>NC_133158.1:10125000-10425000 GCF_040802235.1 Manis javanica
TGGGACAAGGAAGTTTTTTGAAAGAGTAGATTATTTTAGGCAAGTTTTATCTTCACTTAGGAGAAGACAGGTTTTGTTGAGCAGATTCCCTCACTAGTGCTAACCAGGAAAATTCCAGACTGATTGGTTTAAAATTCCATTCCTGGGAGAGGCTGAAACTGAAGTTAGGTTAAGAATCAAGTGTTGGTTTGCTGGTGTGGGGCTTAGCACAAGTGACTCCATTTTGGGCCCTCTTGTTCCTTTTTTAAGAGCATCTTTGGATAGATGATGCACCATCACTACCTCTGTCTTATGTGATTTATTAAATAATTCAACAGCAGAGGATTTCCCCTTAACTTTATTTGATTGTGTCCTTGATCTGTTCCTCACCAAAATAAGGAGAAATTTGTAGGTTGGGCCATCAAGTTGAAAGCAGGAATTAATATGAGCAAATTTCCCTTAATAATCTTCACATTAAATTTGATGACCAGAGGGGACATTTCTCATACTTATAATTTAAAATAATGTCTCTGGGAGACAAGGGAGCATTTCCCAAATGTTAACCATTGAGGGATATTAGAGACTGATGACCCGGGAGGCTCATGGTTGGTGTTATTAATCCCACAGTCCACACTCTGGTGACTCACTTACATTTCCTGAGCATCTGTGGTACTTTAATCTTAGCTGCCGAAATAGAAAAGAAGATTGTAGAAATATGACCTGAAGCAAAGATTATTGATACTTTTCCCCCTTACATGACTCAGCGCCAAAGAGGACTGTAATAAACAATGTCTCTGACCCTTCGGGTTACTGAAGAAGAGTCATGAAATCCTGCAGCCAGGACAGCTGAAAGCTGCCAACACAGGCCTTGAATGGCAGAACTTGGTTTCTTGGGGCAACTGAGGCTGTGTAGCTGCTTAGAAAGTATGACTGAATGCCTGTATGGCTTCTGTGTGTGAGATGATATCCAGGCAGGAGTTGGAGCGTAGCCAGGGAGTTGCTCTTTATGCTTCTTGACCATTCCTTCAGACCCTGGTGCTCATAGTTCCCTCTGCTTTCTTCTTTCCATGGCTTAATCCTGCTCCAGATCACAGGTTAGATGTTGATTCTTAAGTGTGACTCCTCCAGAGTACTCCTGCCTCAGTCTATCACCTTATTTGTTTTGTTGTTCTTAACTTGTTTATTATTTTTGTCTGTCTTACAAAACACTAAGGTAAGGATTTACTTTCTCCATTATCTAGTCTGGTGTAACACAGGGCCGAGTGGCCCATACTAATAAGCACTGAAAGTCTCGATTGGTTTACTCCATATATTTTCGTGTATTCACTTCAAGTGAGGGACTGTAGGAAAAGGTAGAAAGCACATCTCTGTTCTATCAGCTTATAAAGGCCAGGGGTCACGTGAATGTTCCTGTGATTCTCAGGGGCTAAGATGTCCATTACCAGCTCTCTGAGCCTCATTTCCATTCCATCTGTGAACTTCAGAGACAATACTTAGGTGTTTTAGGCTGACCCTCGAGGATTAAACGATGTAGTAGATGTCACCAATTGGTGACGTTTTGTTCTTCTTCCCATTTTAACATTGCTGAAATCAGGATGTAATTTTCATTTAGTAGTGTTTGAAAATTGTTGTTGGCGTTTTTTTTTTTTTCCACATTTGAACATCTCTGAAATTGGGATGAGGCATAATCAGTGGTGTCTCTGACTTCCTGAAATAAGATAATTATGGAAGGTGTATGGGTGTTACTTATATACCACATCTTTATTTCATTATCTTTTTCCTCAATACCAAAGGAGAAGAAAACAGTGGAAACCTCACTGTCAGACGATGGGCACCTTCCTGTGGAAGGAGCATCACGGGTCTGGGAACTAGGTGTCGGGTTCTTTCAGCTCTAGTGCTGGCAGTCATTTTACCTCCGTCTTCGCTGCTCTGAGTAGCATGTATGTTTCCTCTGTAGTGCCACTGATTGCTGGTGGCTCTTCGGAGCGCTGTGTTCACAGTTGTGAAGCCAAGCCCTGGGTCTCTAGGCAGATGCCAGAATCGTTTAGGCCGACTTGCGTGAGTGTGGTGTATAGAAGAGGGCTTAAGAACACCCACTATTTACAGTTCTGGGTCCCTGATCTTCAGCTCTAGTTTTCAGTGTCAAAAAGGAAGAGGGAGAAAGGATGTGTGAGAGGAAGAGAAGGGAAGTAAGGGGTAAAGAGAAGGGAAAGAAGAAGGAAAAACGGGTCTATGGAATTTTCTTCCCAGCAGAAAATAAAAGGGATTCTGAGACTGTCTACTGAACCCAAGTCTATAATATTTATGCTGCCACAGTAGGACCACCTAATTTTCTTCTTTCTTCACAAAATATTTGTTTGCATTATAACACAGGTAATTGCATGAATTATTCTTAAAGGAATAAAATCTTCCCACAAAGACTCAACCTGTCCATCATGTTCAGGACTCTTAACAAGTTTATTGGTTGTAATATAGGAAAGAAACACTTCAAGTAATTGTGGAAATTAATGACACCGCTGTAACTGTAAATTTCAACTCAGCTTTCTAGAACTCTTCTATTCTCATCTACGTTCCCTCCAAAATACTGTGACAGTAAATGACAAATAGTTAATTCTTTTGATAGATTAAGAGGAGTTCTTTGAGTATTGAAAATAGTATCAGGTTTATCAGTGACAAATTACAGTGTAATTCTGGTCAAAATCCTTTGCAACTTACTGCTTTTCCTCTGAAACTTGTGACAAAACATTTCCCAGAAAGGAATAAAATGTGGTTCAGTCACTTGGCATTTTAAAAAGCCTGTTCTTTACCACCTTCCCAAGGCGTTCAGAGCGGTGGTGGCGGTGGTGTTTTAAACTTTGCATCATTTTGCATTTCTTTGTCATTTATAAGTGTTGTTAAGAGTGGGCTCAAAAATAGCCAGCCTGATAGCTCAAGAGTAAAATGTAAGATCTGCTCAAGTAATCTGCTTTTATGGATGAGCAGCAAGTAATGAAGCAGTCAGTGGAATAAACTAGAAGCATGATGAGGCTTTGGGTGACTGTTGACGAGGCAGAGCCTTATTGTGTAGTAGAGAGCTAGTCTTCCATCCCTGAGAGGTTTTCTTCATTGCTGAAAACTTGGAGGGTTTCTTACCTTTTGCACATTCCCTTCAACTGTTAGTGTTTAAATAAATGATTTATGTTAAAGTTTGAAGTTTATGGAAAAATTGTGGTAATAGTGTACAGAGAGTTCCCATATTCCCATATACCCCATTACAGTTTTGACTATTATTGACCTCTTATGTAAGTTTGGTACATTTTTCACAACTAAAAATCCAAAGTTGCTACATTGTTATTAAAGTCCAAATCTACTCAGATGTCCTTAGTTGTTACCCAGAGCCCTTTTCTGTTCTAGGACCCCACCCAGGATACCACATTACAGCTAGTGGTCATAGCTCCTTAGGTTCTTCTGGATTATGCCAGTTTCTCGAACTTGGCTTGTTTTGATGACCTTGACAGTTTGGGGGAGTATTCTTCTGGTACTTTTTACTCATGATTAGACTGGAGATGTAGGGTTTGGGGTAGAAGATAATAGAGGCAAAGTGCCCTTACCCTTGTATTGTGTCAAGAGGACTTGCCATCAATGCAGTTTATGACTGTTGATGTTGACTTCGATCACCTGGCTTGTGGTAGTGTTTGCTAGGTTTCTTCACTGTAAAGTTGGTAACCACCCCTTTCTGCTTTTCCACATTGTACTCTTTGGAGGAAATTCACTATGTGCAGTGCACACCTAAGGAGTAGGGAGTGGTACACTGCCTCCTTAAGAATATGACATAGCATTTCCTCTCCAAACAGTAAGTGTGTTTATTAGCAAAGAATTGAATTTCTGATTTGAGAAATAGCATACTTCTTAATTTATGAGGTGATATATAGTCACCATCAAGAGTGTGGACATTGCAGCCAGGTCAACCTTACAGGGGGCTAACAATAGGAATATATTGAACATTAAATGAAATGATCTATGGTACAGTGCTTAGCCCAGTGCTTGGTGAAGTCTCATTGCTTAATATTGCCTTGGTTATATAAACAAACCAGTTTGTGTATGGGTGTGTGTGGAGGATGTGCCGTTGGTTTCACATGTATTTTTAAATGTGTTTTTTCAAAGAGACAATTTTGTTAATGGTGGTAGGGTTTCCAGGTAAGTTGAAGACGGGTAGGGGACCACATACTGCAGCACCAATTTCAGAAATAAGAACCATCAAACAAGAAACCACGTGGTTTAAAAATATCGTGAGCTTGGTAGAGGGTAAAGGGTTTCTCTTAGAAGGTTAATAGGTGTCAAGACTGGTGGAGATCGTCAGTGACATGTCTTGGTGTCTTTTCTGCTTCCGAGGATGGTCACTGTTCAGCGATGTCCGGGTTTCCTCTGAAGCCTTAGAGTTCCTTGTTGAGTAGTCACGACCCTTACTCCCACCTCTCATACTTGGTATTGCAAGCTGAATGAAGAGAATAAGTTTTTTCCTGAGGTGATAGGAGTGGAGAGAGGAAAGTGATCTGTGGCATGGACATAACTCTGTACAGTTTCCTGAAAGGAAGGAGAAAGGTGGAAAGAAGCAGACATTTGTGAAATGCTTTGTTTGCAGTGTTCCTTGGGTGGAGCCCCTGACCCGGCCCTGCCGGTTTCAGTGTCCCTCTGGGCAGTGACTTTCTGGTGAAGCGAAAAGTGTGTGACCAGCTGCTTCTATAAAACAGATGCCCTGGTAGCTCAGGGGAGTGCTTGTGAGGTGGGAAATGACTCCTGGATGCTTAATTTAGCTTCAAAAGTACACATATTTTCATGATTGCTCCCTGGAGTGCCTGCAGGGATGCGGTGTGTGTGTGCATGCGCATGCATGCACATTTTTTTTTTTAACCCAGAGATACAGAGGAGAGGGTGGGGAGGGGAGGAGAAAGAGGGCCAGGTGGTGAGGAAGGAGTGATGGTTATACAGAAAACCCCAGATCAAGTGCAGGCAACAGAAACTCAAGTTGGTTTCAACAGTAAAGGAGAAGAATAGGGTTTGTACTGTACTCAGTGTTAATTGGGTCCAGGAGCTGAAGACTGGGGTCAGGGGTGCTGCTTATTTCTGTCTCTGGACTCTGCCACCCACAGCACTAGCATCCTATCCTCCTAATGCTGGCTCTGCAGCATAATGGCGACGTTGCTGACCACCAAGGAGGCAGGGAGGAGTGCTTGGGAGGAAGAACTTTTCCAGAATGCCCAGCTCAGAGTTTCAGGCTGTGTCTGGTGCATCCCAGATCCATTATTTGCTCAGCTGGTTATCTTAGGCTAACTGAGTCCTATGCTGCAACCCTGACGTCCAGGCAGAACCTTAAAAAAATCATTTTTAAACTATGGAAAATATCAGTAATACACAAAAGTAGAGAGAGTAGTAGTATAATAGGCTCACATATACTCCTTACCCAACTTGGGTGGAACCTTAAAAAATTTTCAGTGTATATGATTTGGTAAGCGTGCTCACCCATACTGCCTCCAGGATTGTTGCCCAGAGATGCTGAAGCAGAGCTTGGTAAGCTGCCAGAGAGAAGACAAAGTCCACTACAGTGCTCACCTCATAGACAGTTGGGGGGTCAGCCCTGTAGGGGGCAGGGGCTTTAGGCAGGGTTTCCTGAAAATGGTCCAGTGTGCTATAGAGGAAGTGGCGTTAACTGTACTCTTCCTTGTTTACGTCTGCATTTTGGAGAAAGTTGACCCGTATTTTTTTTTGCAGACCCAGCTTCCTTAATCAGTGAGATAACTGCATACATGCTGGAAGCCTTTTATACAGATATAATTATTAATTTTGCCTCCTTTCATTCTCAAAATTGATATGGTTTGGATGATAAATTTTATGGTCAACTATCGGTCTCTGATGGAAAGGTCCCATTATTTGATTCTGTCACTGTCTAGCTCTTTGGGGTTTCTCTTGGTATGATACCAGTTTTACAGCAGGAATGCTAAATGCACATGGCCACTGCATGGAGAAGGGTCAGTTAGACTTGGGGAGTGACGGAGACACTGTGGGAGCCGGAACCCCCAGGCCCAGTCTAAAGGCATTCAAGTTCACACTCGCTTGGAACCCATGCTGGACACAAACATGTTTGCAGGCTGAATTCATATCTTGGGTTCTTACATATTCATCCCCCTCTTTATAGGGAACTGTTAATGATCTAGACCCTGGCTAGGCAAGCTATGGCTCATAGGCCAAATTCATCTTTCTGCCTGTTTCATAAATATAATTGTATTGGAACATAGCCACACCCATGTGTTTACTCATTGTCCGTGACTGTGTCCATACAGAGACAGAGCCTGAAATATTTACTGTCAGGCCCCTACAGAAAGTTTGTTGACTCCTGTTACTGAACAGTGCTGTCCATTAGAAATATCACGTGAGCTATAAATGTGAGCCACACATATAATTTAAATTTTCCTGCTGGCCACATTAAAATGAGTAAAAAAGGTACAGATGAAATTAAATCCAATCCATCCAATATATCTAAAATATTATCATTTCAACATGTATTAAAATAATTATTAGTGAGATATTTTGTTCTCTTTTTCCTGCTAGATCTTTGAGAGCCAGTGTGTATTATATGCTGTAAGCATGTCTCATTTCTGAGTAAGCCACATTTCAGGTGCCCAGTTGGCCACACGTGGCTAGTAGCCACTGTATTGGACAATATGGTTCTAGAAGGAAGGCTGAAGCATTTCTCTGAGTATACTGCAGCTCACAGTACCTTTTCAACTTATGTTCATATTGATAGTACCTAATGGACTTTTTTTTCCCCCTGAAAGGATGTTTTTCCTTGCTTCCTGAATGTTGCTCTTTTGAAAGAACACAAGGTTTGGATGTGAGCGTCTGGTGGTCGGCTAGGCTCTCTCTGGGTGACATGCCACCATGTGTTAGCTTCCTAGTCCTCTCAGCTCTTTTTTTCCTCAGGAGCTTTAAAAATATCTATTTGTCATGGATCTTCTGGGTCTGTTAGAATAATAACCAAACATTTGGAAAGTTAAAAGTTGCAATGCCAGGGTCTTTTATACTTCCTCTAAGACATAACTGTCAGGTAATGAAAAATCTGCCATGGCTAGATCCCTTTGTTGTATTAATCACTACCTTTCCCTTGGAGTTGATTTACAGTTCAGTGGGAAAGTCTGGAAGTGCCTAGTGCAAACAAGACCATGTTCATTCATAGAGAAAGATTGGAAGGCAGGTTTGAAGAAAAGAAAAATAATAGTTGCCAAGGCCTGTGAGAAAAAACAGTTGGCCGCTTAAATTCCCACGAGCTTTCTGTAAGCGCCATCAGCCTGCTGACCTGTGTATGGGTCTTCTAGCATCTCCAGCTCTTCAGAGCAGGAGAGCAGTTTTAATTACCCTGAGTTAACTCACTATTAAAATCATTTTTGGATTAGTCCCAGGTTTCTGTTGTTTGAGGTTTGATGCATAAAACATTACTGTCCAGACTACGTTCCTTTTCTTGTTATCCAGGCACTAACTTTGTGGGCAAGGTGGGGTTAATGTTTAGAACTAGATTAGCCCCCTCTTCACTGGGGCATGAGCCCTGTCCCTTGAATGACTCAATCGCTTGGGCAGGGAAGGTGGTCTCAGGTCTTCGCTTTCAAGCTGCCAGACTTGGTTTGCCTTTGTAGCCCAGTAGTACCGACACCTCCTTTATCCCAGTGGTACCTTGTCGGACACTGTGTTCAGCAACCTCTTCTTCCTAGAGGTTAAAATGTATCTGTCTCATCCGTGTCTTTTTGTTTAAGGGTAGCTTAAAAGTGCTGATGGTGAGCTGTACTTTCTCATATGCTCATTCTTTATTTTTACTGCAGGAGTTACTTTTTTTTGTTTCAAAAAAAATCTTCATTGATATGTCAAAAAGGTAAAAAGATGTCATAAACATACTTCGACTTTTCTGTTTTTTTGCTTCTACCCCTTCCTCCAACTTTAAAAAATAAGGCTCATAGCATCAGGCATTTGCCAAAGCAGCAGTTTTGAAGCATAGGATTTTTTCCTTTCCTGACGTACAAATGCTAAGTCTCTTCTCCCCTTTGCAGACATAGGCGTTTCCTCCGTTTAGGTTTTAGTTTTATGATAGCCCATTATGAAGGGTTTGACAGATCCCTTATGATAAAGGAATGTTGATGTATTTGTGGGTGATCTTGGCATCCCATCATTGGTAATGGGGACATGGGCCTTGGAAACCCACAGAGCTAGACAGACCTGGAACATTCATTTGACAACAGTGCCTGGACTGACCTTAGTAATTGTCTGTCTCTTTTGCTCTAAAGCAGTGGTTCCCAACTGGGAGCAGTTTTATCTCCAAGGGAACATGGGAACATTTGGCAATGTCTGGAGACATTTTGCTACACCAGGGCTGGAGCTACCTTTATCCAGTGGACAGAGGCCAAGGCTGCTGCTCAACATCCTACGCTGGTCAGGACAGCCTCCCACAGCAAAGAATTACCTGGCTCAAACTGTCACGGGTGTTGAGGTTGAGAAACCTTGCTGTGGGAGTGCTTTCTGGGATTGAGCTGTGGCCTGTGTGTTTCTTTCTCCTCTTTTTTTTTTACCTTAAAAAAACAAAAACATTTCAGCAAGCTAAAAGGCACAAACTGTATTCATAATAAATTGCCTCTTAAAGAAAATCCCAGTTCTACTCTTTCTGCAAAGGGGAAAGGAAAAAAAACCAAAATGGCCCCATGGCATAAATTACCCACCGACGATACTTGCCTCTGAGGACAGTTTTCTGGGTTAGGGTAATTAACAACGTCCAGAAGGTGGTGAAGTACAAGTTCAAGGATGTCACAGATTCAGTCTCCATATGGGCCACCCCACTGGGATGCATGGCGGTATAACCTGCAATGAAATCTCATGTTGTGTTTATCTTGGAATGAGAAGGAAGTAAAGGGGTGCTCTTGAGTCATTCTTGCCAGAGGAAAAGCTCATGCTTTTTAATTAATGTGATTTCTTGTAAAGGGTCGATATTTGGGTAGTGAAAAGAGGTGAAATGACTTACAGACCTTGCACTTTGCAAAGTATAACATGACTTTTGTTTTTATATTGTGGATTGTGTTTGCTCTTAAGCCATCATTCAGATTCTCTCTTTGCCATTTGTCTGGCCTGAGGGTTTTAGCCTGGTTTCTGTGAGACCGAATAACAAGAACAGAACATTGGGGGTTAAAAGAGTTACTAAGCTTTATTCTTATGGCCCCAGGTGCAGTGCTAGAATCCTGTCCGCCCCCATCTCTGCCCCCGGCTCAGCCTCTGCCCCTCTTCTGCTCTCTGCTGTCTTCTCCAGGCTCTCTTCTCTCCTGCTCCCTCTGCCCTTAGCACCGGGCAAACTCTTCTTTTAGCAATACTGGCAGTAAAGGCTTATTGCCAACTGGTGTGCAGGCATGCGCCTACGCACGGGGCTAAGTATTACCTCATCACACACACGCAGTAGGTATCAGGTCACAGTGCTGGCCACGGAACTTCCATTTCCCCTGCACCATTTAAGAAAAAGAAAGTATCTCTTTGTGGACTTTAGTACACAGTGACAAAATTTGGTGGGTTGAAAGCTAATATACCAGAACAGGCCTTTGGAGCTGATTTCTTTTGAATTGATAAGGATCAAATGTACTAAATGCAGTTTTGTGTGCCTAGGTCTCTCCTAGAGCTTGCATGCGATTTTTCACCTGAGCTCATGAGACTGGGATAGCAGAGATGCTCTTTAAGCATTATCATTTTGGTTTTTCAGAGTGGTGGGAAAGACAGAGAGAATCCAATTGTAGTAAGTGTACTTGATTGAATAATCTTAGAATGGACTTGTGGGCAATAATGGTGTTGGCAAGAAACAGACCTGGGTTTCTAAAGTTAGTGAGCCCATTCATCTGTCGGCTAAAGTGCATCTAGGCAGTGTCTCCCCGGAATGATTCAAAGGGTATTTGCAATGGATGGGCTAAAGACTTCATTACACCATCCTCCTCATTCGAGTTCTAAGTACATATGCCCTGTCTGCTCTGTGACTCATTTTAGATGCAATGAGTGGAAAATTGAATTTAATGATTAAGTCCCTTTGATTTCTGAGTCGCGGAAATTCTTGTGATTTTCGAGCTTCTGGATTTACAGTGCATCTTAATGAGTATCATTTTTTTCTTCTCAAATTATCTTAAAAATGTGATAGAGTAGTTAGTGGGTTGTGCTGGTTATGTCTGTGGGCAAACGAAGGGAAAGGAGGTGACAAAATAGGTTCCAACAGGCTGAACCCCAGCATGGTAATTATTCTTTAAATACTAAAATAGTGTTTTGCCTATTAGAAGCCTCATAAAACCAGCGTCCACCATCTATCTGATTTTGCTGTTGATGTAATTTTAGGAAATCAAATGAACCGAGATAGAAATTAGGTTTCATACTCGGTGGCTTGTGTACCCCTCGAAGTTCTATTAGATTTAATAGGAGTTTTGCAGGTGGAAACACAGCAGGACCACAGCCTTTATCTCTTCAGAGAGCAAGCCCTTCATAAACAGAGAATACAAAATCATGCCTTTTATCTTGCCATTTAAAAATTTTTCATTTTCTGCACCCAAGTTATTTATCACATGCATGGAGAGGACAATTCAGGATATTGTATTTCATAAAAGGGAAAGAGAAGCCATTCAAATTCCCATTAAAAGGAATTGCATGAGCTGTACATCACTTTCTAATTTCTGAGACTACTTGTAAATCAAAGGGAGAGAAGGGCATTCTACCATTGGTCAGGGGAAAAATGGGAAATGTAATAGTTTGTCAAAGATTAATAAGAAAGGATTATCGCTTGGAGAGACCCTGACGGGGTGAGCAAGTATGTTTTGAAGTTCATCAAGCTTGTAAGCAGATGGAGAGTTCAATTAAAGTTACTTGTCATTACTCAAGTTTGCTCCTGCTCTGTCCCTGGGACGGAAGTGTATGTTACGCCAGTGACATTGTCAGACCTTAGATTTGACCTCAAGAGCTGTGCATTTTTATTTCATTCTCTCTCTGTTCCTCTTTCATCATTTAGGAGCTGATGAGTATCTTTTCATTGTGGTCAGTTCTGTCTCACAGAACTGGATCAGTGGAAGTCCCAACAGTTGACTATCTTATCTATCTATCTATCTATCTATCTATCTATCTATCTATCTATCTATCTATCTATCTATCTATCTATTCATTCATTCATTCATTCATTTATTTATTTTATGTTTCTGGTTATTTTTTAGCTCATACTGATTCAACTTAAGATGGCCAAGACCTAGTGTGTGTTTAACACACACACACACACACACACACACAAGTTTAAATACCATATTGATAACAGAATCATATACGTGTGTGTATTTTTGGGATCAGGATGATATTTACCCATTCAAACTCTGAACTGCATATTGAGACTGTTTGTGCCATTCTTATAAGCAGAGTCCTTTCCTCCAGCCCTTTCTTTCCCTCTTGTTCGGACAAGAAACTCAGAGAGTGTACCTTTATCTGGGAAGCCGCAGTTTTGATCTTATGTAGAGCTAGGAACACTCTGACCATATGGTTCAACAAAGGAACGCAGGCTCAGGCGTCCAGCACATCTGGGGCTTCTGTTAACGCCTGTTTATCAGATTATTGAAAGGCAAGCTGCTTTCCTCAGAATGTGCTTCTTACTCCTCGACTTTAGGCGCTCCTACCTGGCACCCTCCTGATGTCGTTATACAAACAGAACTCTCAACGGGCACTACTGAGAGTCATAGAATGGGTTCTATAGGATAAGGCCTTTGATATGGACATAACCAAATATGCAGGGGATGTAATAATCACAGTCTGGTGCTTTTCAAAATTGTATTTATTGGAGACAAAAGCCAAAAAGGATGAAAAATCTGCCGTTTTCTTTTTTCTTTGCATGGTTATTTTTAAACTGGTAGGTTACAGAAGTGTTAGCAGTCGAAGTGTGGAATGGGCTGAAATTCAGGGTTTCTCAAATCTTGCAGCTCCTAAGAGACCCCTAGGGAACCTTCGTAAGTGGCATCCACTCCTACTCCGTAACTGTGAAGCCTTGATGTTTTGTTAAAGCATCCCAGATAATTCTTATGCGAGTGGTCCCTTGGTCCAGTTTGGAAACCCCTACAAGAGGTCATCAACCTTATCCTAATTTACCTAGGCAGAAATTGATTTTTTGAATGTAAATCCTTTAAATTCCGTAGTGTGATATTAGATCTTAAACGAATTTAATTATGTAAGACAGTATATATAAGATGGTACATAAAAAAGACCATCCTTTTCATAAAATGCACAGTTTTCAAGTTAGGCCTAAAACCTTTGAAACATGTAGTACATAGGGCAGAGATCCACTGACCATAGATAAAGCTGAATTAAACCCTTCCCTTTCTGGCCCACCCACATAGAAATTGGCCAGCGCACTCTAGTGAAGGTTATTTTCAAAACCAAGCCTGTTGAGATTTGGCAGTGAAAAAAGGCTTCTCAACTTGAGCCCATTCCCTAATGGAGCTTTTTGATCCAACTGTTTTTGAGTTTGACCATTTGTGTCTTAGTTGATGAAAACAGAGGTGTAAATATCATTTAAAAAGTTTAAACTGTTTCTTCCAGGACCTCTTGGATTTGAGTCTGTTTTTTGCTACCTGTTAGGTGTGTGACCTTAGGCAGATGACTCAATCTTGGCCACATTTTGTTTCTTATCCTGGAAAATGAGAGTAATAGAATTCATAAAATTATTATGGGTAAATAGAAGACTGACTAAAATGTGAGCTCACTGTCTTTGAGGTAGTACAGGCTCAGTAAGCATAGTGTGTATGTCTTGTTACCATGGGGGTTGGGAAAGTTATAAAATGAAAGTGCGGCAGGTCTTACCTTAGTTATGAGCTTGTAACCACAAATACGACATAAGGTGTAATGAAGTCACCATAGTCCAGGGAGGAAAGGCCTGAAGGCCGTAAAGGGAGAAGAGGAAAATGACTGCACTTATTTCAGAGGAGAACATCATTGCTTATGGCTTTTTGCTGCACTGCGAGAGGAAACATCTCCTGTGAAGTGTCTTATTAAGCTGAGCCCCGGGGAGTGGCCTAAAGGAGCGGGACAGATAGAAGAACAAACTGGGAGGTGGAATGGTACGGTATATAAAATGTCAGACATAGAAGGTACATAAGAAATAATGGTTGGAAAGCATGAAGTTTTATGGGAAGAAACTTGCATGTGTGTCTGGCCCTGTTACCTTTTGGGCTAGATGTGATGACACCACATAGACTGCAAGCAGTAAGTGAATACTGTATGTGTAATGTGCTTAGCAGAATATTTGGCACATTGTAAGGTCCTGATAGCGGTGGTAAGTCATATACCTATTTTCTAGTGGTATGAAGGGGAATAGAAAGGTATCAGCTGGCAGTATAAGTGTGTACTGGATAATGAAGGCCTTTTAATACTGAGCTCAGGAGTATCGGTTTAATTCACTTGACAGTTGGAAACTCTGGAAGCTTTTTGATCGGGTACTCCTGTCAGGGAGACCTTTTCTAGAAACCACATTGCACACTTCACCTTGACTGTCTGCTCCAGGTTGGGTCCCATGCTCACTCCATAGCTGCCTGGGAGTCTGGGAATGTAGTTTAGCCTGCTGTGCCTCTGTCGTTGGAGGAAGGGTATCTGTCTGTGTACAATAGGAATGGCTGTTGGACTGTGGCCAGGCAACCAGCAGTACCTGTCATTGGGCCTATAATGGCGTGTTGGAACCCAACACCCAATGTTGGAGGTATAGGCGAAAACAAGAAAATACCATTGGTGCAGAGAATACAGGAAGAGAAGATATATGTGAAAAGCTGTTAAATTAACATCTATACCCAGGTAGGATCTCCAGGAAGAAGTGATCCATAGGCAGGAGAAATTTGGGATTAGAGTAGATGGCTAGAAAAGAATGATCTCGGAACCATTTGCTTAGAAGGTCACAAAGAAACCCCAAGATCCCGAAGTAAGGAAAGAGTAGAGAGGAGCAGACAAGAGCCAGAAGAAACTCAAGACGAGCCACTCCTGTCTCCTCTGGACAGATTCCTCCTCTCAGCTCCATCTCTATATGACTTTAATTGACTCCTCTGTGGCAGCTTGACTGGCAGGTGGCACATACTCCCTCCCTTAGCCTGTTCCCACCTGCCTGTGGTGGCGAATGAGAGACTGTTAGCAGGGGGTAAGTAAGGGTGAATTCTGACAGCAGAGCGTGTGTGGTAGATCTGATTATTGTGCAGAATTGATACTCTCTCCCTGCAGTGGCCCTGCAGCCCCTTGGCCCTGTGACTCTGCTGTGCCTCCAGATGGGTGGACACCTTACAGCCCTGTTGACTTTGGGCTGGACTCTGTGATTCTCTGGTCAGTGGAATGTAGTAGAAGCACATGAGCAAAGTGCTTGAACGTGCTTGCCTGGTGCTACTTGGTCTCTTTGCACTGCCACCTGCCCTGAGCACAGCCTATCTCAGTTTCAATGGTAGCTGCTGGTCCCAGAATGAAAGATGGGTGGAGCATCCTGGCCCCAGCCTGCAGCTTATACTCAGTCATCCAGCACACCTGAACACTAGTGAGTGACAAATAAGTCCTTATTGTTGTCCACCACCAAAATTATTTTGTGTGTATGTGTAGTGGGGGGCACCCAGTGCTGTTGTCGCAGAAATCTGACCTATATAGCAGCCAAGTTGACTGATGTATCTGCTCTTGGTCCAGAAACTGAGGAGCTAGAGTGGTCAGCAATGAATCAGTTGCTTCAAGGGTCATGTATGCTGCCCTGTGTTTGACCAAAGCTGAATTCAGTAGAGTGCCTTATTCAGTCATGCCTGTGTTTTAGTATTATAAAATTATATGCTTTTCCACAAAACACAGCTTTAGCATTCATATTCTGATTAACAAAGGTAATCTACATTATTAGACTTAATTTAAAGGTGTAATCAGCTGTGTCAGTCATATAAGGAAAAAACAGTAGCGTGGACCTTTTCCAAATCCCACAGGCTAAGGGAAAAAAAAAATCTCTGTCAAGAGTGCTGACAGCATACCTTGTCTGTGATTATAGCTCGGGTTTTATTTTCCTCTGCCAGAACCAGAGTATCATTAGGTTACAAATCAGATCTAACGGTTTAGATTATTGCTCATCTTGAGCTCTGTGCTTTCTCTCCATTAGTTGTAGCATAACAGAAATAATTTATTTGTAGGCCTGTCTTCCAAAGCTTTTATTTCAAAATGTGCTTGAGGACATAGTGGGGAGAGCCATGAGTCTATTCTCAGTGACTCAGGAGGTAAAATTGCTGGGATATAAAGGTTTTTGAAAAACCTGGTTTTGCAAGATGAGGTGGTGCTTGTACCCGGATGTAATGCCTTCTTGCTGCAAAGAACCGATTTTCTGGCAACTTCTTTCTGGTAGGCTTAGTTGCTTTTTTTTTAGTATGTCACAGCCATGATTTCAGATTTACTGTCTCAGAGGTAATTGAGCGACAGTACTAACATTTATTCATTCATTAATTTTGTCAACCCATCTGTCAACCATTCAACAATATTTATTCTCCTCCATTTCAGGATATGATCAATTTTCCTTTTGCACACAACAGTCTTTCATATAAGGTTGAAGATTATTCAAACTAGACATGTACATTTTAAAGTAAAATGAAAAGTCACTAATACAGACTTAGATTTGTTATTAGATTTCCTAGGTTCCCCAAATCATGCCTCAATGTGCCACTTTCCACAACGGATGTTGAAGATTATTCTAAACATATAAATGTGTACATCTTTGCTCACCAGTTTAAACTCACTTCATTACTTAATTTCCTAGGTTTCTAAGGAGCTCCTCAGGTGCTTCCCACAGAAGAGATTCTTAGGGGGCAACAATACAAGCAAAATGATGCTGGCCCTTCAGAGAAGTACTGGCTCCTCAGGGTCCACTGATAGCCACCCACGGGAGTCCTGCCCGGATGGTGACATGAACGGGGGGAGTATGGGAAGTTTGACGGCATTGTGATAGATTTTTAAAAATGCTATGAACAATTGTTTTGCTGGTTTAGTGATAATTTAACATGAACTTACTGGTTCAGGATACTTGATTCATTTAAATGTACACCTTCTTAGGGTCTTAAATGCACCATGTTTTATGGAGATGTTTAAATTTTAAGCCCTATAAGCAATATAATTACACGCAATGAATAAGTTCTTAGATTGCCTTAAACAGATTCCCATCCATTACTGTTTAGCAAAGACCAGGGTCTTGAGATATTAGGACAGATTAGTTAGGTAGAATGTAGTATGCATCTATGACAGAGGTACTTCATGGGATTCAACTTAATAGCAGAGGATGGGGTCCAAGGCTTTAGACAAGCCTTGGAATATAAGAACTAAAATCTGCCTGTGTGCCTGTGTATATGTGTGCTTTTGTGTGTGATTGTACTGGTTTGTTTTTCAGCCATCATGGCTTGTAGATTTCTGTGGATGCCTTTAATATAATAGTACTTGTTTTAGTTGTAGTATTAATAGGCACTTACTGCATGTATGCTGTATTCCTGGCCCAGTGCTATACTCGTTGCATGAAATGTGTTCGATTTATCCCACCTATCTTACAGTGAGTTGTATTCTTACATAACAAAAGAAGCCAAGTGATTTCTGTATGTCCCAAATATTTATGTAGTGTTTTAATGTGCACCAAAAATTCTCCTCAATGCCTTTCAGCTATTTCATGAATCTATATAGAAATCTTAAAAGATAATTATTTTTATATGATAAGCAGTTGAAGTAGAGAAAGATAAAACACCTGTCTAAAGTCATAATTAGTAAGTGGTGGAGCAGGATTTGAACCTGGGTCCCCTGGCTCATGAGTGGGCTCCGAAACTCAGCCCAGTGATAACTCGCTCATTGTAGTGGTGGCCCTGGATGTGTGCTTGGATCATCTTGATGAGGAGCCTTGTTCCGTAGCCACTACTTGTACCTCTTGTATAAAAGAATAGATTCAGGGTAGCCTCATGTGTTTTCCAGTTGTTTGTTTGTTTGTTTGTTTGTTTATAATTTAAAATCTGCTCTGGAAGGCTGCCTAAAATTCTGTTAAGTTAGGATTCATTACCTAGGGTGTCTGTCTAGTCTTTATTTCATGTATAAGCAAAAGGAGAAAGAACATGTGAAAGCTTGGGCACCCCTATAGGATGCTCTCACAGGGTGTTCTCTCTCATTTTGTACTTCCCTTCTCTTCTCCTTGTCTAGGATGACTGGGAGGGGTTCTGGAAAATAAATTTAATTGCGTGACTTCTTTGTGCCAAGTACATTGCTAAGTGCTTTGTGTACCTGATCTCATCTGTTGTGGGTAGCAGCTCTATCAGGGAACTACAGTGTTTATCCCTATTTTATAAATAAAAATGTCGAGGCTTAGGGTGGCCAGTAGTGGAGATAAGATTCAAACTCACATCTGCATCACTCCAAATCTAGAGTTTTCCCCCCTGCAGGACTGCCTCAGACTCAGGTTCTATGTGACCTGCCTGCTGGTTTGGTCATTAACAATGGCTGCTTTCTCAGATTTAGCTTTGTTTATTATGAAAAGACATCCCATTGTTTCATTTTGCTGGTTGTAACCTTGTTTTCCAGTGCAGCTTAGAGATGGATACATTACAATGGGGATTGTTTTGTACTTCATCTCTCTTCTCCTTGTCTAGGATTTCCCAGTGTCATCTCTCATCTGAGCTAAAAGGAGAATACCAGCGTATATATTGGCAAAATTGTAGGGGCCCAGATGATGGGGCTTCATTGTTCTACTGAGCAGAAGTAGTTTATCCATTCTTTATTGCCAGTGCTTATTGAGAACCATATTGCTCTATGGGCTCTGTCATTACCAAGCAAGATGAAAGATACAGTGGCTGTTCATTAGGCTAAGGGAGGCGGACGCATCCACTGGACAAGTATTTGTATAACTGTTACATGCTGGGCCCTGTTACAGACACTGGGGATACAGCAGTGAACAGAGTGTATCAGAGTCCTCTTTTGCCCTAGAAACATAACTAGGGCTTTGAAATTCTACAATGGACCTCTCATTATTTCCATTTTTACTTTTTTTAGGCAATTTTATTTCATAAAATCACTGGTTTCTGGCCATCTTTAACCCCTGAAAGTACCACTGCAGATGAAGACTTTTCTGATAGAGGAATGGATGCCTTTAGTTTGTTTGCTGGATGTTCTTTGACTACTGTTGAATAACTCTTATAGGTTTCTTATGAAATCTGTAAGATGATGACTTTGACATAATCGAGTCAATTCTTAAATGTATTAGATGACAAATTTGAGGCTGAGGGAGGGGAGGTTTAAAATAGCAAGGCAACTTAGTTCAGAGTAGGAATTTTGACTTGATGCTGTTTTTGTTTTGGTATTCTTGAAAAGAATTCATAAATCCAGAGAAAGGAAGGTACTGTTTACTGTATATCTAGCTACTAGACAGTTATAGCTCTGCTGGTTCTTGCCAAGAACTTTTTGGACATCTTCTCCCCGGAAAAATACCCATGGCCACATATATTTGAATTGCTTGTTAAGTTACTTGAAAGTGGATTGAAGAGGGGCATAGATGGCTCTTTTTGCAGTGGCCTTGGTGAGAGATGCTGGGAGTTTGGTTGAGGACAATAGTGCTGGAAATAAAGACAAGTGACCAGATGTGCAGGCTTTGGGGAAACACAGTTGACATCTCACTCTGCTGATCAGAACTGTTTTACTTGTAGATCTGTATCAAAATTAAGCTTTTGGGGAAAGATAGTTTACTGATGAAATTAAAATTTAATGCTATAAAGCTGAAGTTCCTATGAAGCAACTCTACACTTTCTTCATTTAAATGGCCACATTTATTTCATGAAAAAAAAAAAGATGGTTGAAAAGTTTCATAGGAAATATTGGTAGGTGGAAGTGTTCGATTTAGGGGAGACTGAAATATTTTTATGTTCTTATAAGAAATATAAAAAAGTTTCATTGTTTTGGCTCAAGTGAATTCTGGGAAGAGAGCACCAGTGCCAGCAGGTTTTAAATCTCTAATTTTTCCATGAAAAAAATTCAGCAACCAGGAAAGATAAATGACAAAGCCACAATAATACTGGCAGGGAAACTAGATTAAAAGGTATTCCCATCAGTCTCAGAATAGAGAGAAGTGAAGGAAAATTGGACACCATCCCCTACTTCCCCCGATCCCACACACACCCAAATCAGCCACGGGCTCCCACAAGAAAGTGTGGTGGGCCCATGTGGACTGTGCATCCAGAACCATACAGAGCAGTTCCACCGGGTATCCAGTTCCTAGGTGAAGGCAAGGAGCCCGGGATGTAAGCAAGGTGTCACGATTGTGAGCTCTGTCATTTTACAAACTAACGAACTGGATGCCCCTTCCAAGGTAAAACTCAGCATTCGGGGGGGAAATGCTGGGCATCTGAGAAACCCAGACTGAACAGGATGGGGCAGTGAAGGGAAGAAGAGGTTCAGATAACTGTGTGGGTGGTGAGAGATAGGTCTGCACAAGCAGAAGTTAATAATATTTTTTGGAATCACTTTGTGAGAACAACAAAAGGAGCAGATGTAGATCTACAAACAAGACAGTCTCAACACCAAGCTCGCTTCCCCTCAATGTTTGTGAACATTTACTTTACTAAAGTAAATATTACTAAAAATGAGCAATAGGATTATAGTTGAACTCCATTCAAAGTTACTATAATTAAAGAGAGAATTGGAACAGTACTCAACAAGAGTTGAAAACTGTATATCTGATATTTTAAAATGAGACAAAAATATTAAGAACATGATAGGAGGTATGAGAGCCTTATATGTCAGTATTAGAGAAACTCAGAAATGAAGACTTCAAAAGAAAAATGGCAGAAATCAGGAAAAAAACAAATAGAACAATGATTTCAGAAATTAAGAATAAACTAGAAGAAAATGCAAGAGAATATGAACACAATTGTTAATATTTTTAGAAAAGTTGAGATGGAATATGTTAATAATCAAAGAAAAATAAAGTAATGAAAAAGATTTGAGGAAAAGTTGTATAAAAGCTATATAAAAGAGAACCAAATACGTTTAATAGTTCTACATGAAGAAATTGAAATAAAACAAAAAATATACATTAAAAAAAACATTAAGAGCACAGAAATAAATCCATGCTTATATGGTCAATTAATATATGACAACGGAAGTAAAAATATACAATGTGGAAAAGACAGTTTCTTTAATAAGGAGAATTTATGGTTTTTGGAAAACTGGACAGTTATCTGCAGAAGAATGAAACTGGACCACTGTCTTACACCATATGCAAAAGTAAATGGATTAAAGACGTAAATGTAAGACCTGAAACCATAGAACTCCTAAAAGGAAACATACGCAGTAAACTCCTGAACATTGACATTAGTGATTTTTTTCTGGGCATGCCTACCCAGACAAGGGAAACAACAGCAAAAATAAACAAGTGGGACTACATCAAACTAAAAAGCTTCTGCACAGCAAAGGAAACATCAAGAAAATGAAGAAGCGACCTACTAAAGGGGAGAATATATTTGCAAATGATATATATCCAACAAAGGGTTAATATCCAAAATATATAACGAACTTGTATAACTCAACACTAAAAAAGCCCCAAATATTCCAATTAATAAGTGAACAGGGACCCTACATAGACATATTTCCAAAGAAGACTTACACATGGTCAACAGGCATGTGAAAAGATACTTTCACTAATCATCAGAGAAATGCAAATCAGAGCCACCTAGAGGCATCATCTCACACCACTCTGACTGGCTAGTGTCAAGAAGACAAGAAATAACAGCTATTGGCAAGGATGTGGAGAAAAAGGGACTGTCCTTGTACACTGTTGGTGAGAATGTAAACTGGTGTAGCCACAATGGAAAACAGTATGGAGCGTCCTCAAAAAATTAAAAATGTAAATACCATACACTCCAGTAATTCCACTTAAGGGAATTTACTGGAAGGAAACAAAATCAATAATTCAGAAAGATACATGCACTCTTATGTTTATCATAGCTTTATTAACAATAGCCAAGGTGTGGAAACAACCTAAGTGTCCATCAGTAGATGAATGGATAAAAATGTGGTCCATTTGTGCAGTGGAATATCACTCAGCCATAAAAAAGAACAAGACCATGCCATTTGTGACAAAGTGAATGCACCTAGAAAGTATTATGCTAAGTGAACTACATCAGTCAGAGAAAGACAAATTATATAATCTATGTAATTTCACTTATATGTGGAATCTTAAAAAATACAGCAAATGAACAAACAAAACCAAAATAGACTCATAAACACAAGAGAACTGGTGGTCTCCATAAGGGAGTGTGGTAGGAGGTTAGGCAAAGTAGGTTAAGGGGATAAAGAGGATTAATAAAAGAAGAAGAAAACGTTGTTGAAGTAAGAATCCTTCAAGGTACATATTGAAATGGCCACATTGTTCATAAAATCATCTCAGATCAGCAGTGAGGTGAAGTATAGTAAACGTATCATCTATAATGAAAGGGAAAAAAGTTTGTGTGTCGAGGCAAAAGGATTTTTCACTGTAAGGGAAAGAAAATTAGATTCTTATGAGGCTTTTTTTTTGTTTTGACAACAGTGTTTTATGAAAAAAAAAAATGGAATATCCCATTTAAGATAATCACAGAAAGTAAATGTGAGCCATGAAAATTATAACCAGCCAGGTGATCTTATAGTATAAAATGGCAGACAAATTATTGCGAATGTGCTAGAAATTAGGCAATATTATTCCTATGAGCTTTACCTGAAGAATTTGCTATAGAATAAGCCTCAGACAGCCTTAAAACTTGTAGAAACCAGTGGTTGAAGAAGAATCGTCTTCTTTTGAGAAGTATTTCAGCTAATAAAGCTAGTTTCATCTTTAATATCATCATGATTATAGTTTCTGTTGGATTCAGGAAAGATTGCACTGTGGTAATATAGTATTGGTGTGCCAAATAAATTCATGGATCTAGGCAATAATCATCGTGGACTGATAGCATTACAAATAGGGAGACCCTTAGATATGATGTTCTTCTCCATGAATGTATACAGCACTTACCTGTGAAGTAGTCTTGCCATGAAAATATGGAGCTTTTAGTCTGATCAAGCTTCTGGATCTTTCTATCCGTTTACACAGAATAAATAGGGTAACATGTTAAATGACACCATCAGGATATAATCAGCAAAATTGGCAAAATCCTGACCAGGGGACACTTAAAATACAAAAGACTTACTTTTAAAACAAAGAGGGCAAAGGAGATGAAAGGAAAGCCTATATATATATATATATTATATATATATATATATATATATATATAAAGAAATTTAGGAATCCATCATTTGATCATAATGTATGAGGATTTTTTGGATCCTGAATCAAGCAAATTAAAAAATAAAAAATAACTGTAATTGGGAAAATTGGATTGTGAATATTGGATTTTCAGGAATTGGTAATTCATGTTTATGTGTTTTGGATTTTATTAGTAATATTTTGGCTTTTATTAGTAATAGCAAAGAAGAATAAGGAAGAAAAAGGTTGTGTGAGAAATTTGAGAACATGGGAAGCTGAAAAACTCACTTGAGATTTTATTAGATGTGCTGGCAGAATCAATAGGATAAATATAAATCAAAATAAAACAAAGCAAGCAAATCAAAATAAAGAAATTTGTTATATGGAATTGGCTCATGTGATTTTTGGAGGCTGAAAAGTCTCATGAGACTGAGAGGTGATAATAAGAGTCCTAAGCAAGACCCAAGAACACTGATGTCTTAGCTCAGTGGCTAGGCAGAGCTTGCCTTTGTATTCTTCTCCCTTTTCTGTTCTATTCAGGCCTTGGGTAGATTGGGTGGTGCTCACCCACGTGAGGGAGAGCTATTGCCCTTACTGAGTCTACTGATTTAAATGCTAATCTCCTCTAGAAACAGCCTGAATAGACACACCCAGAAATAATGTTTCACCAAATATCTGGCAGTCCAGTTGACCATCACAATTAAAAGCACCTTTTTTTTGTTCCTCATTTCTGTGCTCCTTTTCTCCTCTTGGCTGTTAGTGATCAAATAGTAAATCGCTGGGGTTGAATGACTGTGGTCATCAAAATGGAAAAAAGCAGGTTTTGCTGTTCAGTAAGTGGAGGCTCCTGGTCACTGGGGATCTTTCAAGTCACAGCTACGCTATTCATCTTCAGGGGTCTTTTGCACTTCATCTGTTAGGGCAGTGGGAAATTACATGTGAGATTTCCTGTGTTCCTGGGACCCTTGGAGAACTTGATTACTTGTTACCTCTAACACCTTTGTAATAGGGCTATTTTCGTTCTTCACTGTGACCGTTATGGGCTTATTCCTTTTCCTACACCAAGCATTTCAAATAATGCTTTCCTTAGAATTTTCACATGCCGTGTTCCTTACAGACTTTGTCTGCATTTTACAGCATTCATCCCAATGTGGATTCACTCTAGCTATTGACAGCTACTTCTTAGCCTTAAGAGTCTTAATTTTTTTCGATAATATTAACAGTAATAACAACAACAAATCATACTTGTTTTCTTCTTAATTCTCAATCAGTTCTCATTTGTATGCTCTTCTCAGGTTGACAGAAAACCTTTTTTTCTTACTGTTTAACATTTAATATTTAAATAAACATATAATACATTAATGCGTTTAACATTTCATACATTTTAATACATTATGGTAGGTTGTATTTCTTTCATTTTGAATGCCAGTAGACGGAGACTGAAATGATAAATAACTTGCTGAGAGATAAAAGCTGAAAAGGGAAAGATAGTATGACCCTAGGGTATAAGAAAGACATAAGAAGGAGAGAGAGACAGAAAGGTTTAGAAAGGTTCAAACAGCAAAAAGTGATGAGTCGTGAGATAAGTGTTTGAATTGCAGTGTGAGTGATGACAGCACTATTGATCATGATAATGTGGACCATTCTCCCAGGAAGTATGCTGGGTGCTTTGGCAGCATTATACCACTGGATCTCAGGGCACCTTTATCAAGTAGCTACCACAGTTTCCTCCATTTCACAAATGAGTAAATAGACCCACTGGGTAGGTTGTTATGTAACCTGCACTGGGCAGTGGTAGCCAGTCAGTGTGTGACCATAGCCAGTAATTTAATTGTTTCTCACACATCACAGTAATTCACAGTAATGTGTCTTTATTTCTTCTCTCAGAGCTTAGTGACTGTAGCCCCAGACAGGTTAGGGAACTAAGAACTCACATTTCAGTCAAAGGCAGAGCCAAGAAAAAAATCTCTGTTTTTTGACTGGGAAGCATTATGACTTTGCTCAGTGAGTTGGTTTTTTGAATAGCTCCTCAAAGGCAACATTCTTGTCATTTCGATAGTTTCTTTGACTTCCATGCCTGTTGCTAATTGTTCACGACATCACTGTCCATCCATATCCCCAAGTATGAAGGAAGTACTGGTTGACTTTCACATTATAATGGAAAAGATAAAAGACGGCTTAAAAATACTCCTGGTTTGTTGGGAGTGTTGGCTTGATTTTTAGAGAATTTCTTTCTTGTCTCTGACTTTAGATTTAACTCTTTCATTAATGAGGAGGAGCATGTCAATGTTTCCCCTGAACTTTATTCCGAATAATTCACCAGTGGAAGCACCCACAGCCAGCTCTGGTCATGAATGTTGCACAGCGACCTTTTGTAGAGAAGGGAAGAAAAAAAATCTTTTCTGTTCTCACAGAGATCCTTCTCATTTGGAAAAACCAAAGACAGGAAAGATAAATCAGGCATTTGAAGGAAAGCAGCTACATCTTGAGAGTGTTACATTTGTAAAAATTCTAATAGCCCAGAGATTTTTTCCAGGTTAAGCCATGAGGAATTTTCCAATGTGAAATTATTATCCCCATGGCCACTAATAGGGTATTTTTGGTGCTAAAATA
Source organism: Manis javanica (assembly GCF_040802235.1). Lineage (NCBI taxonomy): Eukaryota > Metazoa > Chordata > Mammalia > Pholidota > Manidae > Manis > Manis javanica. Next base: position 10,149,884 of record NC_133158.1, read on the forward strand.
GTTGCTGATCCTTAGTGTAGCAGTCTTTACCCTTACAGCTATGTGCAATAGAAAAATTCCCTTTGTAATTGTATCCTCAGACTTTCCCCACAAAAAGGAGACACAGGAAAGGCAATACAATACATGCTTTAGACCTTTAGATGGATCCTTTACATGGCTGTGAGTGTCTGAGGACACCCCACCCCCAACCCCATGTTGCTGTTCAAGGGAAAGAGACCAAGGGAGTGTCCCATGTCCATGCAGTGGAGGATCAACATCCCTGTGGCATTCTTTGTGTCTTGTTTCCTAGGTAGGAGTTCTTGAAGCATGTGATTACCCCAGATTGAACATTTTCCACCATCTACCCCATCCCATTCTGTGCACTTTGCACCTGAAAGTCTGGTTGGTTTGGGAGGTTGATGGAGCTGTAGTGGACAAACCAGCTGCACAAGGGTTATTAATTAGTGGAATCACATTAATTCAAAGGAGTAAGTAGTGCTTAACTGTGGAATGCAGCTTTGGTATAAGAGATCTGTGCAGTTAAAATGCAATAGATTTTAACTTAGCAGAAGTGATGGAAAGCGTAAAGATTATTGTGGTTCTTCATACTGTTTCAATTTCGTATATTATTCAGATGCAGCAAAGCAAAACAAAACAGCTCCCTCCCCACCAAAAAGCCTTGTTCTGCATGGAGATAGAAATCATGTGGATTCACAATGCAAGTAGAAATTAATAAAATAAGACAATGGAACAATATCTTTAATTCTTGAATTAGTCTGTCCAGCAAACTTGCTGAAGATACATAGCACTATTTTTTTAATATAATTTAATTTTTAAATTTCTGCTCTATGAGGTATGATTTACAAATAAAGTTGTAAGGTATTTAAAGTATAAATTTTGGTGATTTGATATATATTTATCAGTTTTTTAATATTTCTAAAAAATTGGTTGACACTGTGAGATTTGTGTCTGAGACCTTAATAAATTTCACAAACCAGATTCAAGTATTCCTGTTGAGTTATTTAAAAATATTTCTGTACTTCTTAGTAGAAAATACTTGTAATATTTATAGATGAACATGTTCATTCTGCCTGGGAAGCCAGGTCGAATGTTCATTTGTTTGCTTCCGTGGCTGGTAAGATTATACTTTGTAAGACAGCAAGTATCTTTCAGCCACAAACCCCATACAGCCTTCTACCACCAGGCTGCTGAGCTACGATAGGCCCCCAGTTTACACTGAAGAAGGGAAACCGTAGCTGCAGGTTCATTCCTCTGTGAGGATTGTCAGCTGCTTCTCATGTTCATAACCTGTGTGTGGTCCAACTGGCATCCTTAGGTTTAATGAACCACCTAAGGTAGAGCCCATGACAGTGGGAGAACTGTACTTGATGGCCAGTTGATTTTATCAGGTGTTAATATTTCTAAGAATTCTCATAGCCCAGAGACTTTCTTTCCAGTTTAATCAATGAGGAATTTTTCAATGTGCAATTATTTTTCACGTGGGCACTAATAGAGTATTTTTGGCGCTAAAATAGTTGCAGAGTTCTGTGCAGTCACCGAGAGGTGTGTAGTGACAGAATGGCAAGGTAAAGGGGACATTGCAGAGTAGTAATGGATGATCTACTAACCCTGACGCCCCTATCTGCTCTGAGGGTGATTTCTGAGAAGTGTGGGAACACTGAAGATGCACCAGACAGCTTACCACCGATGTTTACTTGGTCTGGAGATACTTTTTGGGTTATTTGTCAGAACTCAGTTACACGTCCATGTGTCTCAGCACTTTTAGAGATCTCCAATTAACAGAAACCCTGCTTAGCATCTTCCCAGTTTTTATTTTGAAGCCCAGTATTAGAGTCATGTGGAAGACTGGTCCTGTTAAACACAGAATGAATAGAGCAACTACAGAAAAATTCAAATAGGTGTTTGTGGTCATTAAAGAGATGAGTTTGCTTCTGGCCATGGGCTGTAGAAATTACAGTAAAGACCAGAATATATAAAAGGGAAATATGGACATTTAAGTATTCCATATCTATTGATTTGGTGACTTTACAATGTGCATTATAGTTCAATTATTTAAAAATAGGAGACAATATTATGTGGTAGCTAAATTTCACAAAGTTGGAGTAAGACCAAGAATTGATCCTAATTTTGCTGCTGTTAATTCCATCATCTTGTTGATAAAATGAAGATAATAGTAGCAATTTTGTGATATTTATAGAAATAATCCATGTAAATTACTTAGCAGCATACATGGCACATTAGACAGTGCTCAAAGTTTCTGGACTATGCTTATCATTAATAACTACATAGTTTTCAGGGGATGAAAATCTATTCTGAAAATTTTCAGTTCTTTTTCAAAATTGGTGGGTGTGGTTTTGGATGGTGTGGCCTCTTCATTTGTTTCTCTCCTGGAGATTTGGAGTCTGTGTCTCCTAAAAACATTTCATCCATTTTCTGTCAGAGGGACCCCTCTCCTCCAAGGTGTGTTGTGTATGGGGAATGTCAGTGCAAATGCATTCAAATCCCCGGTGCACCAGGAGACTAGCCTGCAGGGATGCTAAGTGGATCCACCATGATAATGACATGGAGGTTATTGATGATTAATGCCCGTCACTGGGGATCACTGGGAAACGCATCTGTCCTTTCCACCTGACCCTCCCAACCCCACAGAACTTCTTGACAGTTATCTTGGCGCCACCCCATCTGTTTTCCCACATCTCCCAGAACTTAAAATCTGGTATCTGTACCTTTTCCACTTTTGGTAGCTGCTAATTTTTTTTTAAATATAAGCATGGCTGGATGTTTAATGTTTGTGTTAGGGACAGCCTGGAGTTAAGTATGAATTTTTTTTATGGTGATAAAAATCCTTGCTTCTTATCCTACTACTTGTTCATTCCACCATCCTTTATAATCTTTTTCATAAGCAATGATGAGGGACTCCTCTGTTCTCCGCTGTTCAGCACAATAGGTCTAAAGTCCTTTAGGCACAATGCTCAAATATAAAGTTTTCTGAAATTGGAGTTTTTTTTTTTTTAATTGGTCGTATGGTGGCAAAACCTAACCTGTCTTGAAATCATTTGGTGACTGAGGTAGTAATTAACGCTTCAAGACATATTTTTGGCTGTATACCTCTAGGCTGTTGGTAGCAGTACACTTCCCTGCCCCCCTCTGAGCTGGGTTATGCTCCTGAGACATGGAGCAGGCAGCTGCAGTGTAGTGGGCGTGAGCAGTGTGGCCTTTAGGTGGGAGCTTTCACAGTGAGGACAAGCGTTGCTAAGGACCCTGTTCCTGTCCTCTGTAGTCAGGGCGTGTGGAGGAGGAGCATCCCTCGGCCTGGGAAAGGAAGATGCGCAGCCTCACCTGGGTGGTACACTTGCAGTCTGAACAAGAAAACACCTTGTTTGACCTTTCTGTTTTGGGGACTGTTTATTTCTGCAGCATTAAGCTAGTTCACTCCGGGAAATACCAAATTGAAAGCAGACTTCCATTTTTCTGTTTAATGTAATTTTATACCTGCTTGTAGAAACATTTCAATTCCTGATTCCCACTCTGCCTTTTCTGTACTTTGTTCCTAACCGGGCTCCATCTTCTCCCTTCTCCCACCCCCGCAACAGCCCACATTGTGTGGAAGGAGGACAGAATCTGGGGGTGTCAGCCTCACTCATGGATCGGAGGGCAGACATCTTCTAGGTCCCACTTCACACTGAAAATTCTTCCCGTGGCTTCTTGGCACTTGGTGACATCGCTGGTCTGTCCCTCAGTCCATGGAAGTATCCTTAGGTATAGGCAAAATTTCTTGGCGTGTGTGTGTGTGTGTGTGTGTGTGTGTGTGTGTGTGTGTGTGTGTGTGTGTATCTGGTTATCTACCTATTTCTATTTCCTTCCCAGTGTTAAATTATGCAATTATCAAAATGATCTAAATAAAAATATCAAGTAGATAGAATATAAACATTTTCTATGTAGTTCTATCCTTATATAGCTAGTTTAGAGGTCCAAGGAGGAGATATTATTTTCTTCATAGAATTATTTCAAGAATAGAGTACATGCTGTGCCCATTAAATAGTACCTTAAAAATGTCTGTATTAAGAGATAATAAGATAGCACATTACCTCACGTGTACTACTTAAAGAGAGATATTTAGTTTTACTTTACTTATTTGGAAATATTAGGTACTTTTCTTACCATTAAATTAATGTTTTTCCTTAAATCAACTCATGCCCCTTGGATCAAGTCAATTATGCATTATTGGCTTATGTTCCATGTACAATAATTAGTTTTTGTTCTGTTGTTAGTATTGAGTCATTGCTACCTGTTTTTGGTGAGTATGTGATTTTACTCTTCCACATGTCCTTTCTTCTACTACATGCAGGCATGTTATTTGCATTTTTATGTTCCAGGTGTTCATAGTTAAAAAAAAATAATTGTCATTCACGTTTGAAGGGTTTGCAATCCTTGGCTTGCAGAGGGGTAGGTTCACTTTCCCAAATGTGGTAATCAGACCTTGGTGATACAGTAGGAAAGATGCTTAGTGTCTGTCTGTACATCTGTCTGTCCTCTCATGTAGCAACATATGTGTTGTGCAAGTACAGTGTACCAGATTTATCTGTAGAGATGAAGAAATGTGCAAATGAGAAAGTCCTAAGTCCTTGCTACTCTGTGGGGAAAATGGAACTAGACTGGAACAAGGTAGACTCGATCTGTTTTGCACATGGCCTGACCTCTTCATTTGCATAATGCCTGGCATGCGGTTAGCACCAATTAGTGAATAAATGTGTGGCCCCATAAGGGACAATTGCCATGCACCCCCACAGGTGCTTTAGCTAGCCTGTCAAGGAGCTACTGTGTGAACCCAGAGGAGGGAGTGACTACATACACATGGTTGGGGTGGGATGTGTTGGAAAGGCTTCAAATAAGATGATACTGGACTTGAGCCAGTGGGAATTGGCTTCGTGAAGACTTCCGGGGAGAGAGTGACAAGTCTTGCCTGCAGTGACAGCAGCTTGTGTGAAGGCACAGTGGCAAGAATAATGTGCAAAGAGATGAGCTGTGGTTTTCATTTCCCTGAGGAATCTCTTTATTTGGGCCAACATCTTTTACACGTTTTTCCCCTCCTTGGTCATGGGTATAATGTAATTACCTATGGGGTTGACCATCTACAGAAGAGGCCAAAGCCCAGAACAGGCCATTTCTCCCACATCTTAAGGATTATATTTTGTTAGTATCTGCTTGCATTGATGCAGTTATGCATCCTGAGCATGTGGAATGTTCGTGTGTGTGTGCAGGGGTGTTTGTGTGAGACAGGAGGAACAGACATAGTATGTGATTTGAAGAGAGACTGTATTTGGTGTTTGTTCAGGCACATGCATCCCAAGGAAGAAGAAAATGTCTCTGTGGTATCCTACATAAAACACGAAGCACTAAATAATAGTGAGAGAGCCTCGTCGAGCCCTTCACGAATAGTACATTAATGTCAAGGAAGTGTTGAGGAATTCCCAGAGAGCATTGTAGTTCAATAATGACTGTTATTTATCACAAACGTGCACTCTGTTTGTTCACATCGGGTAATGAATGACCTTTCTGTTTCCATGGCCTGGGCCAAACGGGCCTGTGTCACTGCCAGTGCAGGCGGGCGCTATTCATCACGCCTCACTTAGCCCATCATTGCATTGCACACCACCACCAGGGAAATACTCTGGCTTAAAGGATCAGTTCAAAAGGAAGCCTTCCTGGGTTAACTACTTCAAAAGCAAATACTGCCTGACCTTGCCTGCAGCCATTCATTCCCCCGCCCCCATTCTCTCTCCCTCCCTCCCTCTCTCAGATTTGACTCTACTAGAGTTTGAATCAAATCACTTGACAGTGTTGTCAGAGTGCCCTAATCTACAAGAAAAGTGTGTTTCCAACATAGATGATTTTTGCAGGGTTTTTTGTTGTTCTGTTTTGTATGGCACAGCATCTTTTTTCCTCTCCCACTGAAAATTTCTATCATACTTCAAGTGGGAGGCCTGCAGTCCAGAAAATCACTTAGGACCATTCATTAGCTGGCCTACCATGGCTCTGAACTTGGACTAAGAAACTGTCTTGCTTGCGATCTGTTTGGGCTTGTTGGTTCAGCATGTTGCTAAGGAAGACAACTTCATTCCGTTTAGTTTGGTAATGCCGTGAGGTTCCTGTACTTTCCCGGTGGTGCATATCTTACAGAAAAGAAAACAAAAACCTTTGTATTGGATTATTACAATACTGCAGAGATGGCCTCTGAGTTACACACTGTACTTGTCCCTAAAAGTTAGATTTATGTCAAAGGCTGGTCAAATTTATTCACTTAAAAATGTATTTAAAAGCTGGCTCTGAGAAACGCTGTGATGTCATTTGGTATAACCCTGGGAATACTGCCAGTTCTGAAAACCTGTGTAGCAAATCGGAATTGCCATATTTTTGGAAACTTCACTGTGTGAATTTTGAGACTGGTATGCTTTGGAATTACACCGTGTGACCTGTTGCTCTCTTGTAATGAACAATACTATCTTCTTTTAATTGATGTCTTTATATAATTTAGTTGTGTGATTGTATTTCAGTGATTAAAAAGAAAACATGCATGCTATGTGTGTGGGGGTATTTTTTTTTTTAAGATGGAAAGGAGACTAATTTAGAGTCTTCTTTGGGTTTTCTGATCCTTGACAATTAGATTGACAATTTTCTTTCCGTCTTTGACTATAACGTTTAAAACTGGTGATGGTTCTCCTCATCACGAGCTAATAGTGCATCATGATTTGTGGAGCCTAAGTGGAATTTGTGCTTTGTTTTGGCTTAGTGGCTTCCTTTCATTTTAAGACCTGGTGAGAATGCTTAAGTGGCATTCGGGTTCAACATTTGAAGCCTTACCCTCACATGGTGTGGTATTCACAAGTTTTTGAGGCAAATTAGGACAGCACTGCACATTAGCTGTGAAGTATATTCCTATAAGTACCTGTATACCTAAAGCTGAAGTAACAGCCCATGTGTATCTTTCATATTTTTATGGAAGGATGAAATGCAGACATAGCAAACTTTTCATTAAAATATATTAATAATGTGTGTAACAAACTTCATGAGAGAACGTAATACCCATTTATGGTAAAGAAAGAATAAGCTGGTAAAAGGTAAAGCAGTCAAGTAAAAAGTTTTTAGTCATATAATTTGCATAAAATCATAGAGATAATTTTTGCTTATTAGATCACAGACAGAACAAACCGCCCACCCTGCCTTATTTCAGTTTTTAGGTCAGCTGACAGCTGTTTCTCACCTCCATATCATTTCCCTTGCTTGATGCTCAACTCAGGTGAAAGTGAAATTAGACTAGACAACATTTATTCTTTTTTCATGGATCTTCCTGCTTTTGTGGATTTCATCCATCTGTGATCTTTTTACTGTGTTAACTCAGATGCTCCATTTATAAGTGTTTCCCACATAAGTGGTTTGGGAATTTCAGGAATGGATGATTTGGGATAATGCCAGTAACCTCTAAAACAGAGGTGTTTTTGACTTCTTTCTCTTATGGTAGATGCTGTTTTTGAGGTGTTTTTCCCCCGTTGAAAAAAGGAAGTAGATTTTTAATAGGAGGTCTTGGTTCAAACAGTGTGTTAATATACATATGCATATACATGTGCATGATGTCTATACATCTATATAGTGGATATTTATGGTAGTAAAAGTTTTCTAAATGCTTCAAATGAGAAGACTGAAATAATTACTTATTGCAAGAGAAAAGAGGATAAACTCACATATTAGTTGTTTATAACTAGTCTGGGTAGAATTCTTTCTTATTTATTATTTTTAAAAAGTTTCCAGACCATGAAGTTCATTTATACATTTATTTATGTATTTGTATCTAATGAAATATATGAGTAAGAGTCAATCAAGAAATTATATCTGCGAAAATAAGTGTAATCATGTTGTGCAGCTTAACAAGAAGAAGGAGGTGCTTTGCATGCAAAATTCCATGCAAATGAATCCACATTTCCATCTAACTCAAGGAGGCATATTCTCTCCACAGCTGCGCTTTTAGTTTCGTCATCCTGATAGAAGCTCCACTTTCAGAATTACTGGATTTCAAAATAAGGTTTGGAATTTAGAATTTGCTGCCTAAAATAATAACTCTCTGTTTTTTTTAAAAAAAGTGTTATTATGTGCCAGCCATTTCCCAGAACCCTTTGACTGTATTAACTCATTTAACTTTCCTAACTCTGTTGAGGTGGGTACAGTTATACTCTCATTTTTGCTGGGAATCGTGAGGCATGGAGAGGTTAAGCATGTGTCCCAGGGTCACACAGCTGGTAAGAGCCTGGTCTGGACTTGAACACAGACTTGCTGGCACTGTTAACCACTGCGATATGCTGTCTTCAGTGTATCGGGCCCTTTCTTCACATTATCTCATCTGTTCCCCCAGTGCTTCTACAGTAGGGTAGGTGTTATATTCAAGTGACAGCTATGCATACTGACACTGAGTAATTCTCTGGGACACAAGGGCTGGTACTCTTCTCTATTTTACTGCTTTTTCTTGGACAGATGGTGTAGAGTCGGCCTGAGGTGTAGATGGAGTCTTTCGATTGAAAGTTTTTAAGTGAACTCCACATAAGACCCTAAATATCCTCTAGGGCATATACTTTAATACCCATAATTTTGCAGGGCAATTTGCTGCATCTATCAAAATTAAGCATGCATATTTTTTGATATAATAAATCTACTTAAAATAGAAGAAATCACAGGAGCTTTTACCAGCTTTTACTGGTTTAATCTAGTTTATTTAATAAATTTAGATTTTATGCCTGGGGTAGTATTTACAGTTATTCTACACCCAATAGAAAGAGAGACCATGGAAAGTTGTACTGAACATGTGTACCCATTTCTAGGTGTGTCCTTTGTCCCCTGCCCCTTGTCCTGCATTTTCTGTACAGCGTTCCATTAGTGTTTTCTATGCAAGCTCATCTGTGAAAGGAGAGTTCTGTCTAAATATTAGGTATTATTATCCACAAGGTTATGAGTTTTCTTTATTTCTTGTCTCTATTACTGTTTGAGAGTCACCATGTGGTTGACATAATGTGATTAATGAAGTGAAAGTCAATTTTAGGACTTCAGGTGGTATTTTAGGGGTAGGGGGACAAGTAAACAATAGGGATAACTTGTTCCTATATTGTTTCTTTTAGTTTATTTGTAAAAAAAGACATTTCCCTTGAAAGGAAATTATTTATATAATATATGCTTTTGACATATCTCCTCTCTCAGGTCATTTCTTCACAAAGACATCTGCAGTTACAGTTGTTGGAATGAGCTTTGATAAAAATTGGTCTTAGACTCATCTGGAATATTTTATTGTCAAGTTTGTTCATAAAGATTTCTTTTTTGGCCTTCAGAGTATTTCTCTCTCAAAAGTATTCCTGCTGGTAGGGGCACAATTTAAAGTACAGAACTTTCTTTACTGTTGAGCTTACATAATTGAAAAATCTGGTTCTCATGAATGATGCTGATGTGGGTGTCTCGTCCTGAATGTTTTTTAAAATGGACATGCAGGAATACAGGACTCAGGTCTTAAGCAGTTGGATTTTATTTCACCCCAGATTTCATTCCAAGCCAATGAAGACTTAATTTGTAGGATTATTTGTTTACATTTTGGGCTTTATATATAGCTGTATGTATCTATATATAATCTATATGTGTAGTGACACTTCATATGTGTGTGTGTGTGTGTGTGTGTGTGTGTGTGTATAGACATTATCTTTGTGCGTCCCATCTTTAATTCAACAAAATACAGAAACACACCTAAAAATCCAATATCAAAAATTTCAGTCCATTGAAAGACTGTTTTCCTTTGTGTTCGGAATTGTGCTCTCCAGTATGGTACCTCCAGGTCTCTCGTGTGTTGGCGGGATGTGTTGCCTTGGATCGCTGTATGACTGTGACTCTACTTCAGGGTTCCCTTGGAAGAAAGGGGCTTGGGATATGGCATTAGCTGCAGGCCGATCCTTCCTGCATCTTGTGTTCTCTGGTGAAGTCAGTGTTCTGTTCGGATCAAGTCATTGCCACCATCTAAGTCCTTGACCATCTGGCCTTTTGACAGCCTGAAATCCTGGCTTTCCATCAGGAATACTTTGAGCATTTGTTAAAAATGCAGATACCTGGACCCCACTGCAAGTTAATGTATCTTTGAGTGTTTTCAGGTATTTTCTCAGACCTGTGACCACTGGTGAGGTGTAAAATCCTCCTCTCTTCCCTTCTGTCCAAACCCACTTTCTTTAAATGTGCCTTTATTGTAATAGATGCTGCTTATCTGTCTTACCCACTAGCCTCTGACCTCTCTGATACAAGTGGCCCTCACCTTCACCATGTTTTCTGAGTATGTAGCACATGGTAAGTGCTTGGAAATAAATGGTTGAAGTGAATACAGTTTTGCGATTGCAATATTCTGGGATCTGATGTTGGTGTACAAGGGTGGTAGGTTCAGTTCTGGAACAAGGTTTTCCTCTCTTCTGCCTGCCAGCTTCATTTCATAGTGATACTAAGTATGGCAGCAGTTATTCACTGCACTCTCACTATCTCTCAGACACCTTGCTTAGTGCCTTTTTAGTTTCCACTTATGAGTTGTTTCACTGTTCAATTTTGAGCGATTATCAAAAATAGGTGAAGAAACGGAACGTAGGTACATTAGTCTGCTAGGGCTGCCATACAAGGTATCACAGACTGGATGGTTTAAACAGCAGATTTTATTTTCTCACGGTTTGGGAGGCTGGAAGTCCAAGGTCAAGGCGTAGGCAGCTTTGGTTTCTTCAGCCGCCTGTCTTCATGGCTTACTGACTCGCTGTGTACTTGCTGTGTCCTCAAGCATTCTTTCTTCTGTGTGTTTTCCTCCCTTTATAGGGATGCTGTCCTACGATTGGGGGTTCCACCCCCATGGCCCTGCTTATCCTTAATTATCTCTTTAAAGCTCCTTTCTTCAAATAGTATCCCATTACGGGTTAGAGCTTCAGTGTGTGGTTTTTGGGGAGTACAGTTGCATCCATAGCACCAGGGAAGATTAAATGACTCGCCTGAAATTCCAGATGTGGTAAGTGGGAGAGAATTGGATAAAGAAGCCTGAAATCTACAACAAATGGTAAAGGCAGCAGAGTTATCGTCTTCAATTTAGTATGTGAGGAGCAGTTAATTTGGGAAGATTGTGTTGTTGGGTGGCCTGCCTTAGATCAATTGAAGAGTTGTTCTTTGTATTAAGTGACTAACCCTAGACATTGGGTGTGACTGTAAATTAAGGCCACCCAAGCTACCCAGGTATACATTTGTTTTTTCTTTGAAAAGTCCCTTTTAGATTTAATTATAAAATAAGACTGCCAGATATAACCTTCTACTAAGTGTTTAGCATACTCTTGAGTTTTCAATGTTCTTGACTCAGTCAGTTTAACTGCTCCTGGAAGCCTGGCCTAAATTGAACAAACAGAATGTCTCCAGTGTGATTAAAACCAGGCCTGGCTTTCAACTCTCTACATAACAGTTTATGGCTACAGTTCCTTAATTAAAGATGATCCCTTAACTAAGTGATATATTTGCTTGTGTGAATGGAATCTTTTGAATGAAATATCAAGTTAGAAAAACTTGTAAAAAATAGTTAATAAGTTTTATTTCAATAACACCATAATATTCTATTTCAAATGACTGGTCAAAAGTGAGAAATTGAATGTTCTTAGCATTCTCCCTGAGGCTTTTCTTCTTCATTTGCTTTCTCCTGCTAAAACTGTCATTTGAATTAGCTCTTCTCTTGTGTTTCTGTAAATAAAATTGATAGCATGTTATTAGTGTCTTTGTTTCCAGAATTCAGAGAGATTGCATTGAAAAAGAGCTATATAAAATGTAAGCTTTTCATGCTTAATGGTCTGGTCTTTAAGGGAACAATAGTGTGAAGTTAGCACATATTAATGAAAATGTCTGAAAAAACAAGTGCTTTATAAATTCAGTAAGGATTGAGAGGAGTTTGCAGGTTTCAAATTTATATATTACAACCAGAGAGTTTTTATGTTGTAAGCAAATAAAAACCCAACAAGGTATATCCCCTATAAGATAATAAGTAACTTCCATTTATGGGTTTTAAAAAGCTGAATTGTAGTAAGAAACACAACTGAGAAAAGAAATAAAGATTTTGTATTACAAAAATTACTTTTATTGGTGGTAGGAAAAAAGCTTATTTGATGTGTTAACTATATTCAATACCTCTGGAGTTGATTATACCTGAAACATATTTACTGTGAAATCTAGAATTTTGGCCTCCGCAGAATGAAAATAAAACCATTATTTCAGTTGCACAGGAAGTGGTGGACACAAGAGAATGTTCTGTGATATTGTTTCTGTTTCTTTAAAATATATCCAGCTGCTCCTGGAAGCCCCAGGTCAGTAAAGAAGATAGATGCGAAAACAAACTAAAGTAAAACGGTAAATATTCTCCAGCTGCCAGAAGAGTGGAATTTCTAGCATGGACCAGCTCCAAGAGCTTCGGCCTGGAATGTTTTAAACACAGCTTGACAGTGTTGGGTCTTGAAAAAGATAGGAATTTGCCTAATACAACTTTATGTAGCAACATTACTTTCTTGTTTGAAGGAAAACTTCGATAATATTTTCTGATCAAATTGTAGGTTATAGAGGCTAAGTATGCTCAATATAGGGAAGCTGAAAAGTAAAGGAAAATTGAGAGAAGCAAAAATAAATTAATGATATTAAGGAGAAATAATTGCTTTTGCCGTTTTGGATTGTGTTCCAGTACTGTCCTCCCCCTGGACTCAGTCAGGGGTGGCCTTTATACCCCTGCCCACACACACAGGATGTTCTTCATTATGAAAGTCACCTTCCTCACACATTCATTCGGCTTAGTTTGTGATCCAAAAAAAATCCTAATGCATCTTAATGTTGTGGGTGTTTATGTGGTGCTACTTTTTTTCCTCCAAAAAAGCTGAAAAACGATTGTATTTCAGAATTCATGGAGTCTCAGAACTTAGGAAATAGAGAACACATGTATTTATGTAGGCACTCATATTTATCACACACATATCTATGTGCCTGCCTTTTCCCCTTGGTATTGTATCATAAGCATTTTCTAAGTAGGATGAAAATCTTGGTGCTTAAAATGGCTACATGATTTTAGTTTGTATGATTGTATCTCAATTGATTTGACTTCGCTTTAGTCATTTAGGTTGCTTTTAATTTTTTCACTCAATATAATTAACTTTCTTAAGAACGTTCTTTTTTAATTCTCTGTCTAAATATCCAGGGTTCATTTTGATCAGTATTCTTCTAGTTTCTAAGTCTTTGAAGTTTAAAATATTGAGGGTGTATTATCTAAAAAGTGAATATCTTCCATATTAAATTATGATTTGGGCAAATTTATCTATTTCTAAGGCAACAGAAAAATCAGACTTTCATCTCTTTAAGTGATTTAATAAGCAGTAATAAGTGTATAATGAGGATGATTTGGGTTTTATTAGAAATGATGTCAGGGTATGAGTTGTGTAGCTACTTTTTGCTTTGGTCATGCTGATCTGAGCATGGGATAAATATTCTTTTATTCATCAAAGAATCACTGAGTGCCTAGTTCTGGCCACCTTCTGGATGTTGATGTAGGGATAGAGAATGTGTTTTAGTTTTTTGGAGTTTAGATTGGAGGAGAGAAGGATGGTGTTGAGACAGATGATATGTAAGTAAACAAATATACAAGATACGGTTAATTTCATATAGATACCTTTGGTTTTTCCTTGTATCTGTCCATTGATTATTTTACCAAGTATAACACAAATAGAAAAAAATTGAAATGCATCAGCTTACACATTGTGACTGTTACAGCAGTTAAAGCAAAAAATGTTAAGGAGATGTTTTTATATATATTTAAGATAGTCATATTAAAGTGAGGTGGGGGGAAACCTTTTATTTGATTTTCCAAGTCAGATATCTTCTGAAAAGACATGAGTTCAAGTGAGGAATTCCAGTGCCTGTTCCAGATGGAGAAACTAAGAGTCTCTTGCCCTCTTCATAGTGATTTCGTTTTGTAACGTTTCTTTCTTTCTAAAAAAAAAATCTTTGTCCTGGAGGTATGAAGTCATTACTTGGACTAATGGGGCATTGAACTAACCGGAGGTATAAGGTGGACTGTTTCTAAACATTTTTATTGAATCCTTTTGGTTGTCAGGTCAAAAGAGATGTGATTAAACTTAGCCCTCCTCCCCCACCCTCTTGCCCCTGAGAAATGTTTTCATGCTTAGGAGATGGCACCAAAAAGGAATGATTATGTGGTTCCATCTGATGGCGATTTACTAAGTGAAGCTAACTGAAAGTAAAAGACAAAGAGGATACTATGGATTGGTAATCGTGTAAACTGAGGACCACAATTGGATGTACCCCATGGTGTGGGGAGCCCAGTGTGGTAGGAATATGCCCTCCCCCTCACTGCCTGAGTGTGAGATTGACTCAGGAGGTGTGATCTCCCTGAGAGTCACTCTGAGGGGCTGGAGACAGAGAAAGCCAGAGCCCAAGTAAGCTTCCTGAGGCGCAGTTGGTGTGAATCAGGTATTTTTGGTGGAACCAAGAAAAGAATGTAGCTGCTAGCTGAGTTAAAGCCAGAGGCAGTGTCTCTGGGGAGGGGCAAGGATCCTGTGGAAGGCTGGGACCAGCAGGGGTTACCTGGAGGAGAAGTGGGATGCTCAGAACCATCCTTACTACATGCCAGCTTTGTGGTCTAAGAGCCCTGTCTAAATGCACAGTGTCGGGGTGGGCAGAGGCATGAGATGGAAGACAGATAAGACAGGGACCCACACATTGGAGTCTCTTAAAATTAGAACTAGAAATTGATGTGTAGATTTTAGACAAACCCAATCAAGATATTATCATGCCTTTTTACAGAAACTGACAACCTGGTTGTACAATTCATTGGAAATACATAGGACATAGGTTAGCTAAACAAATTTGAAAGAGAAGAGTTAGAGGACTGAAATTACCTCATTTCAGGACTACTATAATCAAAAAAAGAGGTCTTGTATGTGAGTGTTCTTAATTGGCAAAAACTGGAAACAACTCAAATGTCCATCGGTCTGTCAGCTGATGAGTAGATAAACAATTGGTGGTACATCCATACAGGGAAGTTCAGCTCAGCAGTGGAAAGAACCATACTATAAATACATGCAACAATACAGATAAATCTCACAAACATTATGTTGAGTCAAAGAAGCCAGACATGAAAGATGACTGACTGTAAGAGTCTGTGTTTACAAAATTCAGGAAAAGACCAGACTATATTGATGCAAATCAGATGTCTAGTGCTACGGGAACCAGGGAGCAAACTGACTCCAAGGGGCATGAGGGAAGCATGTTGGGATTGTACAAATATTCTGTAAGTTAATTGTGTTACAGATTTTATACAATTATTTTATATAAACTGTACCTAAAGTAAGTTGGTTTAAAATGAAACTAAGAGGTAGTTAGACCTCCTACCTTTCTCTTTGAAGTTATGACGGAAAGGAGGGTTTGGAAAGGCATTCCTTTTAGTAGCTATAAATAATGGATTTCCTAGGTTATCCATGACATGAACAAAAACTACAATGTTATTCTAAATCCCTGAGTTCTGCGGCATTTTAAGTGTACAGAATTGACAACTTGGAGAACTTCATTATTTTTTTAAAGAAACGTACAATTTTTAAGAGATTTTTCTGCTAGAGTACCTTGGGTGTCAGGTGTTGACATCAACTAATAATGTATTTCACTTTATCCCTGTTACCGAATGTTTTGAGCTAAGATTTCAGATTTTCCTTGTAAAGGAAAAATCTTTTCTAGTCAGTGGAATCCTGCCAATAAAATAAATATCTTTGGTATGGTAATAAAAAAGAGAGGGAAACTGCCTCGGGAATATACCTCCTGGATTTGGAAAGGACTGAAGGCTTTGGGAACTGCCAAAGCTCTGAAGTAATTCACATACAAGACCAATATGCGATTTAGCTTCTTCACCAAAACATTTCAATTAACTTTCTCTATTAGTAGTTGTCACAAAATACTTCCTAAACGTGGGCACTGTCTTGTATTCATTTATCTCTCTCTTATTTTCCATTTGTATATGGGTCTGTGTCTAGGCTGTGCATATGTATTTTATTTATATCTATTGTTTTGGCAGTACCAAAATGTAGAATATGCTTTCTTTTGTAGTGCAAAAACCATTGATGTTTATTTATCTTCTTTCAAATTCTTTGCGGTGATTCTTGAGCCAGATGAACTACAGACGTAGACATAACTGTAGACTTAAATTCCAAGTATTGGTGGTGGAGCACAGCCTGTGAAGGTTTAAATTGACCAATGCAGCAAAACTGGTTTTTCTTTGCAGAATGAGTCAACATAAAACTGAGATAAAAGAATATTTTTTCTCTAAAGCAGGGAGGTCCTTGCTGTACACTAGGCTACCACTACAGAATTGTAGAGATACCATTAAATTTCATTTCATTAAGTATAATTTGGATTTTCAATGCATTGCAAAGGCTTGGACTCATATTAATAACACTGGTGGCTATAATAGATTGTCAAATACGACTGCTTCAACAGAAAAAAATTTGCTTTTGACTCATGGAAAGTTACTAAACTGTAGATCTAGGGAAACTGAAGGTCTGGGTTGTCATTCACAGGCACATGCTCCCTCTGTTTTGTTACTCTGTGTCCTCAGCTTGCTTGGGAGCATTTTATGGCTCAGGCCTAGGAGAGGTACATGCCACTCCTGCCACATTCATCGACCTACATGATTTCTTTTGTGCATTCCTACATTGCAGGGAGGGAGTTTAGGAAATTCGCTGTGTTTGTGTCATGAGGAAGAAAAGGAAACAAGTTTGATTGTAGCAGAAGTCTCTGCTGCAGCATGTAAGAATGCCCTGTACATACTAAATATAAATTGGGTTGCTCTAATGTGGGCCCTCAAAATGCCACCCCTCTGGCCATGGAATACAAGAGACACATGTAGTGAAGGGAAATGTGGACCATTCTCTCTTAGGGGCATCTTTGGTATTCATTAGGGTCAAGATTGAACGCTTGAGCCGAGGACTGTTACTCAGCAGGCTGGTCAGAGAATGTACAAAGTGTGTTTACATCTATGTGTGCATGTATATGTCACAATGAACCTACTTTTCAGGAATATACCATACCTTCTAGAAACAATAAGAAATTGTACTGCTGTCGTGTGATGGATGCATGTAGGATTGATAGATGTGTGCAGGGGCAGGTTGCTAATGTTGACTTTTTTGAATCAAATGCAGTATAGGGTATGTTAGCATACTCAAAGGCAGGCTTATTTATCTTTTGCCCTGATCAAAACTGCATTGTTTCCTGTAACTATATTTATCAAATAAAACCAGACACTGCAATCCCATTAACAAAATTTTGGTTCAACTTTCCATGTTTTGTTCACTCGGGGTTCCATCCACAACTGTCATGGAATTACATGGTGACCCAGGTTATTTCATGCTTCCACACTTAAATATGAGAATTGTTATGTGGTAACTTGCCAGAAGTTATTAACTCTCAGAGCTCTCTATTTCATATTTGTTTTGCAATTTAATATCACTGGCCAAACAATGTGTTTAGTTTGCCAGATAAAAGATAGGACATGGTCATACTAAAAAAATTTGTCATTTATCTGAAGTTCAAATTTAACTAGCCATCTGCATTTCTTTTGCTAAATCTGGTAACCGTAGTTACTGAAAGGATATTAAGTCATCTGATAGCTTGGGATTAAAATACACTAAATATTGCAATGTTGAAAGGTGTTCATAAACTCAGGAAAGGCTTTATCTGACTGACTTGTTCTGTTCCTAGTCTTGTTACAGTACTTGTTGCATAGTAATGCTCAGTATCCATTTCTTATATGATTGTTTATGAATAAAGGGAAAATTGATCCATTCATTTTGTTATTCTGTTTCTTTTAGTTTTGTCACACTTTCCCAGCAGCCAGTTTTAAGCATATTGTGCGTGGAGATTGTTTCATATTCTTTTGTGTTTTCAAAGTATTAGTGATTCTAAAGACCCCTTGTAGGTAACTTGTAGGGGCTCTGAATAAGCAGTAAAGATCAAGGGTTTTAAGTGGGTGCAGAACATTGAGGGAGGGTGATTATTTGGGAGAGCAGCTTGTGGTTTACCAAGTTGAAGTTTAACCAAAATAATTTTAGACTATGGATCAGGACAAAGAGCCAAACAGCAAGGACTATTAAACTGTGAGGAGGCCTCTCGAGGGAAACTGCAGAAACTGTGGCTTTAGTCAGTCAGAGGCAAATACCTCCACTGGGAAGTTGTCTATTGATCATATTATCTGGGGACTGAAGGTAACATTTCAATTTTCCCCTTGAAAAGCCATGATGTCACAGGTAGTGACTCCATAGCATCTTACTACGCTGATGGACAGTGACTGTAATGGGGTGAGTGCTGGGGACTTGATAATGGGGGGAATCTAGTAACCACGATGTTGCTCATATGATTGTAGATTAATGATACAAAAAAAAAAAAGCCATGGTGTCGTGTTTTAAAATCACATACTTCATACTTAAAGTCCCATGCAAAGCCATTACTTGAGCTAAACCTTTCTCATCAGAAATATTTTCAAGGAGCACACTCAGCGTAAGGGTGTGTGAGGAAGATTAGTAGGGGAAGTGTTCTTGTTGTATATGGCATGGACTTTTTGCAAGGAGAGCCCCTTTTGGAAGTTGTGAAAAACTTCATGTCACATAATGTAGCATTTTCCATTATTATTGGTACATAAGCATATGTGTTAATAATTAATATGAAATCATATGGTAGAGTAGTTTAGGGAGAGAGTTTTGGGATTCAGGCAGATATGAGTTGGGGATTATTAATTTGCTCTGAAGTCTGGAGCAAATTGTTTAACCTTTGAAAGCCTCAGTTTGCTCATCTGTTAAATAGGGATAATAATAGTAATTAATGTCAGAATTGAAGGATGGCTGTATAAAGCACTCATTTCAGTGTCTAACATCTGATAAATGCTGTGTAGATTTGAATTGCTGTTTTCTTATTTATACATGTACTGTTTGAGAGAAAATTATTATTGCATTGTTAAGATTGAAAGCTACAGTGACAAGTAATTAATCCCTATAATTGTAACTAATATCTGAGTGATGAATTGTCAGCCCGTAAAAGGCAGCTAGGAATGTTGTCATCCTATGTTTGGTGTGCATCCCAGGACAGTTTCAGAAGTTACATTGTAATGAAAGCAGCTGTTCCACTGAGCTGTATTAGCTCAAGGCATTCTTTGGAGTAAAAAAACAAACAAACTCCATGTCCTGATTCAGTCCTGATTCACATCTCAACTTAGAGTGTCTTTGATCTGGAGCAAAGTACAAATATTTATACCCTCTCTAAACTCCAGCTTTCTTCTTGGGTAACTGTTGGTAACAATGCTCATGTGCATAGAGCTTCCTGCGGGACCTGGAACACATTAAGCCATTGGTGAATGAGTACAGTGAGAGAGAGAAAGTATTTTGCAGTCATGCTATCCCATACAGTTCCAACTAGTTAAATTAATTTGGATAAAATGAAATGAAAAATAATTCCTTGTTCTTTTTACGTGAATTGTATTCCTTAAGAATTCGCATGTTGGAGTCCTAACTCCCAGTGCCTCAGTATGCAACCTTACCTGGGAATTGGGTCATTGCCGATGTGATTAGTTAAGATGAGATCATACTAGAAGTAGGATGAGCCCCAGATCCACTGTGACTAGTGCCCTTACGAGAAGGGGAAATTTGGACAAATATACACAGGGGGAGAATGCCATGTGAACATGAAGGCAGAGATGAGGATGGTGTTTCTACAAGCCAAGGCGTGCCAAAGATTGCCAGCAAACCACCAGAAACTGGGGAGAGGCATGGGACAGATTCTCCTCACAGTCCTGGGAAGGAACTAACCATGTCCACACCTTCACTTTGGACTTCTAGTCTCCAGAATTGTGAGACAATACAATTCAGTTTTAAAGCCACTTTGTTTTGTGATAACTTCTGTTACACAGTCCTAGCAAGCAAATACATGGAGGAGTTACTGGGCCAGCCAAATTTTGGAGCGCTAAGTGATGGAGCCACATGTCGCCTGTGGCTCTTGTACTGGGTGGTGAAGGTACTGAACATCGCTCTCACTGCAGAAAGTTCCTTTGGACAGTACTCTCCGGGGGACTCCAGTCTGCTCATAAGCACCTAAAGCTTAAGCTTAAGAAACGTAAAAAAAAGTCAATGAGTTATATGAAATGTATTATTTGTTCCAAAATCCAGAGCAGAACACATAAAGGATTTGAAGAAGAAGAAGAAAACCTCTGCCTTAAAACTGGGCTGGTCAGACATCCACATAATCAGGGGGACTTCCTCTTCTGGAGGAGATACGGAGCAAGCGGCCAAGGCAGCATCGTCTGCTGCGAGGGATGAATTTCTGATTCTGCTTCCCTGGTGAAACTCTTACATAATTACATTCTATATATAGAGCCTCCCTTTGTATCCAGCTCAGCTTGTCCCCCATGTTTTCTTCAGACTATATAAAAATGTTTGCAGCGATTCCTGCCCCCCCACCCCTCCACATGAGCTGTAAATAGACGAGCAGATGAGGGTTTACCGCCCTAGTTTGTTACATCTGCTTCACCATGTGGAAGGGTGGAAAAGCCTTTCCCAGTTCCCAGCCTTGGCTGAGGACATATTTCGAAACGTGTGCACCCTTTCCTTTGGCTGGAGAGCAGACGCCAGAGAACCTGTCCCAGCAGTGGCTCAGGACATGGTGCTGGCAGCGAAACGCCTCCCAGACCCGGAGTAGCAGTGAGCAAGTGGACACCGCCCTGCTGGATGGGGATTTGAATTTGCTGGCCAAGGTTGTGACTTATGGGGCAGTCAGCAAAGCATCTTTTGTACAGTCTTTGCCCTCTTTTCAAGAGGTTGTGCCTTGGCTGCTCGGTGGGATCTTACAGTCCTGGGTTCACTCAGAACAGTTTGTGCACCAGACCTCTGAGTGACAACTTGCACCAATGAAATCCTTCTGTTGGCAGACTTGGCCTTCAGAGAGTCAGAATTACAGGGAAAATGCTGGAGGAATATTTTCATTTTATACCTTTTCAAGTTAAGGATGTTCTTTTAAAAGTGGGGTTATACTTTAGAGAATCTGCATATACCTTTTATAGCAACTAATAAGATCTTGAAAAGTTATTTTATCTTTTCATATCAGCGTTGTTATTTCAGACAATTTTTATTCATTCACTGTTTTGTTAAGCTGAAATCATGGCAGTAATGAATCTGGAGTGTAAAGAACTGCTCTTCCCTAAATAGCTAAGTATACTGTCTCTGGAGTTGTTTTATACTCAGTGGTAATACTCTATAGTGTCCTACTGTGTCCCAGGCATTCTGCTAAGCCCAATGCATTCATTTTAATCCTTACAATAAAGCTTATACAGAGGCAAGTATAATTCCCATTTGTTAACAAAAAACGAGGAAACAGGTTTAGGAAGTTTCATAACAGATCACTGGCAGGAGAACAGCATGAAACTTACCTGACATCACAGCATGGCCCCCTCCCAGAGTTTTGATTTAATTACGTATTGTTAGAACCCAAATTTTGTTTGTTCTTGCAGTCTTTGGAGCACTCAGGGCCTTTTGCAGTCGGGACAAGCCCATTTCCTTTCTCAGTGGGAAACACTCCAAGTATTCCTCTTGAAACAAAACGCCAAGGATTATTTTTGCAGACTTCTGTGGAGTCGTTTTGGGACAACACCCTGGAACAGGAAACCACAGTTTCTCCTGAATTTGTACAGGATGGAAATAGATAACATTCTTTGTAAAACCACTGTCACAATTAGTGCTTTCAAATCAGCATAATGGTGGATGGTTTGGTTTATGCATTTCCTACCTGAATAAATTATTGGAACCCGCTGCATGGGAAACTCATGAATAATTTTACAGGATTTTATTTTATAAACTGGAAATGTAGCAAAAAGGTACATGTTTTGAGGAAAAAGAGCACTATTTGATTTAAACTCTTTGAAAGCTTTGCCTGGAAAATGGATTTGAAATAAAACGGTATTGCACCGTAAGTAATGAGAACGTAATTTACTGTTGCTACCTGAAGCCTAGGTTCTGCTAATTGTTACCGGAGAGAATGTGATTTACTTACTGAAATGGGAGATGGTGGTGTGTGAGGAAAGTCAGCACAGTAAATTGCACTTAGACATTGGCAATCTCTTTGTTATAGTACAGTAGCCAAAACTATTCATAGTACAAATCTCCTGTATGTCCATGCAGATCCGAAAGGATTGAGGAACTTCACTAGTTAACTCCAGTCTTTGTGCCTGGAGTCATCTTTCTGTAATAGACGAAACTGCTTATATATTTTGGTCTGTTTCTGCAAAGTTCTGATAGCTGAACCGACTTCAGATGGATTGAATTTTTCAAGCTACTATATTTGTATGACTAATTCTTAATTATGAACATTATATGGTTATATTTTCCTGGTAAAAAATGGAAGTGTTTTGCACAAACGTCAATTTTCAACTTGTTCCCTCATCCCAGGCCCTTTTCTTTCTTCCTCTCAAATAAAAGCTATTAGTGGTTTTGTGAATATATTAGTAGCATGTTTTTAACGTGTATACAGAATGCCTTCATATCCCCTTGGGAAATATTTAATATCGTTGCTGTTTATTTTTAAATATAGAAAGGGTGATACATATGCTTGTGTGTTTGCATGTGCATGTACATAAATGTTATGCTTTAAGAAGTTGTTCGCCTTATTTGTGTCTTGCATATGTTGTCCATATGAGTTTGGATATATTTGCTTCATGTTTTAAACTGCTGCCTAGCATTTTTTTTTTATTGTGGTTATCCGTGGCTGTTTATTTGCTTCTCTATTATTAGGTGTTTAGATTGTTTGTATCTCACTGACAATAAGAACTACGCTTGACTGAACATCTGTCTACATGCCTCCCTGTACACATGTACTATTGTTTATAGTAGGCATATTTAAAACTTTTAATACACACTGCAAAATTGAGACTGCCTTCTGTAAACAAATTAGGGACCCCTTTTTGCAAAGCAAAACATGCCTTTGCATCAAATAAGCTATATTCAAAGGTAGATCTCAGTTTTGCTTGCCCGTGATATGTCTGATAAAAAGCTCACGTGGTTCCTGATGCTAGGTTTCTTAATGTTATGGGCCCTGATGCCATGGTAGTTGGGCTTCTCAGAAGGTTCACATAACTGTTCCTCTTTCTGCCAGTTCACTGACATTAGAGTACCCTGGCTGTGGAACAACTACTAAAGGGCAGGACCACCGAGTCCACAAATAATACAAAGTTAACGTGCACTGTATCAGTGCTGCAGGCTACAGAAGGCTACTCTGACTAAGCTTAAGGAGAGATGGACTTTGTTGCAGAAAGATAGGGGAGCTGGTGAAACATTGGGAAAAGCTTAAAAACCCAGTTCAGAAAGGATTAGAATCAGGATGCTCCAAACATATTTTCAGTATTCGTTCGTGTCTTCAACTCTTATGGTTGTATGATGGGCTTAGTCTCGGGGAAGGTGAATACCTTGCTTCGGTGGCACATCAAGAAAAGAACTAGTTGGGCAAACAGTAATGCTAGAGGCAATCCAGCTACTTTTAGCAGAAGGCAGAACACAGATGCTGGGGTGGCCAGAAAACACTGAATTTTTCAGCTACTGCTGAATAATTTTACCAGTACATCTTAGAGGCCTATTGTAGTAGTCCCTATCATTTTCAAAATTTGGTTTCCACATCTAATTCTTGTTTACTTATATGGTGGAGAAGCTGGTTGTTTGAATTATGTTTGAGTTTTAGTCTTTTCAAAGAATTTGACTAAGGTCAAGCATACATAAAACACGTCTGAATTTTAAATGCTTGAGAATTGGCATTAGGAAGCTTGGAATCTAATAGGCCACTCCTGATGGGCTCGTGGTTACTTATTCATAGTGATTCTAAACTACTCTGACCCGGGTGCGGCTCTGGCTAACCCAATCAGTTCTTTTCTCTTTTGCCTTTGATAACATCATTTGAAAATAAAAAAATTAAAAGGTATGGCTAAGAAATAGTCATTTTAACCTGGAGACACATAATTTTCAATTGTTTTATGATTGTGGTTATCTAGATTGGCTGACCCTCAGAAACTGTGATGTAATAAATGTTAGTGGTTTCAAGCCACTACATTTTGAGGTAATTTGTCATGTAATAAATGATAGTCAATACAGTATCAATATAGTTGGCGCTATATTTTTGGTTAATGGGAAATTCTGCTGGTTTGGGGTGTAGATTTGATAGAGCTTAACAAAGCGATCTGTATTAAAAGCCTTTCTAGGTGTTTAAAACAATACTAGGTATTATTTTCTCCCCCTGCCTCCACCTTTCCCTAAACATAATCTTTGAAGAGGAGAGCATTTTGGTTGTTGTTCACTGTGCTTTTCCAAGAGATCTGGCTTTCTCTTATTGTGGTCCTTTTCTAAAGTTGTAAGAATTATGTTGACTTTCCTCGAGAATCTGTCAAGGTGGATTATATTTCAAGCCTGTGGTACGATGATTATAGGATGGGCCCAGTACCTAGGATAACAGTTTAAGACTCAGATCTGACACATCCACTTACACGATTCTTATTTTCTTGCCTGAACAGTTTGATAAAAACACATACTGTCAGCCTCTAGCTTCAGTGATGTTATACTTCAGATGAGTTCGTAGTTATAAATGTGTTGCCCCTGTGAGCATCGATGCTGAGTCCTAGAGAGGTGAGGTGATGAACCTTCGGTTCACCTCTTTAGACGTCACACTCTTGTCACCTCTGCCACATTCTCCTGATCATACAGCTCTGATTGACTGTGGGCAAACACCAGAAAAGGGTGTGAACACCAGGAGGTGAGGATCACTGGGGGCCTTTTGAGGCTGGCACACACCTAAATTTCAGTTTTCTCATACTTCTGCTTAATTTTTTTCTTCTTAGAACTTACTATATAAATTATTTTATTTGTCATCTTACTCATTATCTGTTTCCCACAGTAGAATATAGGCTCTACAAGGCCAGTCGTTTTTGTCTGTTGTGTTCCCTTCTGTCCCTTATAAGACTAGGCCCTAAAGGCATTGAGGCACCTGCTGTGGTCACACTCATTGCTGCCTTTACACAAACTGACCACCACACCTTGGTGGTCAGGCCCCAGGGGAGTAGTGAGGCTCCTGCCAACAGCCAGCACCATTTTGCCAGCCATGTGAGTGGACCACTTTGAACATGAACCCTCTAGTCCAGGCGAAGCCTCAGTTGGCTGCAGTCTCAGCTGACATCTTGACTGCAGCCTCATTTGAACTCTGAACCAGCACCAGCCAGCTAAGCCATCGCTAAATACTGACCTACAGAGACTGTGACAGATACTAAATGGATAGTAATGTTTTAAGCTACTGAGTTTTGGGGGGAGTTTGTTACAGAGCAATTGATACCTACTGTGAGGTGCCAGGGAAGTCCTTATTATGTAAAAAGACTTTGGGGAAATAGCTGTGCCCTCCTTTCTTGTCTCCTCCAAGTTGATGCATTCTGGGGTGAGCTCTTTTCCCTGTCTGGGTTCTAGGAATTGGGTATGTGACCCAGGCCCTGGCATTCAGGGTCTTAGTATTAGTACTAAGATCAGAGAGGGACATATGGCCCAGGCCCACCCAAGGAGACTCAGTTCTATAGTTTACCTCGAACTGCCATGACCAAAAGCTCTTTCTACACTGAGATTTCTGTGCTTAGGGAACATACGCTAGGAGCTACTAGTGGCTCATCAGGAGAGGAAGGCTGGCTGAAAGCGAGGCCAGCCAAAAATCATGTGAGCAGACTGGCTCTGGAGTAGGGCAGACCTGGGTTAACACTGCAGTCCCACCCCAGTGTATCCAGGTGTGTGTCCTGGAGCAAGGTTCTTAATCTCCCTTCCCAGTCTCAGTTTTCCTTATCTGTAAAATAGCAATAGTATTGCCCACTCATGGGGTGGCTGGGAGGCTGGAGTGAGGGAATATGTGACAGTGCCTGACACATAGCGAGTCCTCAGTAACTGGCATCTGTTTTTGTTTGAAAAAAAGGAAAGTGAAGCCAGCATCGTAAAGCAGAACTGAGGGGCAGGAGGAGAATGCGTGTTGTGCGGAGCCCTTGTGCGTGGGACGTCGCAGTGCTACACACATGCACAAGGTGCACCCCTGCACGGCTCGGTTTTGTGCGCCAAGAAACCCTTCACTCCTCCTTAGTTTTGTTCTCTTCCAGCCATTTTGAGGTGAGGTTGTTTCATTTTGGCTTTCTCATCTGCTGAATGGGTCTGATTTCATCCACTTCAGTCTGTCTGTTGTGAGATGTTAATGAGGAAAGGTCTGTAAAGACATTTCCTGTTTCCTCTATTCATCCTGTTTCCCCCTCCCACAGCTCATACCCCATTTCAAGACACAGATATTTTTCTCTTAAGGTCTGTGTCTCTTGGAAATACACATACATATGTAGGTATATGTGTATGCATTTGTATGCATGTATATATGTGTGTGTAGATACACATGTGCTTGTGCAGACACACACACACACCTTTGTTTAACATGCCCTATTAGGATAGTACATTGTAATACATGTGTAGCATTAGCAATTTGCACGTTTATCAGGAGTTGTGCTAATGGATGGGCCTTGGTAAGAGATGGGTGTTTTTCTTAATATGAACAGTTTGAGTGGGCAGTGCTTACCTGGGGTTTAAAATGGGTGTCAGGTAAGTGTATCACTCTCCACAGAATCATGTCTCCCAACGGTCTGTGATGTGGGGTGTGTAGGGAAAGAGAAGGCTGGCAGTGCTGTAGAGAGAGAGTTAGTTTGTCTGTGTGTGGCTTACCAGAAACACAGCAGGTGTATCTGCATATTACACTTTGGAATTTGAGATCTCTTTTGTTTTTTTTTTCCTTTGCTGACTGAATCAAGTATTTGCATTAATTTATCTAGCAAAGCTGGAGATCTGCTGGTTTATAGAGGTATGGAGTCTCTTTAGAAATGGCTGTGATTTAGTTTTTTCTTATTTTCTTTGCATTGGAAGGAGAGCACAGTTACCCTAGTATTCTTGTGTTTGACAACAAGCATTTCCTTGCCTGTTTTGGGCCCAGACCTGTCTTTAGGGCATAAAAGATGGCTAAGCTCTCTGGCAGCGCAGCTGCTGACCTTAAGACGTGAGCACCTATGGGGTGGCCGACAGTAGTAGGATGTAAAGTTTTCACAGCTGGGCAGCTGGACTCGTCTCAGTTCCTCTCTGCCTTCTTTTTTCCTGTAGGAATCTTTTTCCAAGTGGTTCTCTGAGAGCTCTGGGTTGTTTGATCATCTCGTTACAACTTATCTGTTCCATCTTTTGTAATTAATCCCCTCTGTGTCCTCGTGGTCTAGATAGAGGTGCTGTCATAACCCTTCTCAAACAACGGGATTTTTGTTCAGGTCTGGTGGTTTTCAAAGTGTATTCTAGAATTCTCTAGCTCCTTGAAGTCTTACAGAATTTAACTTTATGTATTTTGGTTTTCCATGTAAAAAAACTTCAAAACCCAGTTTGAAGAAAGATTTGAAATAGCTTTAAAATGTTCATGTTAAAGAAGACTTTATAGTTCTGTAATGTTTTACTTACTGATATAAAATAATATGATAAGAGTAGAGCTTTTTAGAGTCAAGCACATGCATAATTATAATAGTGTCTTACCTTTATTTCTCATGTTCTGAGTTTCAGGCCTCACAGTAGGAAGCTTGCTGAGGTTGAGAGTTTTCTTTGAGCATGGTCTTGCTGGGGTTCCTGGGGGACCTTGGGGCTTAACAGGCATTAAACCATGGAGGCTTAAGTTCTGGACCTCAGTTCTGGAATCCAGGGTTAGTTTCTTTTGAGTTAGTGAGGAGCAAATATCTATGTATTCCTCTGGGCACACCTCAGTTTCCACCTCTTCCCGTCTCTAGAAAAGCTTTCAGAGTTCCTTTCCCCACTGTCGCCAGCACTGCTCCCGCTCTACTGGGGGAGGAGGCATTGGTGGGAAGAGTCAAGTGTGATGATCTCAATCTCTTCTATTTACGTAGAACATTAAGACCAGGAATGGTTTTAATTATAAAATATACATAACATAAAATTCACTATTTTAAATTAATAGTTTTTAATTGTATGCTTCAGTGGCACTTAGCACAGTCACAATACTATGAAACCAGCACCACAATCTAATTCCATAGCTTTTTCATCACCCCAAATGGAAACTCCATAGTCATACCCAGTCACTCTCCATCACCAACTTCCCCTAGCTCCTGGCAACCTCTGACTACTACTTTTTAAGATCAAGAATTCTTGAGATTATTTTTGAAATGATAAGATTTATCTTTTTGAACTGTAGCAAAAGAATAAGCCACAAGGATGAGTTATGCTGATATGAAACCCACCAATCTAACCTATGAATGATTTTATGCCCCTTTTTACCTCCCCACTCTTGGTGCTAAGTATTTTGGGATGTTTCCTTCAGACTGTTTCTCATTGCATGCACGCATATGTATTCACGTATCTTTGACTCATTTTCTTATGGCTTATAAATAAGGGATTATAGTGTATTCCTCTGCTAAAAAATATATTTTATAACCACCTCTCCACATCAGTGCGTACAGCTTTAACTTGTTACTCTGCAGCTCTGTAATATTTTGTAGTGCGCATAGTTCATAAATGACTCAATCATGCTGTTCTTGGAGGCCCTTTGAAGATTTAGTAATTAATCTAGAGCAAGTCCTGTGAGGAGGGCCGAGCAGGTAGAATCAGCCCCTTTCATGTAGGACAGTGGAACCTCACAGGGAGGTTAAGTCTTAAGTTACAGCCACAGTACTGCTCCATGATGCTGTCACTCAAATTGAGGCCTAAGAATGTTTCTAGTGTGTTTTTCCTACTGTAACATGCTCTTCCTTTGTCAATCAAGGTAAAATGCCCTTTTTTTGTTTGTTGACCATTTTCTGGTCAGTTCCCATCCTCCTCGTATTCCTGCGCGTGTCTTAATCTTGCTTCTTCTCCCCTTCGACAGAGCCTCCAACATTTAGTCTTTGGTAGTTCTGCAGTTGAAATGCAAATCCCTCATTACTCCTGAATTCTCATATTGCAACATGTTGTCTAGTGTTAGAATTCAAAGATCCTTTTAGGGTCCCTTGATGTGTATTAAATTAATAAAGGAAATACACTCAGAGAGATTAAGTGACTTGCTTAACTTATACAGACCTCGTGGCCATGGCAAAATTTGAACCCACCCCCCTTCCTGAAGGGAACATCTCCCATGGCAATTCCATGGACTGGAGCACCTTGGGAGAAAGATTTTGAGACTTAGATTGATTAGATTAATGGTGTCTGCCATAAATGGAAGAGGGGTGGTCATTAAGCAGTGGTACATGTGCCATGTATTTCCTGTGCCCCCGTGTAACATACTGACAGTGACAACTCTTGAGTATGGCTAGAGAATTACCATACTTAAGGGATTTGCAAGAGTCAGCGTAGGGAATCAGAAAGGCCAGTTGAGGTTTTGTGTGCCACCAGGCTTTGAGTCTAGGTAGCCAACTTTGCTTTAATATTTTTTTAAATGGTTGAATTTCAAGTTGCTAATTGG
This sequence comes from Manis javanica, assembly GCF_040802235.1. Classification (NCBI taxonomy): domain Eukaryota; kingdom Metazoa; phylum Chordata; class Mammalia; order Pholidota; family Manidae; genus Manis; species Manis javanica. The sequence continues at coordinate 10,179,506 of NC_133158.1, forward strand.
TGCTGTTACTGGTGTCTGTGTTAGTTTTGGGAAGACTGATGTAGTCCCTAACATTTTGTCCACTTATAGACAGTATGTTGCTGTCGAAAGTTGGGTTTGTGAAAGTGGCTTCTGTATTTTTCTGCAGTCTAGTATGGCTTTCCTTTTTCCTCTGGAAGAAATGATACTCATTTTTGTGAAACCGGCGCCCTCAGCCAACCTCAGTGCTGTGAACATTGCAGCTGGATGGTTTGTCCTAGGGTGGAGCTGTCCTGCACATTGTAGGCTATTTGGCGGCGTCCCTGGCCTGTGCCTACAAGAAGCGCATATACCCCCACATCTCCGTCTTGGCAACTGTGCCACTCTCCACACGTCATCAGACACCTCAGGGGCAGTATCACTCCTTATGAGACCCACTGGGCTAAAATAAACGGCTGCATGCTTTTAATGAGTTGTAATAAATTTTTTAGAAGTTGTTTTCTCTTTGGCCCATTTGTATTTCAGGTGTTTGAAATGACAGGAAAAGATGAAGGAAAATAGAGAATCATTCTCTCTAGAAAGACAGTAGGGCGCTCTGCTTCCTCGTAGTACTGAATAGGAAAACCACAGCTAGCAGAAGCTCACTTTGCAACAATAGGTGGCACACTGCTACCAGAAGCTACTCAGCAGCTGGACGGAGGAGCCTGTGATGACCCAGTGTATTTTAATCCATTTCTAGTAACAATATCCTTAGTGTTTTTTTACTTCTTTTACAAGAATATTCAACTTTAAAATGCTTCTACAGCCAATTTTATTTTTTTTAGTGAGTACAAATTTGCCACTTAGTGTAAGAAACAAACCTATCATCAATGCAGTGTTTATAATAGATCATATCATCATGAGAATAAGTCAAATTAACTTTGATGTATCAGTTATTTTCTCAGTGCAGTACAGAAAATGACATCATTTACCTTTTCTAGGATGTTAGGGGTTCCATGTATAGATTTTTGAACAGATAAATGAATTTTTTCTCTCTATGTATGAGTGCTTTAGTTAAGAAGCTCATTATTATTATATGCAGCTTCTGCTGAAAACAGAAATGCTGGTTGAGGGGCACTGAAATTATGGCAGCCCAATGTCTACTTTACTAGTAAAATATACTAAACTTTTAATTATGATCCCTTTGTAATTGAAGAAGAAATGTAGAAATTGATTTTTTAAGATTATAACCATGGTGCTTATTTCTAGTATGATAGACCAGTTCATTACAAATTCCTTTTAATAAACTTTCCACTAATTCATTTAAAAACAAACACTGTCCTTTTCCTGTTTTAGTAAACATCATTTTGAATATTTTGTGTGTACACGTCATGGTGAAAAATTAGAAGATGGAGACAGTTTCTTGAATGGATATTTATATTTTGATGGTTATATCTCTGTCTTAGGGAGTTTGTTTTCAAAAGCTTTTAAGTGGAATGAGTGAAGGTTAATCTATGTAAACTCTCAAAAAGAGTGGTAATCTTTTTCAAAATAATGCTATTTTAACTACATTTTAATGTAACTGTTTTTAAGTACTAAAAAATGCTTGGACTCTTTATCCTAAGAAGCTATTGACCTTTTATTACATACCTACTACGTGCCAGGCATTGTTTAAGACATTAAGGACATGTTCTCACTGTAATCCACATAATAATTTTGGAGGAATGAGTTGGTCAAGGGAAGATTATTAAGTAGCTCACGTCACAGTATTAACTGAATCACAGAGCTGAAATTCAAACCCAGGTCTGATTTTAAATTATCCTTTATCTAAAATCATTTATTATTACAGCAAGGAAAAATATCATAGCCAGCATGATAGAAAATCTTATTTCTTCCCATGCTTCTGCTCCCCTTTTCCTCCTTTCTTTAGGTATGGAAAGCTTTGTTCAAGGAAAATCACGTGGGAGCCCCACATATAACCAACACATGAGAGCTTCCAGCTGGAGGCTGTGGTAGCTCGTCTGTCACTATGGATGTGAGGCCCTGAGTAGTTTGGCTTCTCCAGCACTGAAACAGTCAAGACTTGGTATTTTTTTTTTTTTTCAATAGGCAAACGCATTTAAGAATGGAAAGGCTGGTGAATGACAAGCATAACGAATAGCTGTAGAACTAATGACTGGAACCGAACAACTGCTCATGTTTTGTATCCTCCATTTGGATCAATCGCATGCATCATTTGTTAATGAGCATTTCCTTTTAAAATTTACTAAACTCTGGAAAAAACAGTGAAGGATTCCAGTTGGTACATCAGTCCATAAAATCACGTGTGATTACTTTGTCATGTTACTGAAGGTGTTGAGATACGAGAGAAGGAAAATGTCTGTGTATTTCAAGAGTGAAAAGTTTTGCCTCAAGGTATGATGTGAAATGGAAATAGTGGGTAAGAGCACTGGACTGAGAAGGAGATTCTTTCCCTAAATGTTTTTATGTCCCCAGTCAAAATATTCCATCTTGTTGACAATGACCCTGTCCTTTCAGATATCATAGTTGTTCATATTAGTTGTACACTTTTCCTGGTTAACTGGGAAACTGTTTCCTCCAGTGGTAACATCTTACAGAATTGTAGTGGACTATCCCAACCAGGATACTGACATTGGTACAATCCACCTATCTTACTCAGATTTTCCCAGCTTTCTTATACTCATTTGTGTGGGTGCACATACATGAACACATGTGTATATATTAAATTCTATGTAATTTTATTACCTGTGTAAGTTCATGTATCTACCAGCACAGTCAACAATTCCAACACCAGGAGGATGGTATTGCCCTTCTATAGCCATACCAACCTGCTCCCTAACCTTCCACCCCTGTTCCTAACTCTGTCCTTGGCAACCGCTAATTAATCTTCATTTCTAAAGTTTTGTCATTGCAAAATGTTGTGTGAATAGAATCATACAATAAGTAACCATTGGGGATTGGCTTTTTTTCACTCAGATTTTCTAGTGAATATTCAAAATGTTGAGTGTATCAGTAAGTGTTTTGCTTTTAATATGGACGATCCTTCAGGAAACATTTTTATTATGGTAGTTTTAGTGACATAAGGTGTCAAAAAAAGGTTGTTTGCTATAATTGTTGTTATCCAGTTTCCACCAAATAGCTTTTTTATAAGTCAAAAAAATTGGCACAGACTTCACTCCTTGAAGCTTTAGTCAAACAACCGGCCGAAAACAAAATCCTGCAAAAACATTGATCAAAGATATCATTGTAGAAGCAAGTCCTTGAGGGCAGAAAATGCTATCTTCCTTTTACTGTGTTGCTAAAGCTGGCTGTTAGTGGAGTCCTGTCCTTTGTCTTCAAAGCTTTCGAGAAATGCCCCACATAAAAGAAAATGAGGCAGGAACCACCAAAGAGGCTTGTCTTTGTTGTTGTTTATGTGGAAAGTATTGTTCTCTGCTATTGACAAAGTAATTTTCAGCTCCAAGTGAGCCCAGATCAGTCACAGTGGTTTTCACAAGCCTTACAGGAAGGCCTAGAGTGGTGTTAATTACTCGGAGAGACGGGATGGGAAGGGTATGTGTTGGCATACTTGATCAGTGCAGAGTTCCTTCAGTAGGCCAGGTGCTCCTTCTGTGGTCACTGCTGCAGTAGGGCTGGAAGTATGTGCCCGGTGCCCACTAATTTAGTGTGTTGTTTAAATTTTCTGCCATGCATCCTGATGGTAGGGGTGCACTGCTGGTAGACACACATTATGGGTTATGATATTAGACAGAAAGAATCTTAAGGGGATCTATCCAAGCAGAGGCTGAGTGGTAAGAGTTCTTAGACTTTGAAGTTGTATCATCCTGTAATAAATGTATTAAAACTTCTCTTATATTATCTCTTAGAATAATGGTCTCCTTTGAGCTTTGGCCAGAGAACCCTAATTAGTAGTAGAGGGTTATTGGTAATTTAGTTAGTGGGTGTTTTGCAGACTTAAAGAGGGGCAGAATACAGTTACCCTTTTACTTATCTGGACATTGTTTTCTAGGCCTGCTGGCAAAATTCTAACTTAAGGGACTTCCCTCCTGATTTCTTAGTTTCTGTCTGACATTAGCCCAGTTAGGCTTTCTCAGACTCAAGGTGGTTTATTGGAAAGTTCTAAGTTCCCTCCTAATATGTGACCCTGAGAGTGATATGTAATCTCTTGGGTCTTAATTGCCTCAAGTATAAAGTAAAATATTAGATTTCGCTAGACTCCAGCTCCCCTCCAGTTTTAGTGGTCAGTACAATGTAAGGGTGTAAAGTGTTAAGATCCGGCACCTTTTTCCAGTGAGAAACTGCAGTTGCCTGGAATTTATTGTGTAGGCTCAGAAACTGCCTGTGCAGTGAGAGGAGCCAGTCTTGTTGGGTTGCGAGTACGTAGGGCCAGCCACAGGAGAGTGGCTTCACACTCTTTGCGGAGTAAAGTGACACTAGACTGGGGCCGTGTAATCCCCTTCCTTCAACCCTCCCCTTTAGGGAGGACCGCTGTTGCTGGCCTCACCTGTAGCCTGCCTTGGTGATGTCGCTGAAAACACTGAGGAGGTGGGCAATACAGGTGTTCACGACAAAAAATTCTTTCAACTCTGTTGATTGTTTTAACATTTTCATAATAATATATAGGAAAAAATCTAGAGGGGATTTCACTGCTTAAACTTTGGGAGCAAATCAGAATATGTGTTTAGCTTTAGGTCCCAATAGCATAGACTTAATTCCTGGCCTTCAGCAGCTCTTCTTCAGGGAATCCTTTGGAGCAACAAGTGTCTACAGAGCAGGAATTTGTAATGGTTGAAGGATGCCTTCACGTTCCGTTTACCTTCTCTGCTTATTTGCTGTGCAAGGCAGTTTATGTCAGCTTTTCACCATTGGGCTTGGCGGTCCTTATGTTACCTTAGGCAACATACTCTGGGTTCTCAAGACAGGATCTGCTCCCGCCTGCTCTTTGCAAGCCTTGGATGAGCCCCGCAGGTCATCATTAAATCCTGAACAGGTCCTTTAAACTGGTAAAAGAAAGACTAGCTTTGCATGCGTAGTGAGTGTGCAATTCAACTTTTTTCTGTTTTTCACTGGAAGAGACACAGTCAGCAAATTAAGAGTATGACCAGAAGAATGAACCTCAGAGCTGCCTTATGTATTTAGCAGAACTCACCTACCAATCCCAATCCCAAACAAGTTGCCCAAGGTTAAGTTCCTGCTGGTTATAGAAAATAACAGTGGAGCCAGATAGATCCGGGTCTGAATCCTAGATCTCACCCTCTCCTAACTAGGCAAGTCACGTAACTTCTTTGAATCTACGGTCTTCTTATGAGTAAAATGGGGATAGTAAAATTATTTACCAGATGGGATTATTGTGAGGGAAAAATCAAACTATCCCTATAACACTTCTTTGTGCCTGTCATTGATTTTGACCAATAAATGCTGCCTGGGGTGGTAGGATTCTTTCTGCCACCTAATTAAGACCTTTTCTATCACTTCACTCCTTTATTTATTCTCACATTTCATTCCATACCCCAGGAGACAGGTGTGATAATATCTCACAGAAACTTAGGGACTTTGTCTATGACCTTGATCTCTATAATAAAGATGCCCATCTTCGTCTGATAGATGAGAAGTGGAGAGTGCTCGCCTTGATCTCTGATTGCTGGGTGTGGAGGTTCTCATCTTCTAATGCTGCCGAGTGTTTGCAGAGCAGCTAAGCTAAGCATCCCAAGGATTCTGGGAGAATTAAGGAAAATCCAAGGGGTATTAGGAAACCAGAGTCATTTGCTTGTCAAGTGATCTTTCTCCAATAAACTATCAGGTTGAGCTTCGTATGGTGAACTGAATTTGTTTCAGCTATTAGTTTTCCACCTCGTAGTTCTAATCCTTTGGTTGCCCATTGCCTTCTTTAAGTCTGATTCACCAACCACCCACAGCATTCAATAACCCAGGCATCTTAAGGTTTTCTCTTCAACATCTGTGCTTTGGAAATTGAGAGACCACAGTTTAGGGCTATACTCAGAGGGAGGCAGGGTAGACTGTGGGATCTTGTAATGGGTAGCATCTGTTTTTTTGCATTCTTACCAGATTCTTCTACAGTGTACCTCTGCACACTGCTGTTTAAATGGATCTGCGGAGGCTTTGCAGTGAGTTTTGGGTGTCTTAGCAGAGCCCTCTGTGTCAGCATGCCATTGTCATGCAGGCACATCCAGTCATACCCTCGGTCACCCATCTGAAATCGCTTTCTGTTTTGCATGCTCAGGCATTTGGCTTTGTCTGTGTGCAGAGATGGGGGGCCATTTTTGTTGATCAGTGGAGATGATGTCCAGAGGCAAACTGGGCAGTTGCTTTGTGTATATAGCTAGAATATTTGTGGGGTCATACAATGTAAATTACAGTGCTGTCCAATTCTATTCAGTGTCTGTTCTCAGCTCCATCCATCTCTATTACCATAACAGTGATTATAGCAGTAATAATTATGGCAGCCAGCAGTCAGAGAGCTACATTATTTGCTCATCTCATTTAATTCTCTAAAAATCCCACAGAGGAAAGACTATTATTTTTCCCATTTTCTAGCTGTGGAAACTGAGTGCTAGAGGTCTCCATCCAAAGCACACATTTAGTAAATGGTGAAGCCGAGATTCAAACTCAGGTGGTCTACTTGGAGCCCCACTTTGTCCTGGCTGTGTGTCACTCCCTGACGAGTATTCTCAGCTGTGGAGTAGGTGGGGCTGGGGTGCTGTCCTGATGCAGATGGCCTCCTACCTGATCGTAATAATATCATCCTGTTTTGGACTTGGGCACCCCACATGCTGGCAGGGCAGGTGGCAGCTAGCTGCTCCCACTGCGTGAGCATGGCAGAACTGTTTGCCTTCCCATCGATGCCATTCTCCTTCCTTTTTGTGCGTGCATCTTCTGCCACTGCAGCCAGATTTCTGAGCCCCCTGCCCCGGGATAAAATGTGCTTTCCTCTGATGGCCGTGGAGCCAGAGCAGCCACAGAAGCCTGGAGTTTTGTTGTACTGGGGTTATTTTCTGCTGGCTTTATCTGTACTCTTCCAGGAAATGCTGAGATTCGGCAGTTGTTCAAAAGACATTGACATCTAATTATCATCTCATAGTCTGTTGCCATAACAAGTCCGCAGAGTTAAGTTAGCGCTCATACCGGCTTCCTTTGCCAGTCAGAAGGGCTCCGGTTTGTTTATATGTGTAAGATATGGTGAAGGCTCCAGTGGGGCAGTTTTTTAAATAAATGAACCAAAGAAAACTGTGTGTGCTTATATATGTAATGGGTAATTCATGCCAGTGCCTTTCCCACTACACCCAGGAATGGGTGGACTTTGATCTGTCTGCTCTTTAGGGACCCTGCCTCCAGTTTATTCTTCTACACTGGCTGTTCAACACCTATACTGCCCTTTTCTTGGTCATGATGCTCATGAAGAAATGCTCTTCAGTTTGCCCATGATAACCTACACTTCTGTTTGCACTTGACCATGATCACTTCCTTGACTCGAGGCTCATAAGGGGGGCAGAAAGTGATGTGAGTCCAGAACTGGAAGGCTGCTGACACACCTGTCCAGGCTGTTGTGGGATTGGGCTGTGGATGAAGGAAAGAAGGGAACAGGGAGAACGTGTCCTCATTTTAGAACACCTAGCTGGGAGAGGAGGGGGCAGAGCAGTGGGCAGAGCTCCTTTCTATAAAAATAGCATTTCTACGGAGTTTTCCCCACTTTGGAACTGGTTGCATTTTTATCCAAGCAGAGCCTGTGTTTATATGGAAGGGGAGACCATGGCAGTGCTAGCTAGGCTCGAGTTCAGGGGAGGGTTTGATAGGAGATTCAAGTCATCTTGTTGGTTGCTTAGAGCACCCACCTTTGAGCCAGGACAAGTTCTTCATCAGATTGCCAGGATTGGGAAGAGAGCTGTACCAGATGGCCTTCTGGCCCCAGATGTTCCTTCTGGAGCTGATCAGGGTTTTCTTGTCACCGTGATTCAAATGATTCAACAACAGCAGGCGTTGATGGCGCTCTCACTGGGTGTCTGGCATGGCCTCATGCCCCCTGCCTCTCACAGCCTGCAGCCCTCCTCCATGGCCAAGGAGTGACTGCATGTGGCGACATACCAGCGGCCCCTATGGAGCTGACTTGGTGCCTGAAGTGAGGCTGGTTAAATGGGTAATTGATGGAAGCAAAGAGCCAAGGGAAGTGGGTCCCTGCTGGGTAACTGGTTAGTTAAGAGGCTGCGCATCTATAATGGGGCTGAAGTTGGTGACCTTTCCCAATTGTGAGTCCTTTCTTTTTTCTTCTTTCTCCTCTTTTTATGATTTTAATAACTTTAAAAATCAATTGCTTGTTATGATCCATACACTGAGCTCTTCCCATCAGTTATTCATTTGATCTTTTTTTATGACTCTTATCTTCACATTAACAATGGGGGAATCTGAGGCCCAGTGTGGTAAAATGAAGTGTCCAAGGCCACGCATTCTGGTAGGCGACAGAAACAGGTCCTTGGGGTGGGCCTAACGAGCCAGGCTCTCCACTGCACTTCTTCTCCGTGTTCTGCGGTTCTGTCCCCTCCCCTCCTTAGGGACTCCTTGTGACCTATCCTGTACCAGCTTCTGATGGAGATCCTGAGAGAGAAAGCTTAGGCCTTTCCTTATGGACCTCAAATTTGAGTTGTTGGGGACAAACAAAGGTTTCTGACCCTTTGTAGTTGAGGGAAGCCCAGAGCTGCATGAAGCCACTTGGTGAGTTCCTGCCTGAACCTGGGGCCTTGAGTTGAGCAATTAAGTGAGAGGCCAGCTAGTCGACCTTCCTCCACTGGGAGGCCAGGCCCTTGGGGCCATGCTGGGCTGATCGCCTTCCCCAAGTAGCCCAGGACATGAGGTATCAGTGGGGTTCCCTTCCTCTGTGGGTGTCCTAAACATGTGGTTTAACCGTTGGGATCCGTTGGCGCACTCCTGTGCCTAAGGCCTTCTGTTTTATTTAAGCCCTTAAGCCTCTCCCCTTTTTCTCCTAAATGCTCCCTTAAGGAAGTGAAGAAGTGCACAGGAGAAGAGAGGGGCCATGTCTTGAGACTAGGATTTGTATTAGGCTCTGGACTGGGTGTTTAAAATGATAGTTACCTCCCACTATCCTCGTGACACCTGAACAGTGGATCGTGTCTGTCTTATCTCACTGTAGAAGAGCCCCAAGATCAGAGAGTATTAGAAGACATCTTTTATGTCACTTCTGTGCTCTCCCTCTTGTGACTTGCCTCTCTCAGAATTGATTCCGAAGTCTCCAAGTTCCAGGAAAAAGATCTCTTACAGTCCCGCCCTTGGGTGTCTCATTGCCTCACACCTTCCTCTTGGCCACAGCACCCTGGCCTCTGCCACCCCCTGATGTGCTGTGTGCCTCCCGCCTGAGCCCTCTTTCGCCTTCCTTCCCCTTTCCTAGTATACCTGCCCCACCACAGCTCTCTCCTTCTGTTAGATTTTTCTCATGTGAGTTTGATTTTGATGGTTTTGATGGGCACAGTGAACACATTTGGCTTAGAGACTTACCCTGAGGCTAATTTGTAACAGAGCATTGTTAAAGGGATGGATTTTTTTTGGTTGACTAAGTGCAAGTAAGGCAAACAATCCAGGGTGGAGGTCAGAACTTAAGAGTTTTCGAAGTTTCTAGAGCCTGGCTCTCTCAATCTCGTATTTCGAATCCATTTGGGTACTGGTCATTGTACCTGAAATAGTCTCATATTTAATTCACCATGCACATTTATAACAGGTCTTATTTGATGACTTGCTCAGGAATGTTTTTTAGGTGTCTGCAGAATGATGGGATCTCTGGCCTCTGTGTTGGTCACCTAGGCCTGTCTAGATCTTTTTTGTTAAAACAAGCCTGGTGTCCTCTGTGGCCTCCATCCTTTGCAGACCATGAGAAAGATGAGATTTCATTTACTAGGCACCATGACCTTTCCTGCAGCTCATTTTATTCTTGCCCGAGGTATCTGTTATTGGCCCATTGGCATAGATTTACCGTCAGTTTCATCTCACGTGATGGTGGTACCCCTGAGGGACTGGGTTCAGGGGATGGATAGCACCCAGCTGTCTTTACAGAGAGGTTTCCCACTTCTATGAAATGTCTCCTGTAATTCAGAATTTATTTTCTATTTTGAGTCAGGGTGTCCTTGCACAAATCTCTAGGTGCGGTCCTATTTGCAAGAAGCACAGAACAAAAAGAACAACTTGTAGTCAGACTGTGGGCATATCTTTGTGAGAAATTAAATAACGTTTCAGTATTTTGGCTGCATGACTAAAACAAAGTTGAGATCCAGAATGAATATTTGTGTTTTCGTCAAGTGACTGCACACTTTTCTGATTATGCCAATCAATTCTTTACCGTGTCTACCTGTGAACATCCACAGCTGTGTGTGGTGTGCTCAGAGGTCCCGGGAGCCATTCTTCCCTATGTCGCTTCAGTGTTCCTTGTGACTCTCCTCTCCCTCCAGTGCCACCACCCGGACCCCCACCTCCCTTCTGCTCCTCGGCCTTGTCAGCAGTGCTGTTTATTGAGCTTTACCTGGGCACAGGCCTTCTGCCTTAACACTTCTCACCAATGCCTGAGATGAGCTCCATGAGCCTTGGAGAAGGGATTGATAAATCTTGGGAAAGGGCCAGACGGTAAATCAGTCGTGCCCCCTTAGCCACAGTTTGGCTTTCCGCGGTTTCCATTACCTGCGGTCAAGTGCGGTCTAGAAGCAGGTGATCCTCCTCCTGCGTGTCGGAAGGCCAGGAGTAGCCTGATGATGCGTTGCAGTGCCTGCGCTGTCCTCCTCACTTCATCTCATCATGTAGTCATTTTATCACCTTATATCATCACAGGATGGTGGGTACAATACACTAAGATATTTTGAGCGAGAGAAACCATATTCATATAACTTCTGTTACAGGATATTCTTATAGTTGTTCTAGTATTAGTATTACTGTTAATCTCTTACTGTGCCTAATTTATAAATCAAGCTGTATTGTAGGTATGCATGCATGAGAAGAAACATAGTACATCATAGGATTCAGTACCAGTCGCTGTTTCAGGCATGTACTGGGGGTCGTGGAAGGTTCCCCTGTAGATAGTGGGGGACTACAGTAGTTTAGGCTTTATGGCCCCTTGGTTTCATTTGCAGCTACTCAGCTCTGCTGCTGTAGCAGTAAGTAAGCCATGAGACAATACATAAATGAATGAGTGGGGTTGTATTTGGCTTGTGGACTGTAGTTTGCTGATTTTATGGCATGGAGGGGTGAAGTAGCTGCCCCAGCTATTAAGTGCCAGGGTAAGATCTGCACCCCTGCTGTCCAATTCTAAAGTGTCTGTGTTGAACCTCTGTGCACATCACAGGAGATTTATTGGACTGTCAGTTAACTCATTTGAGCTCTGCTCTTTCTCCGAAGAAAATGTAGTTAATATTATTTTTTTAGGACTATTGTAAGAATAAAAAAATACTATAGAAAGGACTCTGGTAATTGAATGAATAATATTTTATAGAAGTTAAAATAGGTTTCTCATGGATGGATAACTGTTAAAACTTTCAACCTGCCTTTTCTTTTGACTTCTAATTATTGAAATGTTAACTAGTGGATAGACTATCACATTAATGTTACAGAGTGAAAACAAATATACCTACTTATTAGCCTTTGTATACATCAAGGAATACTTTGATTAAAGAAGTGTTTTAACTATTTACCAAACATCTTGGTAGCTTTTCAGAGTGTATCCCTTTGCTGAACACAGACTTGTCACCCTGTTCCTTGTCCGCCAGACGTGTTCAGTAATACAAAAAATAATATGCCACATATTGCCTGCTTATGTAAATTAGCATCCTTTTTTTTTAATGAAAAGATAACCTATTTGTGCACCAAGTGCACTCATTTCATGGTTCATGTCAATGGTACATGTCCTCATACATACGTAACCACCACCCAGGTGGATGTAGAGAATGTTTCCAACCTTCTATAAAGATTCCCTTGCATGTCATCCTTATGTATCAACTACCCTCTCTCATAGTCAACCATTGTTTTAGTTTCTGTGACCATTGATAAGTTTTGCCTGTTCTTGAACTTTCTGTAAATGGCATCGTACAATAGGTACTTTTTTGTGCCTGCACTTTTCTTTCAGTATATGTGTGAGATTTGTCTCTGTATGTGCATGTATCAATAATTTGTTCTTTTTGCCATGTCTTGTTTCATTGTATGTTTATACCTCAATTAATTTATCTCTTCTGTTGATGGGCATCTGGGTTGTTTCAAGTTTGAGGTTATAATAAATAAAGCTGCTGTAAACTTAGCTGTGTTAATTTTGTGGACTTTTTTTCTCTTTGGTATGTAAGTTAGTATTATTTCTGTTATAGGGGGTTGCATTGTTTGTTTTTGAGGGGTGTGTAAGAGCCATTGTGAATGTTAGTTTTATTCCAGATATGTGTGTATTAGGACTTTAAAGGTAAAAACACTTAAATATGTAATTCTGAAAATATTTCAAGTATCTCTTTAAATGAGGGAGTAAATGATGGCAATACATGTTGTCTTAGTTAATTAAAATATGACATTTGATTTAAAGTCATCCAAGCAAGAATACTGTGAAGTATAAATGCCCAGTATTATCATTTCCACCATTTTCGGAAAAAATATGTTTATTTGCTATTGTATAAATATCTTTGTGTTCTTGCCCTTTGTTGGGAATACATATAAATAGTTTTTATACACAATACACTTTGCTGATGCTAAATTTTCCATTGTAAAGTGGGAAAAATGATTCTTCCCAGTTTTAAGCATCAGATGACTATATAAATCCTGTGGAAGTGCTCTATAAACCATAAACTTCTATTGAAATGTTGGTTAAAGTAGAGGCAATCATAATAATAACAAGCTAGTGTCAGGCTTTCATTTGTGAAATAAATTAGTTCATTTACCAAAAGCTCAATGGCTACGATTAAAAATATATTATTGTTTCGAAACAGCAGTGGACTAGAGTTAGAGATGAAGATTCATGTTTTAGGGAAAACTGAGACTCTTTTTTTTTTTTTAATTTTTAGATTGTTGGTCTCTATGTGCTTCAGTCTTCTTGTTTCTAGAATGAAGGGGCAATAAGCAGACGCTCCTGCACCTCCCTTTCCTGCTCTACTTCCTTCACATTCCGTTTTATTGTTAAAAAAGTGTAAGAATGCTGAATCTCCACTGGATATTTGATTCTAATAGAAAAAAATTCATCCTTTGGGCCCAGTTGGATCACGGGATTGATCGTTTGACAGAATCTGTGGCAACTTCATGAAACAAAAGTTTTGTTGATGTGTTAAAAAATATTTATTGTGTCTCTTCTTCCAGGACTCACTGCTCTGTTAGGACCTGCCGGGTTCCAGGTTAGTTACCTGAAAAGTGACAAGTTTGCACAGGGGAAAAAGAGAAAGACTTGTTTCTCTCTACTGCTCTGATTTTAGAATTCATTTGGCATCCCACTTGCCATTGATTCTGAGGGTGGTAGTTCTGGTAGTCAGGGCAGCGGGTTCTAGAAATCACCGAGGCCTTTTGGGTTTGCAGCTCCCAAGCAACATAGCCTGCTTTCCTTTCTTTCTGAAGGAGATAAATGGCACTGTCTCGCTTCCTCTTTCTGCCTCTCAGCAAGGCTGTTTAGCTTTAAAGGCCAGAGGCATTAAGGATCCAGGGATCTGTATTTTAAAGCTGAGTGTTCTTGCCCAACATTTCAGAAGCCAAGCTCAAAGCTCTCAACAGCTGCAAATACCCCCTTGCTCTATTGAACCGACACAAGAGCGGCTGATTCCAGGATAACGGAGCTTTTCTCATGTAGTCCATTCATGTTGAAACCTCAGTAAGGGAAACATTTTTCAGAACGTCTTGTTATGGAGAGGATTGGGCCAAATAAATATATTTCCTGTGGAAAATAACGTGCACTTGTAAAGGGCAGTCTCTGTAGTGCAGCTGGTGTTTGAAACACAGTAAGAATGTTGATTCTGGAGTGAGAGTGAGTTGCTTTTCCAGTGTTTGGCTCTGCGGCTCTCTACCTTTGTGAGCTTGGGCAAATAACTTACTCTCTCTGAGCCCCGATTGTCCCATCTGTAAAATGGGGATCGCACTCAGCGCTGAGGATGGCTTGATGACGCAGGCAGTGCTCGCCTTGCCGTGTCCTTATTAAGTGCTTATTCAGCATTAGCCACAGTTTCTTTTTTTCTTGACCAGCTGTGTGGTATATCATCATATATATATATATATATATATACACACACACACACACACACACAGTAAGGGTCACAATGATTTCTCACAGAGAGCTTTTCAAGTGGTCTGTGTCAGTAAGCGGTACCAGTGGGCTCCCCTGGAGAGGTGAACTATCTTTGGGCCAGTGTATATGAGACACTCCTTAATGTTCAGTCTGTGTGTTTCCAGAAGAATCCAGAAATCATGGTAGAGGTAACTAGCCTGGAAAAACGACTACATTTGGAAAGGAATATGCTTTCCTTGGGAATTATATTGCTCATTTGAATCCATGTTTAGAAAATGTGAGGAGCTGGTTTTGAATCAGACCCATCCATCACTAGAATGATGAAGAGTCAAAAAGTGAAATTGAGTTTCAAAATGTGACTCTCACCCCATTTCCCCATTTAGCAGCGTCATTAGGTGGGAACAAACTAATAACCATTTGAGGAGCTGTTCAGTAAAGTTGAAGACTTCTATGCCTTATGATTATGCAATTCAATTTATAAACTCTTGATACATATAGACTGGGTGACATGTAAAAGAATGTTCATAACAGCACAATTTGTGATGGGGAAAACTGGCTAAAAACTGAATGAATTAAACCAGGCGATAGGTAAAAATATTATATGTGCTATATTCATCCCTTGGGGACCATGCAGCTGCTAAATAAACAGGACCAATTTACCAACATGGTCAAATTTTTACCCTTACCTATAACATTTCATATCTTTTTAACATTAAAACAGATCTAAAGCAAATAAAACAAAACACTAAGTGTTATTAAATAATGGTAGTGGCTATATGATTGTAAATTGTATTATTTTTTGGCACTTGAGACATTTCTTAATTTTAGATACCTGGTAGAAAAAAACAAAAAATGCCATAGGATGAGTATGGGTTGCGTTTGGCATTTATTTTTGTTAGAAAATATTATTTCCTTGAGGGAAGTAAATTGGTGATATGAGGCACAATGAAGTGTTTTGTATGAAAGTGGGTGTTTTTGGGGGGCGGTTTATCGCACTTTCTACTTACCATGAAGACATTTCTTGCCCACATTAGCTCTCTTATGTGAGAAGAAAAGAGTAACAGTTCAGAAGGCAGGGGAGATGGGTGGCTAAGTGATAAGGATGCTTAGTTGGCCTTTCTGGGTTTATGCCTCTGCTTCTACTCCTAGTGGCTGTGGGATATGAGGCAGTATATTCAACCTTCTGCCCTGCAGTTTCTCTGTAAAACAATGTCCAGTAGAATGGTAGATAGTGAATGGGATTATTTCTCTTGATTCAAACACTATAAACAGTTTCAGAAAGAACAAATGTTTGGATCATTATGCTTTGAAGCGGGAAAGGAACTCTAAAACAGCTACAGGACCCAAGCAGTGGGAACTTGCATCAGATTCTTGTCACAGCCACGTGAATCCAGAGCCCATAGCACTGAGCCGCAGCCATTTCCTTGTTACACAGCTCTTGAAGCTCAAGCTTCCCCTGGGCGATTAGATACGCAGCTGCTGCCCCTGCCTTCTTTCTGTTCCAGGCCTTGAGATGTGGGGTTGGCTGCCTTTGCTGGGTTCTCTCAGCCGCCTTTGGGAAGCTCATGCTCTCAAGTCTGACCATGTCCCATCAAACGCGTTTCTCGCAGGATTTTATCTAGCCTATGCAGACATGTTTGTGGTGTTGCTGATGGGCTGGGTATTTAAAAGCCCCAGAATAATTTCAAATTTGTGAGCACTTCTGGGGTGGTGGACTGCATTTGAGAGATAAATGCCTCACTTTTTACTTAAATGCCCACAGTCCTTTTTTCCATCCCTTCTCCTTTTATATGTACACACTCACACTCACATTCATACTCACATTAAATTTGTAGGACTCGGTCTAGGGCGGTGGTGTTCTACCTGGGGTTAGTTCTGCCCCCCAGGAGACAGTTGGCACCATCAGAAGACGATTATGGTTGTTACGGCTTGAGGCAGGGAGTGTGCTGCTGGCATCTAGTGGGTAGGGACCAGGGCCACTGTGGCTCAACGTCTTACAGTGCACAGGGCAGCCCTACAGCAAAGAATTATCTGGCCCAAAATGTCAATAATGCTGAGGCTGAGAAACCTGCCTTGGCCTGATGAGAGAGTTGTAGGGTGAAACTCATAGCCGGAGTTCCAAGGCTTCATTGTATTAGAGTGATTTCAGCGTGGAATAAATCTGGCATCAAAGACTTGCTCTTATATAGAGTCACAAGTCAAAGCATTTCAGGAGGGGAGAGAACTGCTAAGTCCCAAGTCCCAGAACTCCATCCACCAGGTGCCCAGAATAGGAAGGAATACACCTCATTAACCTTTAGAAATTGTCCTTCGTCTTTTCCCTCTGCCATGTGCTCTTATCTAAAGAAGGAAGATTCAGGGTGGAAAATATCTCAGGAAATCAGTTGCTGAAGCTTTTGATCCCTCTTCTCATTCTCATCTTTTCAGTGTGTAGAGATCATCATATGTCAAAGCTCAGACCTGCTTAGAATGCTGAGCGTTAATAGAGGCTGGAGCCGTCTTTGTGCTGCATCTGGCTCAGCAACGGACACTCAAAGAACTATTTCCCGTCGAGAGCATTCAGGGACCCATTTCAGAAGGGCCCTGGGACTGTCTGCGGACGCTGTCGGAAGCACTTGAATTCCATCTGGAAGTCAAAAGGCTTTGAGGGAGAGAGGATTCTCTTTTAAAGCATCAAAATGTTTTTAATGTTAATTATACAGGCTCCTTGATTAATGAGTGAACTCCTACATTTATATATAAGGGGAACTGGGAATTGCTTCAAAATGAAGGTTACCTAGTGGCTTGAGAGCTGTTTTTTCTGTATTTATATTTCAGGACTTGGGTAGCTCGTGATTCAGACGTCAGATGTAGGGCTTTGTGCTTGGAGTTGTGCCTCAGATACACGCCCCCCCCCCACAGAGACACACCCACACACCCAGCCCCCCCCCCCCCCCCCCCCCCCCCCCCCCCCGCCACGCATGGATTTTATAAACTGGCTTTATGCCTTTGCCAAGGTCTTTTATTCCTTTTAAAGCACCATCATTTCTTGCAGGGATGTAACTGAGAACAAAGCTTGCAGAGATGGTTGAATTATCTTCACTCCTACCCTCTGCCTAGAATCCAGATGACGTATAGGCTTGATTCTTTTTCATTCTTGATTCACTTTGATAAGAACCCAACATGAGAGATATAACTGGCAGTGGGGAAACCTTATAATTGAAATCCAATCCCTACTTTTTAAAGTCTTAGTCATGACTGACTAAAAGCAGTTTTTTCATTTAAAAAAGAAAAGGCATGACAATCCTTAAATGGAGTGAGCTAGGTGAGGGACATTGGGAAACTCTATGCTAGTTTTGGAACTTTAATTCTGAAATTTGTCCAATACAAATTTTTTATTTCAAAAAGCATTAATTAGTATGTGTAACCAAACTAAGTTAAACAGGTTTTGTTGTTTTCTCATCCAGATAGCAGCTTAAATAGCATTTCACATAAATAGTTCGCAAACATGTTCGTTTTATGAATTACAAAACCATGAAAGTGTTGGTTGCAGATATTAAACAGCAAATTAATTTTTTAAATTGAGAGGAGGATATATAAATGTTTCAAGGTTAGTACTTGGTGTTTAAAAGGTATTATAAAACTAATGAAACTGTTACTGTAAGATACAAAATAACATAAAATAGAAATCAGTATACTACTCAATTCCTATATCCACGTCCTGTGACATCACTGCGCTATTTCCCCCTGCCGGACACTAGGCACAGCTCTTTGTCAGTGAATTCTTGTTTTCAAAGTGCGAGTTCTGTGTAGTACCTATTGAACAGAATGGGATCATACCGAATAAGCCCTTTTATAATTTGCATCCCCAATCTTCCATCTAACAATAATTCATGGCTTTCTTCAGTACATATATTTCTGCCTTATATCATTTGTCTGCTCTAAAATATCAAATTTTTTGATTCTGCCATAAATGTATTTAATTACTTATTTACGGAACTTTCAGCTGTCTCCCAGATTTCATGCATACCTCCCGTCCTCTCTTCCTCCCTCCTTCCTGCCCTTTCTCCCTCTCTCTCTGTTCTTTTTTTGATATTAACAGATGTAGCTTTTGATTCAGTCCTCCATTTTTGTATCAGAACAGAAGTATGAGGTCTTTGCCTTGTACAGTCTTTGCAGTGCTTTTTCATTGTTTTGTATCTCAAGTGTCCGTTTGTTCCAAGACGTGAAATGTTTGGGTCCATATGTAAGGACATTTTACATTTAATCATCAAAGAAAAATCATATATAAATTCTGCTGCTTCCAGCTTTTATTTAAATTTTAGATCATTGTGGGCATGCAAGGAGTGCAGAGGTGTGAATTAGCTTGTGGATATTTAATCCCTAAGTATGGCGAGTGTAGATGTTCTGCAGCAGCAGAGAGGTGTATGTGCGTGCTGACCTGGCCCTCAAGTTAATTTTGTGTTTTTCAACTCTGGTATAAGTATTGAGGCTCCCGGCAGGGGGCTAATAAGTAAACCACAGAGAAGCCTCACAGGTGCTTAGATTTGGTTGTTTGTAGTTTATCTTTAGACTAAAAAGGAGGGGAAATAGTTGACCAGTTTATAGAAATTTATCATATTTGATTTGTTAGTAAAAATAGACTACACCGAATAAACTTCAGCAGTTGTGTGTAGGCCTTTTCTTGGTAGAAAAAGCAGTAACTATTTAATTGCATGTCAGGAACACACTCATGGGATGCTAATATGTTTACCTACAGGAACTTCTGAAGCAATAGGACTGATGTAATGAAAATGATGGCAGTAAAGAGAAAATAAAAAATGAATATTAGTTGGTGAGAGAAAATAACTTTGGTTCCAAAATATTTAAACTCAGAACAAGCTGTGTGTTTTGTGAAATTTATTGGGTTAGCGATGACACCTTTCAAAATGAGAAGGAACAAGTTGTAGTCTTGAATATAGAAGGCTGGCATAATTACTGAAAGTACAGTAAATGTCCCTATCATTCTTTGGGTTTAATCTTAACATAATTAGCTCTTTGCACAATAGAGTATTTAATTTGAAATGCTGCCAAGGCTTATTAAGTGAGAGAAGTACTTCCTGAGATCTCTGTTGTTAAATTTGGGGCTTTCTGTATGAGATCATTTTCACTAGAACTGTCAGGGTATCAGAATTGTTGCTCAGATTCTGGCATTTATCACCAAAACCCACTGAAACACTTAACATTTTTCAGTTTTATTGATGGAATATTTATGAATATTGGGGAATTTACTGCATCACTTGGAAAGAAATTAATTTCAGGAGACCTAACAAGCCTCCTGAGGGTTAGATGCATTTGCCCTGGAGAGACTTCCTTATTCAGTGACTTGTGAGAGCCAGTTGGGTTTAATTACTTTATCTCTTGTTTTGGGTTTGTTAACTTGTTTATTACTGAGTCAGACCAAGAAATTGAAAATGTGAATGTGAGTTTTCTTTGGTTTGCATTTCTGTTTTGGTTGTGACTTGACATTTTCCTGGGTTTGTAAAACCCAGTGGAATCCTCCTACCACTTCTGGAGTTGGAGTACAAGATATTTTAATATGCTTTGACAGTTTTGGGGTATATTAAGTGACATGGTTTAACCTGTAATACATGTTTACTCTGTAAGATCAGTAACCTGTGTATACTAGCACAGGTTAGACTGGGTAGCCACTGACCTCTTTAGACAGAGCATGCTATCTTTTTTTTTTCCCCATAGTCTCTACCACTCCCTTGTCCCCCATTTGGCCTGTTTAACCTTCGGTTATCTTCCTGGTATCCTTATCATATCATTTGTGTCCTTGTCATATCATTTTATAGGGAATTTTTTTAGCTATTTGAGTTGTCACTGTGCAGAATAAGGAGGAACTCAGTAATGGTGATAGCTCCTTTCTTTAAAGGAAAATTCTAAGTATCACTTTTCTTGGGACTATAGAGTTGACTAGATTTATTTTTAGGTACAGAACACTTAACTCAAATACTCATATAAAACACCCTGCTTTCTGCCCTACCCCCCGATATACAGAAGTAAACAGAGGCTCTTAGTGTGGACCCCTAATATCTCAGCTTTCTTCTCATTGCCTTAGCTCCCATGGGCCTCCTAAGGACTGAGGGACACAGTTGGAAAATCACTGACTCTGATAATCCTTGAATAACTCACTAGTGACACTTTGGGCCATATAATTCATTGTTCTGGGGGGCTGTCCTGTATACATTGCAGGATGTTTAGCCAGCATGTCTGGCCTCTACCCACTAGATGCCAGTTATCACTTCCCTTCCCAAGTTGTCAATCAGAAATGTTTCTACACATTATAAATGTCCAGGGTGGTTGCGGGAGGTGTCAGAATTGGCCCTGGTTGAGAATCACAGGGTCTACATCTGTTTGGTTATGCCTTTTTAGTTTTAGATACACTTCTAAGAGTATTTTCCAGTTTTTAATGATAAAGCATCAACTTCAAAGACTGATGTAAATCACTCCATGATTTATTTGTAAAGTGGGTTTTATTAATACTTTTCTCTTAGGATAATGAAAGTAAATGAGGACAAAGCATGTAGCAGTGTAACTGTAGAGATGAAGTATAAACACTACAATAGATTATTTAGATTGTTATTATGTTTATTTCTGAAAATTTTTGGAATAAGCTGTTTCTAAACATTCCTGTAATCCTTTGACATGAATGTGTGTTTCTGATTGTAACCATCTTTCATGGTGCGCAGTCCTCTGAAGTACCTTCTTACAACCCCCTCTGTCCACCCCCAAGCATCGCCCGTATAACAACACGCATGCAACAGAACTGCTGCTTTTTTTCCCCTTTGACATCTCACGTTCGTGGGATGGGAATTCCATGTTTGATTAACCCCCAAATTACATGGCATTAGTACTGAAAGTGCTCCCCCGGCCCCCCTGTCTCAATAAAGTACATGCCAAATCTTCTATTTCCTGAGAACATAAGCTTGGAGCAATTTTCCGAATGGAAAAATCATTTGATATTTTGAAACGTAATTAAGGAGCATCTGGGTAGCTCAGAAATTGTGGGTCAATCAACTGCATGTTCTGTTTACACAATGCCAGTGGCTAGTTGGAAAGCTGTTTTTCCTGAACCAAACGACTTCCTTAGATGGATTTATTTTCTGAAAAACTAGGTTTGCTAAAATAAGTTTTACCCAAGATGTCCTGGGAACTATTGTTCTGATGTGACATACTTTGAAGTTACATTAATACACTTATGGTGGAGGTATTCCGAACTGTATTGGATGGTTGACTCAGTGATCTTGGTGATGAGGAGTTGGCTTGTTCCAGGGTTGATGACACGATTAGTACGAGGAGCTGAGGACTGTCAAGCTGCATGCCAGGCATCAGTATTTGTTCCAGAAGACTGTAGATGTCCCACGAACGTCAAAATTCATAAGTCTTAGAATTATATATATCTCCACAAATCTTATACCTCATTCTAATCACCATTACTTTTTAGAGTGTTCCTTTTGGGATCCAGGGCACTCTGGGTTGACTCTGTCAGAATTCCTGTTATGTTTTGTTACAGTCACCTGTTCATTTGTGTTTCTGTCTACGTTGTATAGTTCTGAGTACTTGTTTTTGCCTGTTTTGTGCATGATGCATGTCCCTAAAAAAGTAGACACACAGGAGACGGTCGCTGATTATATGAGTGGCCCCGTCTCCTCCAGTTCTTCCCCCCAAATCTTTTCCAGTCCTTGCCCTCCTCTTTCTATTTCCTCTGCTGCCGTCACAGGCCTCTTGACATCTTGAATGGATGATTCTAGTAGAGGTTTGATGGTCAGGTCACCCTAATGTCAGTCACTGTCTTAGCAGATACAGCTCATTTTATGACCTTCAACTCCAGTCTGAACTTCTCACTAAGGCTGCCAGTATCCACAGGTGGTCACCAGCAGTTGAATGCCTTGCCAAGTCATGTGGACAGGATTTTGGAGAATCGGCCACCAGGTTATAATATCCTTCTTGAGTTTTTTTTTTTATTATTAATTTTTACCTGTACAGGTAATAAAACCTTGGAGAAGAAGAAAAGAATGATATAAAGCTTATTTGATGAAGTATATTCCTGTCTTCTAACCAAACCACCCGTCATTGTCTTTCTCTTCTCATTAATATATCAGGGATTTTGCAACTTGCATTTTGGCAAGGATCCCTGTGCTTACTATTTCTGTGTGCCCTTTCCTGTGGTTCTCCATCTGGGGAGTTCTGGCCTGTAGCGCAAGGCCTGTGGTGTACAGAAGTCCTACCTACCATCTAGAAATCGTTTCTTGATGTCTGTAAGCAGACTAATCCCGTCTGCTAGAAAGAATGTCCTTTTAAAATTCCTCTAAAACAACATTCTTCCTTAGTCAGTAATTCAGCTAGTTCAGTTAGTAATTCAAAATTTTCATTTAGGAATTTCAAAATTTTGAGTTAGTAATTCAAAACTCACATTGTTCCAGAAAGGGAGGGAATAAGGTAGCTGACAGGGATGTGTAAGAGTCAGTAAGAATTCCGTGGATACAAACACTAGTATCTTTGAGGGTTAGAATATAAAACATGGCCAGAAATGAGATTAATATAAAAATATATGTCATAAAGTTTGAAATATCTTTTACAGACTGAAGTACTGATTCTGTGTGTATGTTTTCCTGAGTCAGTATTTAGGTATGCGTGCATTTTTTCCAGTTTTACTGAGATGTAATTAACATGTAGCAGTGTATAATATTAGGTTGTCCAGCATGATGACTTGACCTCCATATGTTTTGAAATATCACCACAAGAAATTTAGTTCACATGTATCATCTCATATAGATACAAAAAAAGAAGAAAAAGTTTCCTTGTGATGTGAATGAACCCTTAAGATACAGTCTCTTAACAGCTTTGCTATGTGTTATTCATATATGAGTGTTAGCTTTTGTCATCTTGGTGTGCATAAATCCCCAGTGTTTATATTTATCTTAGAACTGGGAGTTTGTGCCTTTTGACCACTTTATCTACCTCAGTTGTATTCATGTTGCCTTCACTTAAGAGCTTGTGGTGATTAAAATAGCAGAAGGCCGTGCAAAGTGTGTGACATCTTTGCAACATTTGTAGCCCCTTCTCTCCTCTTGCCTCTATTAAAAGTTGTTTTGGACTTTTCACATTTTTTCCTTCCTTCCCCCTAACCCGCCTTTTGAAACTTACCTGTATGGTGGCTAAATTGATATTTATGTCACTGCAGTCCAAAGTATTGATTTACTGATTGAGTTCAAGTTAGTGTCATTCACTTAGTGTGAAAAGCACATGTGTGTCAGTAAGGTACAATGAGTATTAAAGTTATCTGAGAAGATGTTGGGTCTGCCCTCAGGGAGTTCAGAGTTGAGTCTACTGGGGAAACTTCAAAAGGTAAGAAATGAATGTGTTAAATGGTTAGAAATTGTGTTAAGTCCTCCTACAGGTAAGCAAAGTTCCGAGAGAGAGTCATCTGCTTTAAATAGAGGTTGCAAAATGTCTTCTCAGGATTGTGTTTAAGCCAAACCATAAAGGAGATTTGAGGTTTTACTCTTGGTTATTGAGGTGCTTATTGTTCCTGGCAGAGGAAACTGTTTACTCAAAGACTAAAGAGCTGATAAGACCGTTGTATGTTTAAAGAAGTGAGGAATGTTCTTGTAATTGGAAGGATAATGGAAATTTTTTTCTTGGAAAAGTTGAAATTCTCCTAAAAGGCATGAACTTTTTATTTTTGAAGGTCCTCATCTCTTTCTGATTTGGAAAAGTAGAGTTTATATAAGGCTACATGGTGCTTCCGAGGTTCCCACATGCCACTTCTACTCAACTCTAAGGAAGTGATACTCAAATTTGATTCCTGACAGATTTAAAATGCCCCTAGCAAAAGAAAACCCCAGAGGGAAAACATGGTTAGAGCTTGGGAAAGTGGGATGCTTCAGGTTTAATCAGAATACCCGCTTTTCTGCCCAGAGCCACGTATAGATCTGTCCTGCATTTGTAGTCAGTAAATAATCTTGACATGTGGTGTTTGCTTTCATCGTTGGCTACAGCAAAATGTCATTTATTTCACTCAGCCAATTTGAAAACCATGCTCTTTTATGAAAATACAAGTACATGAGGTGTAGAGGTGGGGTTTTTGCTGTTGTTTCAACCAATTTATAAGTTTCATAGATCATCTAACAGGCTAAAGTATGACAGTTTTGCTTAGAATCAGACACCGGGCAAAATTTGTTGTGAGTTTTGCTTGTAAATCTCCATTCTGCTATTCTGTGTCAAAACAAAAACCCATGTCGGTTTCTTTTTAATACTGTAGAAAATTTGGAAAATGCACTAAGCCTCAAGAAGCAAAAACGATTGCCCGTTCTCCTGCCTAACAAGAATTAGCCATATTGTATATATTATAGGATGTGTTAAAGAACATTGATGTCTGATACTGGTTTTTTTACATCTTGTCCTGCATCCCTGATAGAGCCCACCTGTGGTTGTGGGGATCCACTGAAGTCAGAGGGAAAGGTAGATAGATCACTTGAGTCAGGTGATCAGGAAGCTGATGGGAAGGGCTGTTTGACACAGGACACATTGCTGGGGACATTCTTCCTAGTAGTCATGACCCAAGATCACCTTGAGCTATTAACTAGCCCTTCCATTTTCTGTTTCTTTTCAGATATGTTTTATAGATGATGTGCTTCCAAATAGAAGGGTTTTATTTTCTGCTTAATTGAGTGTAAACAATTGATTACATGTTTGCCTCACAGACTCGGAGTGTTGTGGCATTTTTCCTGTTGTTAGAGAATTGATGAGCAAGAGGACTACTGGTCTTCTCCTTTTTTTTAAGTGAAGTTTTGATTAGGGACGAAGTCAAACAGTGCTCAGTGTTCATGGACGATCAAGCAAAGCAATGAAGCGTCTTGTGTGCTCTGCTAATGAGGAAAAAACTCTCCGGTTCCAATTTCTGATTGTCTTCCGCTTAAACATTATCTGTAAATACTATTTATAAAGTATAAATAACCATACCATCTTATTTTTAAGTGCCATCATTAAATACTCATTTTATCCTAGTTAAACAACTTTCTGAGGAGAGGAAGGAAAGTTGAAAATAAATCTACACGATGCAACTAAGCTGTTATTTCTAAATCCCTGGCAGTCATTTCTTTGCCCTAACCAAGAGCTTCTTAAACCAATTTTAACAAGACTTTAAGACAGAGTAAAATACACTTGCTAAGAGTAAAGAGTCCAGCATAACTTGGAATATTTGCTCAATGATTTCCCAAGGCACTGTTTACAAACACGCCCCCAGTCTTGAAGGGTATTCAGGTTTCTTAAGGTTAGGAAAAAGTAAAAACATACACCCCCCAGAAGAAAAAATTTATAGCATTTAATGAAATTCTTGGGACTTTGAATGTAAGCTACTATTTAACCTTTTGTCTACTATGTGGTGGCTTTGAGCAGAAATCACATCATATGGCTGGGCTACTGTTGTTTTGCAAATTCTAGGGCATATATTACCAAACTTTAATTATGGATGATGGCTTTCAGTAAGATTAAAAAAAAAAAGAGCTGACTGTTAAATCATCCGTATTTATTTAGGGCAAAAAGGAAGACCTCAGAGTATCTTTGCATACATTCTTTACTCTTAAAAAAGAATATACCACTTACCAAGTATTGCTGAGATCACATTCCTGGAAATGCAAAGATATTAGAGGAACATTACTCAGTCTGATTTTTCATAGGAATAACATTAGAGATTCAAACAGAGAGTTTTGGAGAATACCAAAACAGATTAAGGTAATATCAAATAAGAGATACGCTAAAAATAAAAGAAGAGAACAGAGTCATAGATGCAGAAGGTACTCAAAGCAGTGTTTTGTGATTGAGTGAACTAGTCGTGTCTGTTCCTATACTTTTAAGAGTTTTTTTTGTCTTTGGTAATTTTATATAATTTCAAACTTCAGAAAAAGTTGAAAGAATAGTACAAAACTGTATCTTTGATCCAGATTTACCAAATTTTAAATCATTTTTCTCTGTGTGTATTTATTGTATAGTTTCAAATATTATGCTCCATTACTTATAAATATTTCTCTACCCTAGGGAAAAACTACTTTCTTAGGTAACAGTAAATTATCTAAATCTGGAAATTCAGTGTTGATATAATAGTATCAAAACCCACATTCCATATTCATATTCCACTATTTTCCCTCAGTAAATCCTTCATTGTAGTTTTCTCTCCAGTCTAGGGCTGTACATTTCTTTGGTTGTCATGTCCTTTTGATTTCCTTTAATCTGGAACAGTTCCTCTCTCTTTATTTGCATTTTATGAAATTGGTATTTTGAGGAGTACAGGTAGATTTTTAGTAAGCTGTCCTCAAGTTAGATTCATCTGATATTTCCTTATGATTGGATTTAGGTTGTGCATTTTTGACTGGAATAAATGTAGGTGATGTTCCTCTTCTCTCGGTGCCTTACATCCGGAGGTAGTGGACCTCGGGTCATAGTAATTTTTAAAATTTAAGAGTGAACCTAGCTGCCTGCCAGATTGCTCAGCTGTAAAGCTGCTGTGTGCCCAAGTTTATAATAAGTGGTTTTGAGTTGATGCTTTGTATCTGTGTTTGCATCTTTGCTTGTTCATCTAAATTTTAACCCCTTGTTTTAACACCCAAACTGATCCTTGATGTTACTGTAATAGTTGCCAAATGGTGATTTTTCGAAACTCTCTGATTCCTTTACATTTATTCCTCAACATTAGTTGGCATTTTACTGGAACAAAGTATTTTCTCTTCTCCCCATATTTTTTATTTATTTACTTATTGAGGTTTATCATTAGGGTTCATGTATTCTTGCTTTATTTGGTGGGTTATAATCTGTTAATACCATTATTTTGGTGTTCAAATTGACTGTCCCAGATTTGGCTAGAGGGAGTCCTTCAAGCTGATTCCTGGGACATTTGTGCGTATTCTTATTATGTCTAACTTGATTAGGAAAGTTTAATTTTAACACAATAATAGAATATGTACTCCATGATATGAAAACATAGCCATTACATTATTGCTCTGTTCTAGCAGTATTTTTATTGCCCATACAAAAGGCTGTTATTATTTCTGGTGTGTATACTTGATTTTTTTTTCTGGTATAGACATTACAGTCTACTTAAAGTTCATTAATATTGTCTTAAAATGGAATCTTCCTATAAAGTGATTCTTAGGGGGCTGGCTACACACTGTGCCCCAGAAGTCAGTCATGCCCAGCTAAACTGGTTCCATAATGAACTGTAGATATGACTGAGTGTGTATTTCCTTCTTGTTATTTTCATATTTAGCTTATTTCCTCTGTCGTTTCCTCAGCAGGCCCATATTCGTAATCTGGATTTAATTAAAAACAGAGACATGTAATACAGAGACATACCTGCAAACCAGTCAAGAAAGTGAAGACGGGGAGGATTCTCTGTGAAACATGCGGCATCCTTTTAGCAAGTGTTCCGTTAAGGGGCCGCCAAATCATGAGATTTTGCACAAAACTATTCTCATACTTTATGAAGACAGATATTTTCAGTTTTTCCCACTTAAGTTTTTCTGCAGGGTGTATGGGGACAGCTGTTGCATTCTTTTTAGTAGCTGAATATGATTCATTTTGCAATCTGAAGATCAGACTGAAAATCAGACTCAGTTATTACCCTTAAGGTGTTTATTGGATAGAAAATAATCCATAGCTTGATATTTAAGGTTAACTGGATTGCCAAATTTAAGTACAAAACAGTTTAGCAAAGGATGTTATCATTTGTGTTTTTTTTATTTTCCTTATCTCCTTTTTCTGTGAATATCTGTCTTAGTCTTTTGGATTCACCAAGCCCAGTGCTTTCCCACACAAGGCCATGGATGACGGGAGTATTTGTGGGGGCTTTGTCTTTGTTCTTTGTATTTTGGCCTTTTCATAGTCAGGTTTTGTCAATTTTCTTTTCAGGTCCTAACTCAATAGCTCTGTAGTCTTTGAGCAAAGACATCTGGAAGCTTTAGCAACAATGAAATTACAGTCATTCCTTGAAATAGCTATGTTACTACGTTCCATCCCTGTTTGCTCTAAACATGCACAGGTTTGAAATCAAGTCTCGTTCTCCACCTCTCAAATATGAGAAAGGGTATTTGGTGTAAAACTTGGCTTTTTAAATTCAAACCCAACCTGAGCTCTATTTCAGCCATTGAGTTTCTGGCAGAAGACATTGCTTCTTTCAGTGTGAGAGAAAATGAGGAAGGAGGCTTCTGCAAAGAGAGTTTAAACTGTTTCTTTTCATCATTATAATAAGATAACTCTTTGTTTTATAATTACTAATGTACTTGCAGAAACCTTGGCCAGTTTAATATCATTACATTGGTTCTTAAAAAGTCAGTGTTTTTATGGGTTGGAACTCTTAGTTTGAGGTATCTGTTTTATCTGTTTAAAAATTTCTGAAATTAAATTTCACAGTGACCTTTCTCATTCTCCATCCCATTCTGCATTTGATCTCCGTTGGCTCAGATGCACCTACCGCCCTAGAGACCTTTTCCTGAATCCTCTGAACGACATGATTCTACGTGGAGGGTTTTCTCTGTGCAAACTGCTTTTTGTCTTACTGTGGAAACACAGCTTTGCAGACTTAAAGGAGCCTTTTGGTCTTGGCCGTTCTTTGGTGAGTCAACCTGGCGATTGCCTAATGATGGTGAAAAGGTACATGATTCAGAGAATGAAGTTCTACAAATGTTCTTTTGTAAATACTTAACGTTCTGGAAAGCACAAGGGGTAACAGAGCAGGGTAGATAACCAGAGATGGTTTTAATGTAGAAAAGGCATATCTAGATTTTTGAAGAGGTGATTCTTAGTGTTTTTTAATTTTGTAATCCATTTATACATCAGGCACGTATTAAAACTTTTTGACCCTTTACCTTACTGTGGGAAGACATTCAATATCCTACTTTAAAGAAGGTAGTTGATGTAAGATGTTCACCCACAAAAGTGTCCTTCCTTCTGGAAGGACTCTTTAAAGAACAGTTGTGTAATTTCACTCAATTGTTACCCCAAACTGATATTCTTCTTCCATATACATGAATTTAGCTGATTTTTAAATTGATTTCATAGCTGTTACTGTGAAAATAATAATGGCTTAGTTTTACTAAATGGTGATAACTGTGCTCTTTTTTACAAAGATTTTCATCAGTCTTCTCAATAGCTTTGTGAAGTAGTTGGTATTGTTATCTCCATTTTATAGATGAGAAACTCTGTCTTAGCTTAATGAACTTTCTCCGATCCATCGAAGTAAAGTTAAAGTAGTAGCAACTAAGCTTACAACCACACTATATGATCATAATGCTGAGACAGGCATTTGGACCCCTTTAGTTGATTATTAATATATCTACATGTTGAATTCATAAACTAATAAATTAGGCACACGTTACAGTTTTTAATAAGATAATCTAAAAAGTGTAGGCTGGCTAATAACTAAAGAAAAGGTATAGTAGAAAAGAAGACTCAAACTTGATGTGCTCAAAGCTTCCATTCCCAGTTTCTCACATAGGGAGGTAACAGATGTTATTGCATTTAGTCTGTTATCTTTATAGGTGGCACATCATTATCAGCAACTGCTGAGAGACTGCAGATGAGTGCTGGTGAGAGCCATGTGCAAGAGGGAGAGAGGTCTCCTTGGAGAGCTCCAAGTGTGCAAAATTTAAGAACTTAACAAGGTTTTACAAGGTAGCATATTTTGGGAAAGTGTCTGAAAGCTGCTGAAAGGTGTTGTCATAGACATGTTGAAAAATCAAGAACTGTATGATGCAAGGTAGTAAAAGTCAAATTCCTCTTCTAATAAGAATAATAGTAGCTTTATTAATTGACCAGTAGGTATTGCTCAGCTGCTTTGTATGTTATAACTAATTTAATCCTCGTAAGAACAAGGTGGATACTGCTTTATCTGTTACTAACACTCTGAGCAAAGAAAACACAGAGTGGTTTGGTTACGTAGATTGTAGGTGGAAGAGCCATTCGCTGTTTGAGTTTTTAACTCAACTGCCTCTGTGGTTTGATGCCTCTTGCATGTATCCATTTGAAGATTGAATAATATTCCCTTTAACAGAAGGGTTCCCTTCATCTAATTAGTTACCATGGTGCATTTTGGAGTCTTAAGGCACAAACATTTCCTACCAAGCCTTGAAGCCTGTGTATTTATTTATCATTTAATTCTCAGTGCCCAGCACAGCCAGGCACTCAGGAGCACACAATACATATTTGTTGGCCAGACTTAGATTCGTGAGCTAAGGCATCAAAAGAAACATTTTGTTTTCACAAACAACTCTTAAGAATATATCTACAAGACATTTCTTTGCTGTCAGTCTTGGTAACTACTGTTCAGATAATAGTCAAGGTGGTTTCCCCTTCATGAAAGTTGTTCCTTATAGGAGGATATTTGTGGAGAGAGTTACATGACTGATTAAGATGCTTCTCAGGTTAGCCCCAGACAAAGCAACTGGCATCAAGTTTAGAGACTAATTAGAATGGTCAGTTCTCATGTAGAGCTGCAGGAGAGGAAACTAGCTAAAAGAGTCACGAAATAGAACCTGAAAAAGATGTAGAATCAGAAGTGGTTCGTTTCCTTGGCAGCTGAGAAATGTAAAGATGGGGATGCGGAAGGGAGAGAGTATAGTAACAATAACTAAACACATTTATTGTCTGGGACTTGTGCTGAGGCTCTGAGCCAGCCATATCTTATTTATTTTCATTATCCTAACAGCTTTTGGAGGACAGAGCAGTTATGAATCCCCCTTTACAGGTAATCAACTGAGACTCACCAAAGGTAATCACCTAGTTTAATGTCGCCAGATATTAAGTGGTGAAACTGGGATTCTGACTTGGGTTTTGTGGCTCCAGAATTGATGTTCTTAAAGCATAGTAATCACAGAGAAAATCTTCTTACTAGGGATGAATCAGACCTAAAAAGATCAAGGTAGTAAGAGTTACCTGTCCCCTTGAAGGGTCACCTCCACTTAGTAGCTCACTGTTAGTTATTCTTGGTGGTACGTGAGTATTCCTCCAAGCAGCCTCTGTGTCAGCGTGTTTCAACTTGAGCACAATTGCCACTTGGGGCCGAATGATTCTTCCTTGAGGGGACTGTCTTGCACACTGTAGGAAGTGTAGCCAGCAGCATTCCTGGTCTCTACCCACCAGAGGCCAGTAACATATCACCACCACTTCCCTCCCCAGTTTTAACAACCAAAAGATCTCCAGACTACTCTATATGGTAGAAACAAAATAGCAATAAATTGTAAGCAAGTAACTATTTTGACAGGGATTCTGAAACGTGTGTGTGTGTGTGTGTGTGTGTGTGTGTGTGTGTGTGTGTGTGTGTGTTAAGTGTGTGGAGTCACTTGATGTCTTGTTCACAAAGGTTCTTTTTTTACCGTTACTCTGACTTAGTAGGTCTGGTCAGGAGCTGAGGCATCTTCAAGGTGATTTAGATGGGTTAGTTCTCGGACCATACTTTTGGAGGAAGTGACCACAAAGAGATGAAGCTCACATCCTTTCTTGTATATGCCAACTATGCTTCTTACTAAGTAACGTGCAGTTCCTTTGTGGGCATTTAAATGCTCCTCTCCCTGTCCTTTTAATCTTCCTTTGATCTGCTGGCCTATCTTGTCAGTGAGTAAGTTTACAGTTCAGCTAATGATTGGCTCCAGGTTTCCCAGCTTGTAAAATCGCATGCTGTGCATATAAATGTATAGAGTCTTGACCTTATAAACTAAGGAACAATTACTTGCATATCTTAAGACAGAGAAGGCCACCTTTTGACTTTGGAAATATCACCTGGAAGTCATTTTATTTTAGGGAGTCAAGTTTTGTGTTCTCAAATATCTGTTTATTGTGTTTCTTGGTAGCAATTTAAGGCAAAATTTTTACTGTGAATAGGGGCTGAAACAACTGATAAAAATGAAATTTGGGATTTAGTGATACGATTCAGTTTTTATGTAGTATCTATCTCCTGTTGTTGCAGATAAGCAAAAGTTGGTTCTCTGAGTGATTTCTGCTAGTATTCAGTGTGTTCTGTCAACATGTCCGTGGAGAAGGCTTTATATCAGGATGATGTCACCTTAAAAAAGGTGTCCTTTGCTTCTCAAAACACAACTTTGGGCTTCCCTTAGATAAATTTTAAATTTATCAAATTTTATAAATTTAAAATTTATCAAAGCAGTACAAATAATATTTAAATGTATTTGCCCAGTTTTCCCATGATAACATTTGCCCAGTTTCTTAACATATTTTTCCAGGGTCCTCCATGGTAACATTTTACAAAACTTGAGTATATTACAGGATATTGACATAATCCACTTGTTAATTTATTCTTATTTGTGTGTGTATATTGAATTCTATGCAATTTTATCACCACTTTATGTATCTACCACTGTAATCAAGATTGGACAGTTGCCACAAAGATCCCTCATGATTCTTCCTTGTGACTATGCCCACCTTTCTCTCACCTCTGTCCCTAATTCCTAAAACCCCTAATGTGCCCTCCTTTTCTAAAAAGTTTGCCACTTCAAAAATGTTAGATAAATGGGATCATACAGTATGTAGTAGTTAGGGAGTGGCTTTTTCATTCAGAGTAATTATGGGGGCTCATCACTGTCTTATGTATTAATGGTTTGTCTCTTTTTACTGCTAAGTAATATTCCAAGGTATGTATGTGGTACAGTTAACCTTTTACCTATTGAAGGACATCTGGGCTGATTCCAGTCTTGGGGTATCACAAATAAAGCTTCTGTGAACATTCATGCACAGGTGTTTGTGGGAACCAAAATTTTCATTTCTCTGGGATAAATGTTCAAGAATATAATTGCTGGGTTGTAGGGTAGCTGCATGTGTAGTTTTATAAGAAAGTGGCGAATGGTTTTCCAGAGTGGCTGTACCATTTTACATGCTCTTAGTGTTATACGGGTGATGCAGTTTCTCTGCATCCTTGCCAGTTTTGGTATTGTTATTTTTCATTTTACTCATTCTTGATACGTGTGCAGAGATAATTTCATTGTGCTTTTAGTTTGCATTTGCTTGGTGGGTGATCATGTTGATCATCTTTTCATATGCTTATTTTCCATCTGTATCTTCTCTTTAGTTCAGTATCTTTTCTTATCTTCATCTTCTGCCCATTTTCTCTAAGTATTGAACTGTTTTTCTTTCTACTTCTGAATTTTCAGAGTTCTTCATATATCCTAAATACTAGTCCTTTGTTGGGGTTTTTTTTTTGATTTGCAATGTTTTTCCCACTCTGTAACTTGTCTTTTTATCCTTTTCATATGGGCTTTCACAGAACAAAAGTTTTAAGTTTTGATTAGCTCCTATTTGTCAGCTGTTCCTTTACAGATTATGCTTTTGGTTTTAGTCCAAGAACTCTTGGCTTAGTCCTAGATCCCAAGGATTTTCTCCTGTGTTTTTCCTTGAAAGTTCTAGACTTTTACACTTAAGTCCATGGTCCCTTTTGTATCAGTCTTGCGTGTGAGGTTTAAGTCATCATTCCTTTTTCTTTGCCTGTGGCTGTCTAGTTACTCCAGCACCATCTATGAAAAGCCTCTCCTTCCTTCATTAATTTTAAATCTTCATGAAAAAGAGTTGAACATATTTGTGTGGGTCTGTTTCTGGGTTGTTTCTTCTGTCCCATTGATGTATGTGTCTATCCTCCCACCAATACTCATACACCATTAAATTTTGCACAGACGTGCACTTGCTTAATTGTTTGCCCTCATGTCCCTTCCATTTCTGTCCTTGTTCTGACTTTATCTTTGTTTCTCTTGTTTCATGTCTACAAGTTATGCTTCAGATAGTCCAGGCCAGAAAAGTTGGAGGAGGTACTGTTTGTTGATATGTAAGAATTATCTGAGTTCATATTTAAACAACTAGCTTTTCTGATTTGCCAGTGGAAATAGATGTGACACGTCACATTGCATTGTTGTTCCCAGATATTTTCCCTCCTCAGTATATGATTTTGTCATTGGCCAAAGCATATGGAGAAGGATTTAGCATAGTTCTGGGCATGGGGTCACTGCTCATGGAATGGGTGGATAATCTAGCAGAGAAGAAGAATGAAAAGTAGAAGGTGGTTGTGGAATGAATGCTGAAATGAAATTTTTACTATTACTAGGTAAAAGAACCTAAGAGAGCTTTTTCAGGAAAAAGGCCACAATGCCTGAATCAGTTGCATTTGACAGTAAGCATGATGAAAACCTGTGAACTGAAAATGATTCTAATGGTTTGTTAATGATGACTTCTTGAGAGAGAACTGCGGTTTCGGCTCCGATGAGGTCTCCATTCACGATGCCGTCTGTTCTAGTGCTTCTGGGGGAGAATGCAGCGAACCTTCCAGAAGACCTACTAGTAGCAGCTCCCAAACTAGATTGCCCTGCAGACTCAGCTGTGGAAAAACTCCCTGTTTCCTGAATAGATTTTCAAGCCTGTTTCTTATGTTCTAAGTTGGTAGGATTGGAGGAGGGTGAAGGAATCTCTATATATTTCTTGAGGCAGAGATCCCAGGAAATTCTGAAATGGAGCCGAAAGGGAATGAGAACCCCTGGGATGAAGTCTCCATTTGAGGTTTAGCAGCTGTAGTATCATTTAAAGTTCTGCAACCAATTTTGTGTGCAACCTAGGAAAATCACTTAACCTTTTTGTATGTTTCTTGACCCAGCCTTTGGAAAGAAGAGGCACAAGGGATAAAAATCTGACCTACTTTACATGGTTGCTGTTAAGAGTTACTTTAAAAAATATCTGGAGAGCACTTTGCAAGTAGAAATTGCTCTGTAAATGTCTTTTTAAAGAAATGTAATTTTCAAAGAGTTTTAAACACCATAGTCTTGTCAATTGCATGGGATCAAATTACAAGTATCAGAGGACATGGTATCATCATGGCCAGAACCAAAGTTGGAGGCAATAAGGGAACAATACAAGGTCGTAATGTCTTCTTTTATCTGTATTATCGTTAAAAAAGAATGCTGACGCTAAGCTCTAAAATCCTCATTTTCCCATTTGGTTTGTTTGGTATTTTTAATAGGCTACTCCCACCAATGTGAGGATTTAATTAGGAAAATAAATGACTTCTACCATTGCCACAGTGTTGTTCATCGTTCCCGCCACCTCCCGTCTCTCAATTAAAGACTTTCTCCTCCTGGCACAGACACGTCCTCAGGTCTGCTAGAGGGCTGTGCATGGATGTGTACTTGCAGAGGCGGTGGGGACGTTGTTAGTCCCGCCCCCCGAGGCTAGGCGTGTTCTGTCTTCTTTCACTCTTCCACCCCCAGAAGTAGGCAATCTGCTCCCCTTCCATGCTGCCCCAGTCCGTTCCCAAGCCACCCTTTCTCCCAGGCTAAGGCCAATGGAGGCCCATTCATGCAGAAGTCCATGAGTGAGGTTTGGGATTTACAGGTCATAAATTTACTTTCCACCTCAAAATTTGGTGGCAGCATCATTGAGGTGGTAACAAATATCACACAGATTAGAGAGGTGAGTCCATAGGAATTCAGAACATGTTATTATAAGCACTTGTCACTATTTTCATGCCCTGTAGTTTTAAAAAAATGTAGATGGAATATACAATAATGGTTCTGGAGCTGGGCAGGCCAGGTACAACTAAATACTAATAATAATTATCTCATAGAGGTACTGTGAAGATCAGTAGAAATAAAGATTTAAAAAAAACAGTTTCTTAGTTTGGGCCCTGGCACATATTGAGTGCCCCACATAGCTGAGCAGTCTTGCCTACTGATACAACAGCAACGCCTTATAGAGATAGAAGGCAAACCAGGTGAGGGAATGTGGATCTCAGAGGCTGCAGTGGTCTGTGTTTAAATATTGTTAAATGCAGAAACCAATAAATTTATCTAAATGTACTCTCTACTTTTCATGGGATTTTCTCTTAATTTGTGTTCGGCTACTACACCAGTGTATACATTTGCACTTTTTGGTACATATAAAACCACATAGACTAACTACAATGCTGTGTGGTTTCTAACCATGTGTTTTTATAGGACAATAAGCAGGAAAGTTAGATTAGTAAGTGAAGAGCTGCCTCTGTGTTTGAGTTTTGTTGTGCAAAAAGTTACTGGATGGCTTTCTACTTTTAACCAATGGATGTTTGCATTGACTGCTGATGATAGGAAAGTGTTATGTCTAGGTGATACACGTTAAGATCAGGTAGAATTGAAAATAAAAATTTGAATGTAGTGCTTCAACTCCCTTGCAAGCTGTAAATCAGAAGATAAATCTGCATAATATGTGCATGGTTTACATGTTCTCACTTTCAGCTGGAGATTCCCTCAACCCGCAGAGAAGCGGTCTTCTTTGGCAGTGTCCATTGAGACTTGATAAGTGTTAATAGCACCCCAAAACCTTCAGTCTAGGCAGCTTAAAGCCTTTTCACACTGCCTCTGAGATAAGCCAATTTGTCAGCTGCTCTCCTAGGGTGGCCACCTGCTCCTGGGGTCTGAACCATTCAATTTTAGACAAATTGAGAATCTACCTTTTGTTGAATGCCCTTTCTTTCCTTAATTTTTTTTAACATTGATATGATTGCCAAATATTTGCACTATTAAAAAGGAAAAGGAATCCACTGAATAAATGACATTAATAAGTAAATTGAAGGACATACTAAAATAATATTACCTCATAGTTATGATTGCCTATTTTTATGCCTTTTTTCCTCCATAGAGATTTTTATCTTGTAATGAAACTGGCAGTAAAGGACAGATCAGATGAGAATGTACTGTATTTTCCTACCAGCTTAGTACGGAGAGACTGAAAATGTTCAGTGTGCAAAGACTGGCTGGTCATCACCCAGTATGGATCGTTCCTATCCTCTGACCATGGGATGCACCACATGTGCACCACAGCCTGTAGAGAGCCTCCCTCTTATCCTTCTCCTGGGCTGATTGAGATTGAGGCAGGATGGCAGTGCTGTCAGTGTCCTCAGAGGATCCTGCTGGAAAGGAAAGGATTATGTGGGAGGACATACAGAGAGTCACTTTCCGTGGTGTAGTTGCTAACACTGTAGAGCTGAGTAGCGTCAGGCATAGTAGCCTGTGCTTGGCGACAGGTGCATTTAGGCCCAAGGGAACAAACTTAAATTCATCTAGCCCTAGTTTCCATCACCTGTATCTTGAGATTACTAATACTTTTATTTGATCAAATTGATGATTAATTATACTTTTATTACCATTGTTTGTAAAACTTGCTGCTCTTCTATGTACCATGTAGGAAGAAATCTCACTAGCAATATAACTATGACATACCATCAATTAAAGGATCCATCCTCATTTCAGGGAAATGACTGTGTAAGTTATAAAGTATGGGAGCCATCACATCATAAATTTGCAAGGACCACACAGAGAACACCTGTAACATGTATGTGGTGTCTTAACACATAGCGCTCAGTAATCTTTAACTTTTTTCCCTCATCTCTCTTTCCCAGTGGTGTTTTCTTCCTAATCAATTGGTAAGTCATTTTTGAGCACATAATACATAGCCAGCATGGTTCTTTGTTTTTGGGGACATACAGAAAGTAGACATAAATCGTAGCTCTGGTGGAGCTTGTACTCTCCCCTGTGGACATAGTAAGGGGCCCACTACCTCAGTAACCAGCAGAATTGCCTCTGAGCTCAGATCTCCTTTCCCACCAGAAAGAGCTGTTTTTCTTGTCCATGACATTGGGCTTGATTGTGTGTCAGTAGCATATGCACATAACAGGATTGGCAAACTCCTTACAGTTTCCTCATCCTCCACCATTTTCTATGTACACTCTGGTTTATCTTAAATCTCTCACACAAACCATGCCATGCCCCATCTACCTGCTTCTCTCTAAGCTAATCATTCTCTCCATCTGGTATTTCCTGCCCTCAGCCATGGACGTACAACTTCCCTAGCAATCCCAAAAGCTCCTTCTGTCCTGATGCCTTTCCTAGTTCTTCCATCGGAATATGATTCATCTCCTTAGACCTTCCCCACAGGGCTCCTTTGTGCCTGCTTCGGTGATGGTGCTCTCTGAATGCAGCCCTGTGGCCCCGGGGTATAGGCTCCTTCAGGAAGCCCAGTGAACGGTAATTGCAGGCCAAAGACACATGCCTTTATTCATGCATATCAGCAAGTCACACGGAATTTTACAAATGTATATTCTCCATTTTAAACAAATTAAATAAGGGGCCTTCCAGTTGGGTCATACGGCAGTCCTGCACTTCCTCAATTATTTTCTATTTTAGTAAAAGGAAGTATGCCATTGAAATCTGAAGGCTCTCTCCACCCCTTTCCTTTTCATATGTATCTGTTTTATCTTCTGACATTTCTGGACTGACTTAAGCTTGTCAGCCAGAAAGACGGATGTCATTCAGGTATTGGCAGGAAGGGATGCTTCTGTAAATAGTCTTTTTTCACATCTGGGTCTTCAGTTTCCCCTGCTGGGGCTGAGGGAATCGCATGAGCTTTGGTTTTTTTTTTCCCAGACCCAGGGCCCATCCAGCCATGCTCGTTGCCTCCGTCCTGGCATAACCGCATCCTTTTCCTCCTCATCGCAGCACCCCAGTGCAGCTGCGGGGCCCTTCATCTGCGGCAGACGTGCCAGTACCCACCACTTGAAACTAGGCCCTGCTGTGATTCTAAGTCTCTATCCAGAGCTGGGTTTTTTCCCTGGACTCAAGAGACTGTGAAAGTCTCATGAAAAGGAAGAATTTTGTGCCAAGAGAAAGAAGTGCAGACACCCTCTGTTTTCTGCCTCTAAAGCAGGGCCAATGGTTTCCACTGCTGTGTTTTTTATGTTACTTGACTAACCATCTCCCAACAGGTCCAAGCAAATGTGGGCAGTGCAGATCCAGCCTCCCTTTGAGAGTTCTTGTGATACAGTATTTCACTGTTTGCAGCATGACTATAGACTGCTTCTTCTATAGAATTTAAAACCTTCCTGTCTTATGCCTATAAGCCTGCAGCTCGTATCTACCTAGTTTTGTGGTCAGCTTTCTAACTCTTCTATAATCTCCAAGCACACAGCTGGGTTTTTCACTGCATTTAAATTGTTACTCAGAATTTAATGTAGTCTTTTTAAAAAACCATCCCTTAGGTGGTTTAAAAAAGGTGTAAATCCAGTCTGTAAAAGCTGTGAAAGTCACGTGTCGGCATCCAGGCATACATATTGGCATTTCACATACATATTCTTTTCTAGTTCATGAAAATCAACGTAGTAATTTTACACTGGATTGTCACCCCAAGAAAGCAAAGTGTTAAATATTAACAAAGTATTAAGTGATCTTTGATTTTAATCAGAAAGACTTTCTTTTTGATGCCCAAGAGCAAAATTGTAAATGGGTAGAAATTGTACATTTGGTTCTGTCTGCCTTTTTTCCAAACTTTGACGAAGGAAGGGCTTTTACCAGCACGTGGAAAACCTCAGAGGAATTGTTTTTTGTAAAGGAACAGGCTCCTCCCTGCTCAAAAGATTGCCGCACAATAGATGATTGGAAGTCAGATATAATAATGAGAAGGTTATTCTGATAATCTGACTGCTGACCCATGCAATTTATATGGCACTCACATAAATGTTATTCCATGAGACCTAGGCAGGGAACATAGCCTTTAGTGGGGTAAACTGAGGTTTGAGAGGTTTGAGCTAGTACATGGTGACCTTGACTCCCAAGATTCATGTCCCCTCTTTTAAATGGTCTTGCCATGCACTTTCCAGGAGTCATACTCACATCTGTTGTCTCAGACCATATCTGGGGGTTGGATAATGCTTTCAGGATTACTTCCCCTTCATTTTTGACACTGTATCAAATCCTCAGGGTTCTTTGTCTTACAAACTCCATGTCCTGGATTGAACTTTGATTTTCTCAGGGTATAGGTAGTCTTTTACCAGTTGCTTGGCATAGTTTACTAGCTTGTCCATTTCTCTGATATACACTTAACGCAAATCCCCAGGATTCATGTGTCTTAAATGCATCTCTCAGATTTCAGATTTTCTGCTTATATCTGAATGAAAGACCTATGCATTCAAGAAAGAGCTTCTGAAATCAAACCAAGCAGGTTCCGAGATTTGCCCAACTTTTGCTGATTTTCAGTCTTGCTGTGGTGGCATAATTGGAGGCAGTACTAGGAAACTTTCAACTGAGTCAATAAAAATTATGTTCAGTTTTAGAGAACCATGAACGTACTTAGCCTTATTTTTTGGATTTTCATTTAGCTCCAAAGTTGCATGTGTCATCATCCAAGCTGAAGGGATTCTTCTCTGCCATGGTGAATGGGAAGTCTTATTTGTAGAAAACATTTTAAAACCTGGGATTTAAAACCTGGGCTTGTCTTCATATTGTAGAAATCTAACATATTTAAGTTAGGTTTTTAAAGCTCAGACTACTATCGCTCCTGGCTGAAACATTAAGAAAAGTGTTCAGCTTTCTCTTTGGGAAAGAGTTCTATTTTTGTTCCTTAGTAGAAAACAGAAGTAACTGAACCAATAAATGAACTTAACAGCATTTTTGATTTGGACAACTTAAAACATATACAAAGTTTGGAACTATAAAGGATTTTCTTGATCTATAATTTTTTAAGGTAACATTTTCTGTCACACTATGCTACCAGCCCTTCCTCTTTACTTTGTAGCCTTCTCTTTTTTACATTATTAGTTGTCATATAATGAATGAATATGTGTTATAGAATATGGCTGGTTTGTATTGTTTCTAAGAGAAGTTACGTTGACTTTCAAATCTAAGATTAATTTTAAACCCAACAATTGGAAAGCCATAATTCTGGCTCTACTTGTACTTTAGCTCTCGCCCTGCTCATGAAAGACATCACTGAGCCATCAGTCAGTCTTCCCAACATAGCCCTGATGTGCCCCGCTGACTCTTTTTAGCACTGCTCTGCAACTGCATCCATCTGTTGTTTTAAGATGAAGTCTGTATTCCTCTTTGAATGGGAATCTCTTTATGGGAAGTCCTTTCATAGGCAAAGCCTGTGCTGAAGGAAGGAACAGAATTCTTTATTGTAGAAATTTATATCTCTGGTTTGGAAGGCTGCTTTCACACCAGGGAGGACTATAAGCAAAGTGCAGATCAAAGCTCCTGTAATTACAGGGACACAAATGATAACTCTGTCCAGGAACATCCTGAGTTGTTCTGATTTTATCTGAAATCAGACTGTCAGTGGAACTTCTTCTCAAATGTGGTAAAGCTGAAGAACTTTTCTCCTTTGTTAATTTTTGAGCAAGGACCAAAATACAGGTTTGAACCAACATTTAAAATCAGTATTTTAGAAATGGAAGTCTAGTTAGGATGTATATGTTGGGAGGACACTGATTGAATTTGGCCCCAGCTCCACACGTGAACTTGGGGGAGGACCTGGTTAGAGTTCTGAGCAATTTGGGATGATTAGTTCAATCCTGTGTAATTTAGTGATTCCGCACAGTAATAAACCCTGAAACCTTCTGCTCCTGTGTTTCTCCTCTGCAGGAATTAAGGGCAGAAAGGAAGAAAGCAAACATGAATTAATTTGATTTTATGTGCTTAAGCAGATATAATGAGAATCTGTTGGTGTGGCAAAAGTTCCCACCAATCTACATAAAAATGAATAATATTGACATTAAAAGAAAGCGCATTAATTATGTTGCTGGGATTGCAGAATTAAGAATCATTTTAGGGATTTTTACTTCCCCTGAAGGGTCTCAAGCCCCTGAATTTGCTTGGCATTGCCCGGAAACTAGTGGAGCAGAGGAGTTTGAAGCAGTCTTGCCTATCCCAAGTGAAATTTCCTCATATCCTGTTACTGACTTGCCTTTGCACTATTAAGACTTTCAAGTTTTCAAAGAGTAGAAATGAACGGGGTTTTCCCACCCCATTTGATTAACCAGGTACTTTTAATAGCAAGGCTATTCTTGGCTTCATTCCTTGGCCAAGTTTGTGATAATTTTTGAGCACGTTGAAGCTCACATGCTCAGTGGCGGCTCTTCAGTAGAAAATTCAAAGATCAGCTACCAAGGATTTCAGATTTCCTGTTGGAAGAAGTCAAGCAAATGATACAAGTTACATAAGTATTTCTTAGAAGATAAAGCAGCTCTTCTCTCAGACTAAGTGCACACTTTCCAGCAAGCTAATAATGAAACTCTGTCAGCTTAGGTTTTTAAATCTTGGGACTGTGCAGTTCAAATGTGAAAGGTAGCAAAATCATTTAAAAAACAACTAGAATGTGTGAGATTTGTT
Organism: Manis javanica; assembly: GCF_040802235.1. Lineage (NCBI taxonomy): Eukaryota > Metazoa > Chordata > Mammalia > Pholidota > Manidae > Manis > Manis javanica. Next base: position 10,221,905 of record NC_133158.1, read on the forward strand.
AGAAAAATATAATTGCTAGTATTGCTGCCATGATATTCACAAATGATAAACTATCAAGTGAGGTTTTTATCACTGGCAAAGATTAAAGTTTATTTTAAAATCATGTAGAAATTGTATTGTAAAAATTTGGATGTTACGATTCAGAGGGTGTCTTACACATCATGGAATATTCTCGTCATTTCGTCATTGGTTTCATCTTATTACTCTGTTATTTTTCTCCTTTACTCTTACTTCTATCTTTTTCCCTAAAGATCTTCAGTAGTGATGTTTTTAAGTCACCTGGATATTTTTGTGCTGTACATCCGATTTTATAATTATTTTTAATGAACACCATCTCTGAAAATCTATCCACATTGCTTTAAATATATCTTTGTAATAGCTTTTGATTGCTGTATAGTAAGTAATCCGTGCATCCATTTATCCCATTCTACTTACCCATTCCCACCGGGGAGGACACCGTGGTTGTCTATAACCTATTGCCTTAACCATCTCAATATAGAAAGGTGTGTGTGTGTGTATCCATCCAAAAACAGATTTCTTGAATTTTTGGTGAACTGATTAATTTTACAAACTTAGCAAATTTGGTCATTAATGAATTCACCAAAATCTGCTCTATTACTCTCTAGAATGACTGTACCATTTTATCTCACATGAGTTTATCAATAATTTGCATTGCCTGATAGTCTAATCTTTGCCAAACCAGTAGGTGTAAAATGGTAACTTACTCTTAATTTTACCTTCTTCTTGTTGCTGGTGACGTTGAGTACCATTGGATATCTTTAACCATTAGATTTTCCCCTCCTGGAAATTCCCTATTCAGATATGCCTCTTTTAAAACTTGGGTTTCCCTCCCTTTTCTTGTCGTGGCTACAATGTTTTCTTATTTATGTTTAAACAGTTTAGCATGAAGTCATTCTTACAGCCCTGGGAGCCGACTTTGTGACTGTGAGATGCCACCTGAGATTATTTCTAGTGTTTCTTTTTTGCCCTTTAAGTACCTGGAGTCTTGCTTGTCCCTGTGCACTTGTTTCCCCATCTGCTTTCCCCGCAGAAGTTCCTGCCTCCCTGCAATGCGGCCCAGCAAATGTGAGCAAAGCTGTCAGGTCACTGCTTTGCTTAAAATCTTCAGTGGTCTCCATTGGCTTTTAGGAGCAAGGCCTGAATCTTTGCTGGGTTTCAAGGCCTTCCCTGATTTAATGCTTGAGTCTGGCTACCCTCCTGCTCTGTGTTCCAGCTACAGGAGGCTTCTTTCCCATTCCAGTGCCTTCTCTGGCCACTACATGCCGTCCCTCTGCTGCTATCACTGCTCTCCTTCCGAAGCCTGGATAATAGCTATTCTTTAAGTTTCACAGTGTCTTCTGGAAAGCCCGCCCTCATCTTCACTCTAGGGTAGGGCTCTCTGTGTCCTTCTTCCTTCTTTGAAACTCTTTCTATATTTTCAATATTTAATTAAGTTTTTGCTTAAGACAAAAGGGTGGGGGCAAAGGCATTTCTCTTGGGAACGCCATGAGGTTAGGTCATGGAGTCTTTGTTTCTCTCTACTGGATCCCAAGCATCTGACTTAGTGTTTGAGACATAGAAGCATGGTTAATATATTTTGACAGAGGGATAAAAGTATGTATACATTAAATGTGAATTCTATCATTTTGACTTTGTGCCTCATATTTGCTTAGTATTTGGATCATTTAGTCTATTTGGACCTACTTTTGATTCTTCATTTACTATATTAACATTTGATTGCATTTTTCTTGTTTACCCAGTAAGTATACTTAAATACATTTCTCTCTGTAAACAGGTTTAATTTTCATGGGGCATGTGTGCATGTTATCAGTTTAAGTACCATTATATGTTGTGCTTCTGTGTCATGGTTTGTGAAAGGAAAGGAGCGACACACAGCAGCAATTCACCGGAGAGTTCCGCTTTATTAGGGAAAGGTGCTGGGTTATATAGGAAGGGGTATGAATTGATTGAGGTGTCACTTCCACGGGGCTGGTGGCTGTTGGCTAGGTGCTGGGATTGGGAGGGGAGCGAGAGGTGATTGGGCTTCAGGTGGTGCTGGCGGGAACCGAGGACCCCGAAGAGAAGCCGGAAGTTTGCCATCTTACTGGTGGGGGCCCTTCAGTTTGTATAATTGTTCCCTTATTTTGAAGCATTAGGTTGTTTCCAATTTCATTACTTTACAGTGAAATAAAATATTTCTTCATACACATTAATTTCTTTTTTCCCAGAGTTATTTCTTTGCAATTACTGCTTTTGAGTAGCTCTTATTAAAGGCTGCTAGATCACTTAGAAAAATCGAAGTTGGTTTCATTGCTAGCAATGTATACCTGTTTATCTAGAGTTCCACCAAAATTGAGTTTTATAATTTTATTGTCTTTTAGTAGCTATAAAGTGTAACTTTAAAGTTGTTTCAATTTTCGTTTCTTTCTCTGCTGGTAAATGTGTGCATTTTTTCACCAGGATGATTTATGCTTTCGGTTTCCTCTATTTGAAGTGTCAGTGTGCATCTTTTGATGTCCTCCTAATATAATCAAATCTTTGTTTTGTGAGTGGCTTAAGAACAAGCAGTCAGGATCTTATCTTCTTGCTTACTATTTTTTTGGAGTATTTTTGGAACCTCACAGGATTTGCTGCTAAGAATATCCTTTGATATTCTAAGAAAACGTGCAACAGTATAGAGTCAGCTTTAGAACCTACTCCTTTATAAATAATTCCCATTTAAAATGTAGTCATGGCCCCTTAGCACTAAAACCAAACCAAAGCAGTAACAGTTCTTTTCATTTGCTTGAAAAATATTGCAGTGAAAAGATCAGATCAGAATTCATGTAAAGAAAAGGATGTTTTCTTGGTTCTCTTTTAAATTTAGAATTTATGGATTTACATTCCATAGTGTCTCAGCACAATTTACAAAATTCAAACTGCAAATCTTCATTTAAGTGTGACTCAATTGCCCTTTCATATACCCCCCAACCCCCAAATTACAAAGCAAAGCAAAAAAATCCATAGAATTTGTTATTATGATTGATTCTTATGCACAGAAGACTGGCAGTCTTTCCCAAAACTTTCATCGCCTTTTTTGTATTTTTTTTTAAATCTTTTGCCTTTTTGTTTGATATACTTGAATAATCTGCATAGTTTTGATATTTAATTCTCCTTATTCTTGTCAGTTGGGAGCTAGGATTGGGAGGTTGGCTTTTCTTAATTCTCCATGCAGTTAGGGGTTACTTCTTAAGTGTTTAAATTATGCACAGCCTAGAATTATCTCAAGAGTGGTTTGATAAGGGTATTTGGCTTTACTGGGAGAAAATGAACTGCATGGATTTGACTCAAGTCATAGCTTGATGTTCAGGTTTTGAGATTCTTTTTTTCTTCTCACTATGGAAAAATATTTTCCTCTTCCCCTCCCCCAATTTCTTTTCTCTTTACTGTTTTTTTTTTCCTCATGCTGAAAATAACGTGAACTTGCACATGTGAAGGGCTACAGTGATTTCCTGATCAGAAATCAAGTGAAGGTCATGGTAAAGGACTACTGGTCTCTGGCTTTTTGAATTCCTTCACCCACTCTTCCTGCGTTAGAAAGAGTTCATTTTGCCAGACAAGATGTTTGCCATGTGAGAGCGCTGGCCAAGGGCAGAGGGTAGCTGTGTCCCCTCCGGGGGGTGCGTTCTTCCAGGTCACACAAGCATACTGCATGAGGTGGTAACCTTCCCTGTGCGTGCATGATGCATGGCCTTAGCAGTGGGTGCAAGTTTGCAGGTTTTCTTTTTCTCTATGGGTTACTTTTCCTCTGTCTCTTTATAATGTTGCTTTTGTGATCTTCAAGAAAGGATACCCAGTGTCCTGGACCTTTTTTCTATATGCGGCTTATTCCTTAGTAAGTCAGCGTTGCCCCACTCGTTTACACTCAGATGAGTGTATGCCGGTATGTTACCAGGCACTGAGGGAATGAATATTCTCGAGCGTTTAGTTCTTTCTGCTGCTTTCTTCTCCCCAGTGAGGATGTCTGGTTTTTCAAAGCCATGTAAACCAAGAGGCCTGGTCTGGGAGAAGAGCTCAGCCCTCAGAGATCAGTGCAAGCTTGCTCAAGAATTTTCTTTTGTGTCTGTGCTGTAACAGGAAAACTTCCCCCTTTTTGCAGCCCAATGGAGTGTATTTCCCAGTGAGGTTACAAAGGTGCTGGCTCTTTCCCATCTAAACGGAAACCTTGGATCATGGAGTCGCCTTTTTTCTCCTCGGCAGCCCCTCTCCTGTGTCTGTCTGAGTGAAACAGGACTTGGAGCGGATGGCCCTGTCTCTGGCATCCTGAACAGAAATCAAGTGAAGGTCATGGTAAAGGACTACTGGTCTCTGGCTTTTTGAATTCCTTCACCCACTCTTCCTGCGTTAGAAAGAGTTCATTTTGCTTGACGTATCATTTCTTCTTTGTGATTCGCTGTTGGTGGAAGACAAAGTTCATCGATGTTCTTGGAGATGGATCTTTTGCTTTAAGATCCAGTTCAAATCAGTTGCCTCTGTGGATTTGAGATTTTTGCTCCTTGCTCATTTTTTGAGAAATGTGCTGGGGACTCAGCCTTATTTGGCAGCTGCTTGCCGTCTGGTAGTCATCCTTGTCTGTGAAGACAGTCGTGTCGAAGTGGGATTTGTGCCGTCCTCTTGTTTTCCTGTTACGAGTTCAAGCATCTGAACCTGTTGTTCATAGTAAATCAGAATGGTGTTTGTTTATGAATAAAGGTGTTCTGAAATGACACTACTTTTTTCCTTCTAGGGTGAAATATCTGTCAGGTTTCATTAGCTCAATTTTCTTTCTAGCTGACTTCCAAGGAAGTAAAAGGTTGACCCTACAGAAACGATATGGTTACCTCAGCACATAGGTTACAGAAAGAACTAGACAGGAAATACATAAGCCTAGGAAATCATTTTCTCTCCTCTGAAGAGGGGGTAGAGCATGGGCATGGGAGAAGACACGGGCTTTATAAGGGATACATTTTGTCTCACTAGACATTATGCATTATTTGACTCTTTCAAAATGAGAACCTATTAGTTACAAACTTAATTTCAAGTGGACAAAATTTAAAAAATCATTTCCATGTAAATAGCCCTTGCTATAACCCTGCATTCCCTTTCCTTCCAGCATGTTCTGAAGCAAGGCAGTCTGTGCAGCCACCCTGTCTGTTCCGTGGTTTCTGAACCCAAGGGACAGCTCTTCTCTCCTGTTGGCTTGAGTGGCGGGGGAGTTGAAACAAAATCCTTCCTTAGTGTGGAAGTATTCATGTTTCTTCACTGTTTTTAGCAAGAGACGGCCTCAAGTTGGGGGAAGGCGTTGTTGTTCTGTAAATAGAGCTGCAAAACATATCTTATTTGTCATCATCTTATTGTACCTTGGCATGTTTCTAGAGACCAGTGCAGTAAAGTTTGTGAATCCTTCTTCAGAAGCTATAGTTGGAGCCTTTGCTAAGTGAGGCCTTGTAGGAACTTTTTTTTTTCCCTGACATGGTGAGGAACTGATTGTGTCTGATTATTTTTCAGATAGTCTATGTAAATGGAAATTAATTTTTCAACCAAAGCACTACATTTTAAGGGGTATTATAGAGTTTACAAAGCATCATATTATCACTTGAGGTAAAACCAAATACCTGAACCTGAATAATAAGGGAAATCCCAAACAGTTACATTGAATTTAAGACAGCTTGGCAGTGCATTTATAACTTCTAGCTGAACAGCACAAATAATTGCAGCCCATTTTTGAATTAATGCATCTGGAGCTCTGTAACTTATCACATATGAGTCATCAAGTAAACTGTTCAATTATTGTTAATTTTTATGAGCAGAAAGTATACAGAGAACTGTTAAATCAGACGTGAATATTATACCACTTTAATCCCTCAGCCCAAATGGAGTCAGTTGCATTTGACATGGGAAAAAGCTGGATGTACCCATTAGTCAGGAAACTGAAAAACATTCTCCTCTTGAGCCATTAGAAGTTGGCTCTGTATTTTTTGTTGTTGGCATTTGCAAAATTGAGTTTTTTTCCAGCATTCTAGACTTAAATATAGAGCATTCTGACTGTATATAGAGAGCTGTAATATTTAATGAAAATGTGATTTGATTTAGAAGTAGGGCAGTATTAAACATTATTTTGGTAACAAGATTATCAGATTTATAAATTAATTTTGAAAATACTAATTTTAGTACCAGATGACATCCAAGAGATTCTATTTTGACACCCCCCTCCCCCATGTTTTTTGCAAATGATTTCCAGAGGTGAAACCTTGACAGAATTGTACTGGGGATAAAATCTCACTTTCAAATCAAGCACCTTTTTATGTGTACTCTAATATGAGACAGTAGTAATTTAAGTTAAGGGCGCAGTTCCATATATGCCTGTTTCATCATTTCTGTTTAAATCTGTACTAGAAGAAACTTTAGATATTATTATTATTATTATTATGTATATATACACATTTTAATTATTATATATATTTAAACACTAACTTGTATGAGGCTTTCCATTTGTTTTCAAAATCCCTATGTATATTTCATCCTCCTAACAGTCGTGACAGAAAGGCACTATTATCATGCCCATTCTTAAAATGAGGAAAATGAGGTATGGGGCATAACAAAATGTGCTTTGGGGTCATTTAATTAGCATGTGGTAAATCCATTTCCATTTCAGATCTCAAGTTTTTCATCACTGTCTGTAAAATTATAGCAAGTGCCTTTGTAAGTTTAAACATTATAACATTCTGAAAATGTCAAAATATTGGAACCAAAGGGATGGTAAATGATGCCCATTCTTGTGGATAATTTGTCCTTGTTTCTGAGCCGTTCTCTATTAAGCCTTCGACCTGTCTTCGTCCCAGTGATGTGGGGACTGGAACGCTATGGAGTCAACTGTTCTGGCTAATGGCAGATGTGTTTGGGTCAAGGTGGCAGCCAATGCTCTTTGTGTCCCCCGCAGCTGTTGAGACAATATGAATCTGTGCAGTGGAGGTCTGCCAAGTTAGACTCTCGGCTCCTCATTATGCTTTAGGAACTTAACACTTTCCACAAACCTCCTGCCCTGCAGCGGCTCACATCAGTGCATTGCTATGTCAGACTGAATAATTTGCAGCATTTAGCACTTAAATTGGCTCATTGCAGACAATCCAATTAGAATAAAGTCTATTATCATTTTGGTACCTTGGAATGAAATGGAGTGTTTAAGCGATGAACATGCCATGTTGCTGGCAGTCGCTCCGTGTCTAACTCGTCGTCTTGCAGGTTCTTTGCATCTTGCTAAAATGTTGCCCCGCCTTGGTGTAAGCCATGTTTGAAGTTTGGTGACACACCTTGCTCATGCAAGTCTCCTTTTGAGGTGTTGCTGTTGGGGGCTTCTGAGAGCTGGACAAACACCTCTTAAAATCCCAGTCGTGTGTTTTGCTAGCATGGAACATTTAATTAAGGTGGCTTTTCAGGTTGAAGTCAAGAACCGAACCAGGCATTGGTGAAGGACATGGCAACGTCCAGCAAGGACCCAGATCATGCAGCTTAGATATCAGTAAAATAGAATTTTGAAGTAGGAAGCAGTTTATAGAAGTCTTATATTTTTCCCCCTGTACGTTGGCCAGTGGTAAGTGAGAACACGGGAAGAAGTGGGCAGCATGGTGGACATGATCCAAGAAAGATGCTAAGCAAAAAAAGTCTGCATTGACTCCAGGATGAATGATGGTTTCTAGATGTGGTAGGTTTGTGAGCAGAGATTTTGATGTCAATATGGAACTTTGGCATTCTTGGGAGAATAACTCAGAAACAGTCAGTTGTTCCTATAACTAATGTCATAAGGACACAGATACATTTATATTCCCTAAGTTAGTAACTGAGGGGAAAAATTGATTATTAAATGGAGATAGACATTTTTATTTATTTATTTTTAATTTCCCTAAGATGCACCATGGTGCTCTGGACTGGGTTCCAGACCTGGATTTGACATTCAGCCCTGTCATTTGCTAGTTGTGTGACACAGCAAGTACAGGGACATCATTTATTCTTTCTGAGTTTTATGTAAAATTGAGTATAAGGTCCCCCTGCAGAAATAGTAGTGAGAATAAGAAATAGTACATAAATGCCACTTAGATTTGGTAAAATCTGCAAGTATTGTGTTTATTTCAGTTGTAAGCTCAGAAATCACATGGACAAAGAAGGTGCCCGGAATAGCTTCCTCTACTCCTTTGAAGGTTTTGAAAGGGCTGTATTTGATTTAGACACCGTAAATAGATTGGCGGTCAGGGGTGGGAAATGCCCTTGCCAACCACTGAATATGGCCATGATTTAAACCATCTCTCACTACCTTTCTTTCCTTTTTTGTCTAACATGTTTCATCTCGCTAGCCAACTGATTCTCACTGATTCCTTTTACACTGTGAATCAAAAAGGCGACCTCATTTCCTGGGGAATGCCTGGTTCTGTAAAGACCCTTTTATCCCTCTGTAAATGCTGTTAGTGGCTTCTGGAGGAGATTGCATGGTTGTGAGATGGACCTGGGAAATCTCTGCAGTCGGCTTCCCCTGGAGGAGATGAGTTTGTTTTTAATGTGGATCACAGTTGTGGGAGTGTTCCCCAAAAGTCAGGGCATTGATGCTGGCCATTCTTAGGGTCCCCTGCACTGAAGTCAGAGACCCAAACAGGACTGGTGGTGCTGTCCTTGGTAAACACAGATTTCAGGCTGCCAAGGGAGGGTTTCTACATGGAGTCTAGCCATCAACTAATCGCTGTCTCTCGCTTCATTTCCAGGTGCTGTGTGGAGGGGTGGAGATAGACACGTGGTTGCTCATGCGTGGTCCAAGTGGGGGATTGTTTGGCCTCTCTTTCACTCCAGTCTGGTCTCTGTTCAAACTTCACCTTTCCAGAGTGACCCACCGATAAGCTCTTTTAAAATATGTCATCATGCTCTGTGACTTTCTCCCACTTCCTTTAATTTTCTTTATAATAATTTTCCCACCATCCATTGTTGTCTTAACTCTTCTATTAGAATCTAACCCTTTCAACCCTGTTGTTTTCCCAGTACCTAGAACCCAGTGGGAACTGAATAAAATTTATCAACTAATGCTGACATATTAGCTCAAGTCTTTTTCATAAATCCGAACCCTTTAACTGTTTCTGTCTCTTGCCTTAAAAATCACAAAACTAACCTCTGTTTGGAAGGTATGTAGGTGGAAGCTGTGAACTACATGTAAGTTATGGCTTCAGAAGAGTGCAAACAGTGGACTTAAAGATCCATGGTATTTGCTTTTCCTGTGTATTTCTGTACCTGCTAAGTGAAGTCATCAGGGTTGTTCCCAAAAGGAGAGGCCTCACATTGAAACGGTCTGTTTCTTATTCCTGTTTCCTTAAGGAGGAATATTCAGACATAGGCTGTTAATGATCAGATCATATATTACTTGTAATGATCTTTTTTCAGTCAAGGGTAAATAATACGGGATGGTGGGAGGCATCCAATATATAAAACAAAGGCTTTGGTGTTAAAATAGTGTGTGGGGAAAGACAAATTTTTGAAAGGGCATGTGTCTTTAGGTAGTGTATTTGAATGATCTTTTATGTTTCACTTTAAAAATGAAACAGCAACAGTAGCATCTTGCTGCCATCTAGTAAGTATTCACCTCTCAAGTGTATAAGAGAGGTATTAGTATTATGCCGATTTTATGGATTAGAACACTGAAGCTGGAAAGGTAAAATGGTTTACTCAGGTCCCCAGGAAGAAACTCCAGTCACGTTCTGACTCCATAGCCCATGATTTTTGTTTCATGAGCATGCTACTATGCTACGACGTAGAGTAGAGGGGACATGGCAACTGCTCATTTTATCAAAAAACTAGTAAGCAGTCATTTCCGTCATATGATTTTGCTGCAAGACCATTTTGTAAAATTTTAGAGGTCTCTTTAAGATACCCTGTGGTAGCCCCTCATGCTGGAGGAAGCTGGGGCTTTATCATCCTCAAATCTCCTACTTCTTTTTCCTTTTCTGCCTTTATTCAGAATTATTCTTTCCTCTTGGGCTCACAGAAGGCTGCCCACTATTGTGTACTCTGTGACTCAAGCTGGCTGGAAAGGGGGCTGTCCGTGCTGCCGTTTGCCAAGGGTCTGGTGGTCCTGCAGATTCCGACCTGGACTTGCTGGCTTCGGGGCCTCCTGCTTCTGGATATTGTGCATCCAGATTTGGAAAGTCCTTTCTGTCCTGCCTGTAAGCAGTCTAAGAGGAAGGAAGTGGAGTTTGTGAAGTATGAAAAGCAGGTTATTGTTATTAATAAGAGGCTATATTAAGAGTTGCCATTTTTAGCATATCCTAAATGCCTTATAGTGCAGAGCTAGAGAAGGGCACAGAAACTTTGAAATACCTTGATTAAAAAGTGTGAGTTTAATTACAATTTACAACTCTGTGAGCCTCTCCTAAGCTCCTGGCACGGTGCTAAGGACTGTCATACAGTAGTCCCCAAGATGGCTAAGGACTTCACTGTCCAGCAGGGAAGACCGCTGTTGAAGAAGTAATTATTTATTCTGGAAGTGCTACAGAGGTGAGGGGGAGGATGGAGTCAAGCATATGGGTAGGTGATTTAATGATCTAGGCCAAGGGTCAGCAGTGTCCTTCTGAAAAAAGGGCCAGATAGTAAATATTTTATGCTTCAAGAGCCATATGTCGCTGCTGGAACACCTCATCTTTGCCCCTTTTGCACAGAAGCAACCGTAAAACTGCCGGCTGGATTTGGCCTGTGGGTCATTGCTCGCTGACCCCTGATTTGGGCTCTTTTCCTGCTCTCACTATACTGCTGTCCTCTGTGTGCCCTCTCCCCCCTTGTCACCTTTTGGTTTCAAGATGGCTCCCTCAGCCTCCTGTAGCCCAGCCTTCCAAGGCTGAGACCAAAGCAGGAGCTCTGTGGGGAGGGGAGACAACTTTTTCATCACAGGAAGTTCAGCTGACTTCCCCTCTTAGGACTCCTTGGCCACAGTTGCATCATCTGCTCATCCTTAGGCCAGCATCTACCAGAGGTGACTCTGTTCCCAGGAGTGGCTTGGCTTGAGCATGGCGCATCCCTTGGGCTGAGTACCCCCGCTGTTCCAGTGAAGTCAGGGTGCTCTGAGTGAGAAGAAAGCAGAAGGCTGTTGGTGAGGTAGCCCGCAGTGCTTCCACAGGACCCGAGCAGCTGGTTTCTCTTGGCTGATTCACCGACCAAGAGGCATGACATCCTGTGGAAGTTGGTTAGAACTGTGGAACCTCACACCCCTTCCAGATAGAACTGTAGAATCTCACACCCCTTCCAGAACCACTTAATCAGAATCGCATTGTAGTTTAACAGATTCTCAGGTGGCTTGCGACACATTAAAGTTTGAGAAGGGCTGGGCTAAAAGGGTCAAGGAAGGTTCAAGGATGGTTAAACTAAGACTTGGAGAAAGTGAATTAAGTGGTTGGTAGTCACACCCTGACTCCCATTCATATAATGCCGTTATAATTCCAGTTTGAAGTGACATTTCGCTTTAAAAATCTTAGAACATTTTGTGTGTTCGGTGCTTAGAGTGAACCACAGTTATTGAGAGGACCCATCTCATTCCTTTTGGCCCCAACAAGTCCTAGCAGTTTTCGCGGTGTTAGGAGGTTGGGGGAAGAAAACAAAAAATGAAAGCCCAGGGAAATAAGGCAAAGTCTGTAAACAATGTTATTTTTTTAGCCATAGTACAGTGCATATAGATGACATGGAATTTGTTGGCCTTATTGAAAATCATTTGCCATCATTCATTATGGGCAACTCCATGAGTGCATGTGACTACCAAATGTCTGGGGTCTATTTTTGACTACAGGAAACTCTGCAGTTAAGCAACCAAATACCACTTCAGAATTCTGTCTCTTATGTTTTGTTCCGTCCATTTGATCTTTTCCATCGGTAGGCACATTAGCTTCCAAAGCATAAAGAATTTCTTTCTTCCAGCTGCATTTTCCTCAGAATGCTGAGGGCTTCCCCAGGAAATAAAAACCCAACTAACTGGAAATATGGTTAGTCTCATGGTACATCTTTCGGCCCCAGACAGCAGGTTTGTGCTTGCGGTCATCTTTGCTAGACTTGCTGCACATTCTAAGGCAGAGCTCTCGACTGTCCCTTGAAATTTCATCAACTGTGTGCTGTTGTGAGCTAAATATGGGGAGAGGCCTATTGAAGACTGGCCTTGCCAGCTGGGCAGGTCTCCCACTTGGCTGTTGGGAGAACGGTTATATCCTGTACTGTTGAAACAGGATGAACTTGGCCACGAGTGTGGGCCAGAAGCCCTCTATCCCATTTATGCGGCGTGCTGGCCAGGCTCTGAGACGTGCATGATTTCATCTGGGCGCTCACTGTGGTTTGCCGCTAACCACCTGAGTCTGCAAAATGATGCCTTTTAAGCATGACCGGGACAAAATAACCCTGGGGCTGTATTTGGTGTGGTTTGTCGGTAGGGTTTATAACCTCACTATAGGATTTTCTTGCTTTCTAAAATTGAGACATCCTTTAAAGTTGTGTCATTTCTATGGTTTATAAATCAGATAATCTTCCTTTTGTAACGGTGGTAGTTTAATGTTTAATAGAAACTGGAGATAAGATTCCTCTGTAAAGATTTCATAATTGTTAGTTTGCCAAAGTTGGCCGTTTTCCCCGTCAAAGAGCAGTATACTTTTTCTCAAAGACGGTAGGGAGGGCCTGGGGGAAGGGGTTGTCAGGACGCCATCTGCAGCGTAGCTCAGTTTGCTGTGTGCGCCACCGCCTGAATCTGAAGGGGAGCTTTCTATGAGGCTGCGGAGGAAGATAAATCAGCCAGGTGATGGATGACCCACCATCCTTCTTCTGCTGTAAGCAGTATGAGGTGAGAATTTAAGTGACTGACGCACGGTCATTTCACTTGTCAGTGGAAAGGCAGGGCCGGGTCTTGTGGCCCTTTGACCTCACCCTGATTGTCCATACCCAGCTGCTTCCGTCACCCCCCAGAGTTCTCGTTCCCACTTCTTTCCACTGGGAACAAGCCCGAGAAAGCTTGCAAGTCTGATAACATGGCAGGTGGCTTTGCTTCCTAACCAAGGCAGCCCTACCGCAAGATCTCATGAAACACGGGGGCGACTCAAATGGGTTTGTTAGCCACACAGAAGGTGATGGTTTTCCATCTCCAGTGAATGTAGAATGAAACCCAATCACCTTTTCCAAATCAAACTTGTTATTTTGCCTCCCTGTCCATTTTTTATCCCATGCTTCTATGGTGAAGATTAAATTACGTGAATTTACTGGAAGAAAAATCATAGCAATTGTCAGACTGCTTGAGGAGGGGATTGATTTCTCTCTCATGGATGGGACCAGTATTTCCTAGAACAAGTTGAAGTTTATGAGCTTTTAAATTATAGGGTATTGTTTGGGAGTTGCCATAAAAAACTAGTTTTATACTCCTGTGGTGATATGACCCTGGAAGAACAAGACACTGTTGGGTTAATTCTTTTTTCATTTTTCTTTTTACTTCTATTTCTAAAGTTTTAGTTTGAAATTACAAAGATGTTGGAGATAAGGAGGCAGCTGAAAATGTCTTCTTTTCAAACTTGAAAGGCTTCTATAAAGCTGTATTGTAAAAATCTCTAGATGTAGTAAAATGTGATTTCACTGTAAAACAGTGTAATTGGACTAGTACAGTAGGTTCTCAAGTAAAGGTCTTTGCACATTTGGCAGTATCTGGACACATTTGTGGTTGTCAGTGCAGGGAGGGTGCTGCTGGCATCTAGTGGCCAAAAGCCAGGGATGCTGCCAGACGCTGTCATGTTCGGGACCCACCCCTCCGCCCCTCCGCCCCACCCACGCCCGTGAACTCCTATGGCAAAAACTGTTGGTAGTGCTGCTGCTGAGAGACCTTGGAGTGGCACCACCAAACCCAAACAGCTCTACGTCTGAGCTTTTTGTTATTTAACGTGACATTCCCCAAAACACGTCAAAAATGCCTCAACCATTTATTGCATGCAAAAAGCATTGTTTTTTTCAAATAGCAAGTATGAGCCTTCTGAGCCAAATTGTTTCCTAGAAGTTATTCTCTCTTTGGGAATGAAGACTGAGGCACTCTTTCACGTTATAAAATACTAGTTATTGATGAATTATGTTTAAGTTTTTAAAAAATTGCATTGCCTTACAAGATTGACTCTTTCTTCAGTGATAATTCTCTTTTAATTCAGTGATTTTCAGATGATCCCATATTTAGTCCTAAGGCACTTTCCCAAGACTGGAGCTTCAACATTTTAATTGGAAGAGGAATAGCCCCTTCTGGTTCTTTATGCTTTTAATTGTGAGCTTCCTTTGAGAAAAAGACCATTCATTAAGCCAGACTGTCCTTCGGATGTGGGTTTTTCGTTATGGATCACTGCCCAAAAGGTTATGAATTAAATTGTAAACTCATTTCCATTGTGCTCTGAGGTAAACAGAAGTACATTTGAACAATGAAGCACAGGTGGTTTACCAGACAGCATATGAGCGTCATTCTTCAGACTGGGTGCAGCCACCCACTGCACGCTCTGCCCTTCAGCCTGCAGTGTTTGAGTGGAGAGCTGTGGACAGGTGCTTCACGAAGTTACACACCCTTTTGACCTTGAACCTGCATTAAAGTTTTCATGTCTACAGTTCCACCTTCTTGATTTTTATAAGATATGAATCCAGATTCTCATATACCAATTTATACTAAATAAAACCCATTGAATTGTCAATTATGAAATATCAGGTTTTAATCAAAGTTATTAATAATGTCTTTTCTTATCCTGGGTTGAGGTATTTGATAATAGAGTAACAGAGAATGTGGTATTTTTTTACTCCTACAAATTGCTTCTAATTCTCCATGATCAAGTTGACAATTGCCAGTTTATTTATAGAGAAAGATAAAGATGGAGCTACCTACACTGTATCTATAAATACAGCCTTACATTCAAAATGAAGTGGTGACGGCCATTTTGACTGTATTAGATGTGCATGTTTTTAGGAAGACTTGAATGTAGAAGTCTTGTATTTATGTAAATTGTTTTTTTGTATTTTGTGTGGCTTTTTACTTTCAAGGCCAACTTCGGAAGAAATTTTGACCCAGGGACACCAGAGAATTAGTTCCAACCAATTTCATCTAAAAGAATGTTGGTGATTCTCTGAACGTCAGAGTTTGGGGTGACTCTTGGTGTCACACCCTCTCTCTCTCACTCCACCCCCCCTCCTCCCTCCCCTCTCAGGAACATGATGAGTGAAGATCCCAAGGGCAGTCACATCCGTTCACTTTAGGGTACAGGACAGATGTTAAGCATCATGCCTTACTTTTTATGTACTTCTAACAACTGTTTTCCTCATCAGGCTGTTAGAGACAAATTACAAAGAAAGGAGATACTGAAAATTATTTGAAAAACAAAAGGTCTCAAAACTCTGAATGTACAGGAGTAGCCTGTGGTTCTTCGTGGAGCCGGGCATCGTAAGAGCATCGTCCCTGGGTGTTTCAGAATTGGAATAATAGTTCAGGAAACAACACTGGCGATGGTGCTGATGAAGCCCTGCAAAGGAGACCTGTAACAGAGGGCTGTGCGCCTGGATCGGGTGCCAGGAAGAGGCCCCAAGCCTTCCTGGGCCCTGGCTGCCACGGGCTCCCCTGGCGTGGACTTCTGCTCTGGTTTTGTCTCCTTTGCCTCAGCTGCACCCCCTGCTGCCCCAGTTCTCATCCGCCTGGTTCCCTGCTCTCTGTGCCTGAGAGGCTCTGCTCCTGCGTCTTGCAATGTTAGAACTCATTCTCCCGCTCAGCACCTCTGCTAAAAGGGTCATTCCTTGTTGACTTTTTAGTTGCTTTAGAATTATTTGTTACATTTCTGCCTCTGGAATATAAAGTCTTGGAGGGAGAGAACTTGTCTGTATCATTTCTCTATCCTCCCCCCTCCACGTTCTACCACCACCCACCTCATGGATTAAACTCTCAGGAAATATTTGTTGAATGTTTGAATAAATTTTGACTTCAACTTGTTTAAATCACTATAATTGTAATGCTTAAAGGAGTAGCCATGCATTTTTCTGGAGGTCTGCTGGGCAGTACTTGATAAATAGAATACTGTTCAGCAGACATACTGCTTTTCCATTCCATTTTATACTGTGGGGTGATGACATGTCTGTAGTCATTATTAATTCCTCCCTGAACCAAGTTGTGACCACTGTAGGCACGATGCTACCACTGGAGTTAAGCAAAACTCACTGGATCTCCTGCACAGGCACTGTGCGTGCCTGGCTTCAGCTGGGTCATTGCTCAAAGCACCAGCCGTCCCCCCTGTGACAGCTGCAGTCCCAGCACCCTGACCCCACTGCATCCTCTCTTCCCTGAGCCCAGGTAGGCCAGCATCGAGCTCATGACCCACCTCGATGGCACTGTTAGAGGAAGGCCAAACTAGCAACAGAGTCAAGGCTGTTCACTTTGTGGTGGCTTAAAAATGAAAAAAAAAAGCCCCCATCAAAAAGTAAAAATAAAAACAAAAGCAATGTCAATAGAGTCTTCAAGACTGGTGATCCTTGTTTTTTCAGTGTTTGTCTGAGTTGTTGGACAGACATAACAAACTCTCATCTTCATTAACAAGATGATGTTCCTGTTCTTAGCTCCAAAATGAAAACTTTGGGCCTGAAGGTTTTTAAAATTATGATTGAAACATTACTGTCTTCCTTCCCACATACGCTATCTTCCTTTCCCGTCAGCTGACAACATTTATTTTATCTTAAGTATGGCAATCATTCTTCATTTGTATTTTCATGTATACACTTATTTCTTGTTATTTCAAACATATTTTATGTGAAAAGTATGTCCACTACCAAAATTTGTTGGCTTTTTTAAATGAATAAAGTCAGATTTACTCTCCAGGTCAATTAAATAGCTAGTGCTAAGTGCATAAGTTGAGGTCCACAAATGTGGGGCTGGCTTGCTCCTTTCTTAAGCCGATTGTCTGGAAGCTTTGCTAGCTGGGGAGCTGCGTCTTTGGACTGGATGTTGCATAAATTCGTGTTACACGGCACTGCATGGAATTATCCCAATGTGGGCATCGGGGTTGAACACAGCAGACCATAAAATTCCATTTCGTTTCTGTTGCATAAACATAGGATCACAAATAGTGTGATTATTTCTGGCAGCCTCAGGCATCTTAGCTAGGAGGAAGATGTAGGAAAATAGGAATACTTAAATGCATTATGATCTTCTCAGCATGACCTGACCAAGTGCCTTCGGCGCTTGCCTTTAAAAGGGTCAAATGTGAAAACATGTAATACTATCATTTGTTGAGTTGTTACTGTGTGCAAGGCACTGTTTTCATGATTTCATCTGCCTCATCACAGCTAGTCTGTAACATTGTAGTGTGTTATATGCTCATTTTACCGTTGAGGAATGAGAGCTCAGAGAGGTCATGAGACTGTGCAAACTTGCACAGGAAGAAAAGGAGGTGGGTTTTGAACCCACATCCTTTGGCCCCAAAACTTGTACCCACTACCACGACCACCACAGAAATCTTGGTCACATAGAAGCTTCCCTCACTATTTCTTTGATCTTTATTGGTTTCTATTTTGGATTTTCCAGGTATGACATGTCCGTGTTCTCTCTTCTTTGTCTCAGTCTCTCTTGAGAGGCAGGCAGTCCCTCAGAGCCACAGGGAAAGCTCACCTTGACTAAGACAAGAGCTGTAAGAAACCAGCGAGATCCCTCCGCACTTGCTACTTGACTTTCAGTTAGAGAAGCCAAGGTCCAGAATGGTTATGTTGGCAGCCTGGAGAGGGGACTGCCAGTTATGAAACCCATATAGCTAAGAATTTGTGGTCAGACAAGTGTCAAAATGTGGTCTGTGTGAGCAGAGCCTCCACTGCATTTCTGTGATTGGGGTCCCAAAAGCAAATATCTGCCCAAAGCCAGTCAGGGGTTATAAATATGTAAAACAGGGGAGGTATAAGACAGTAGGGAATGATACACCCTGAGTATCGCCCTGAGCATGTATCTGGAAGGCTACATGCTCTCCAAGTTGGAAAAGTAACAATAATAAAATCTTTAAAACTTGGTGGCCAATCATAATGTTGCTGAGACAGGAGTTTTTGCCCTCTGTGGTTAGAATGGTGGTTTATGAAGGCAGAGGCCTTGTCTTTTTTTTGCTCCTTTTCACTCTCAATTAGTAATTGTATATGGTACCCCATGGGCATTCATTAAATGCGTTGCAAAAAAATTGTAAGCCTTAGTTTCCTCATCTGTAAAATGGCCATGGTTACAGTTCACAGCTCAAGGTTGTTGAGGGGATAAAATGAGATTCTACACAAAGTACACTTTGTTTATGGTGTCAGGTAAATTGTAAGTGATACTGGAAATGTTGGCTGTTACTAGTAATTTCCACTTACTGATTAATTGATTCCTATCATGTGACTCCTCGCTTTTCTTGGTAGCAATAAACGTTTGGAAAAGATCATAGGAGACCATAAAAGTATGATTCACTTCGACAGTGGTAACTGTCACCCATCTTCGGGCGCTCTTCACTTCTCTAGTGTGTTAGACTCTGTATCTCGCAGGTAGCAATAGGAAATGATGAGATAGTCTAATAGATTTCCCCTTTGTCTCCTCAATGATTCCAGTCTTTTCTTACTTTGGCATGTATGTCAAACATGTAATCAATAGATTAGCTAGTTGGAAAATAGTCTCCACTGTAGAAATTTTGCCCCATTAGATAGATATCTGTGCCATCAAGTTCAGGGAAAGCAGATTTCCTCTTTGCAAGGGAACCACATGTGGATGGGCTCGGGCACCTTCTTTCACTTCTGCACCTATGTTTCCATACCTGAATATTTTATGGACTCAAAGATGCAGTCATAGTTACCTTACTTTGTGAAAACATCTTGCTTATTCTACCAGGAGTTTTGATTCTCAGTGGTAAGGGGGCAGTGAGTGTTTCCAGGTTATATGTCCAATTAGAGTAAACACAAAGGTGTCAAGTCTTAAACCCAGCTCTCATTACATTAAGTTAACTATATACATATATAGAGATTTATGTGTACATATATATGTGTGTGTGTGTATATATATATATTTTAAATACATGATTTAGAATCACTGACATTGCATATTCTGATAAATGTCAGAATGTTCCCTGGAGATGGATGATAAAGTGATCTACAGAATGGTTCATTTTTTTTTATTTGCTCTAAAACTTGGATTTTCAAATCCTGGTTTCCTCTGCTATCTGAAAGTAGAATGTTCCTGTGAAACATTTTGTAAACTGAAATGGCATAAAGTGATGAAGCAATTCCACTAATTTATATGGAAAAATTTTGAGCTTGCCTAGATAGAGAAAATAACCTCTTTTAGGCTTTTCTGATACCTTTGGACACATCTTGCTTATGTAGGCATAACATAAATTGTCATAAAGCCCAGATGCTCACAGACACAGTTCAAAGCTTTGGTTGCTTGATGCTGAGATGCTGAGTGTAGCTCTGGGGCAAGGAGTTTGGTGGGGCCACCCCTGCCGTTAGGGGTGTGTGTGCCCTGCCTCTTTAAGGCTTGCTGCAAAGCAAATACTGGTGGTATTTTCACTTTTCTTCACTCTTCAGATTTTTTTCAGTTAGGAAAAGATCTTTTGTAAAGGTGCAATGACATAATGTGAACTTTTGAAAAGTGGGAGATACCTGTATTGAGCTGCCATTTACAAAGTCAAAGTATCTTTTAGGCATGTATATTTGGAATCCTGCCATAACAATACCCAATAAGTGTCTTACACAATACAATGAACTTGGCTCCATGTAATCGCCTGTGCCCAAGCAGTTGAATGCTGATGAGATGACAGTGTCAGAGATCCAGGCTCCTTCTGGCTTGTTACTCGGCTACCCATAGTATGTTTGCTGATCTCAGGTGGGTACCCTTACTCTTGCCGTCAGATCTGTCCGGCCGTCAACTGGAAGATGTGAAAGGGGAGTGACAGATATGCTCTCCCTGTCCCTGTAAGAACCAAGTTTTCTGAGCTCTACATGTGTTCCCCCTCTTGTCCTGATGAGCAGAATGTACTCCCATTTGCATACCTAGCTGCAGGGGAGCTGGGAAAGGCAGTCTTGAACTTGGGTGAACATGTGTCCAGGGAATATTGGGGTTCTGTTACTTGTTTCTTTCGGTTGAGTTAATGTAGTCTGTAATCTGCTCACCCTGAGGAACCTGTATGTCATGTCCCTGGTGCTCAGATCTGTGGCTGGCACATCATTGATACATGCCACGTATTGCTTCAGTGAATGAATAAAACAGAGCCCATGTCGTCTTTGGAATGTGTGTCTCTTGAGTGTGGAGTCCCACACAAATCTCTTTCGCCTCCCTTTCATTTTTCTTCTTTCATTCTAGGCATTTATAGAACAAGCCCATTCCCCATACCACACCTGTACCCTTAGTTGATTTAAAGGTAGCTGCCAAGTGTAGCTCTCTCTACCTCTCCCTGACCAGGCCCGGCACCCACATTTGTTTAGACTGTTGCACATTTTCATAAGCTGAGGTCTTTCCCCCATACCTGTCTCTCACCTCCAAGCACATTGCGGTTTTGCTCATTTCTCAGTTAAAAGTGGGATCTACAGAGTGCAGCACAGCTTCTCAGTTTTTCAAGTAACAGATGGACAGAAGCACTCTTCTTCGTGTACTTTGATGGACACCGTGTCTTCTCCAAACTCTTGACTGCAGCTTCTTTCTGTGTGGCACAGGGGTGGCAAAATATGCAGCTGCACACATCCCCACCCCCGACCCACTGCCCCACCAAAAATACACATTGAATAGATTCATAGCAAGTGCAGGAGTGAACATCCCTGGTTCCTCTCTGGAAGCCAGACGCAGCACCGCCTAAGCAGAGCCGAGCATCTGGGTGTAATGCACAGCTCGCCAGTGGTGCGCTTGCACCGCCCTTGGCATGGTAACCCTAGCATAGGGTTTCTTTTTGACCTCTGACTTTGCCATTGATTTAATCTCTTTTCCCTGCCCTTATTCTCAGACACCCTTGCCTTTTCAAAAAATGTTATGCATTTTCTGTATACTTGCAAGATGTCTGAAATATCAAGAGGTATTATTTATATTAAGTACGAATATCTTAAAAAAAATATTTGCCAACCTCACCTACCTAACCCTTGGTCTGGGCACTGCACTAAGCTCTTCATTTACAATATTTAATAACCCTTTGGAGTACATACCATTTCCATCCTCTGTGAAAGAACTGAGGCTAAATGAGTCAAGCAACTTGCCCAATTTCCCTTCTCAGAGATGAGATTCAGTACCAGAAGGTCTGATTCCAGGCCTCAGGCTTTTGAGCAGTCATTAAGCTCCACTGTATTCACTTTTGACTTAAAGCCTGGCTTTTACCAGGACATTCAATGGCTGTCGTCATAATTGAGTGTGCATTAAACAAATGAATAACAAAAACCAGAAAAGAATCACAGCAAACAAACCCCTCTCCACCCAGGGGGCATACAGGAGCATGCACACATGTACACCAGTTGAAAAGAACCGAGCACGATCTGCTTATAATGAAAATGAGAAGGCCTGATTTCTACTTCAGCTATGTCACTCAGATCATATCTTTTTACTTTTCCTTTAACCACCAGCTGCAAAATGGGGGCGGAACAGCATTTGAGTTCTCTCTCACACTGTGAGCCCTCTGGGTTATGCCTCAGAGTCTTAAGTTCTGGATGTGGACATCGTATGCTATTTATAACTGACACTTGAAGAGAATTACAAGAAGCAATAATGAGGAAGGAACACCTTCTGTGCTTTTCCTTTATGAGACAACAACAGTAAATACATCCCTTTGAGAAAGTCATACTATGGAGTGGTAATTAACATTTTCCAGGTTTAGAAGCAAAATTTGATCCTTAAAAAAGTTCAGAAAAGTGAGGTGCACTTCTTCTTTTAAGCCTCACAGGTTTCTTGCAAATTAAGTGACCAGGCTCATTCAGGCTTTCTTTTTAGACACCCCTCAGCACGTTCTGAACTAAAATAGGAACCTTCTTGTCTAAAGAGAGTGCATTATTGCCCCCTGCCACTTAGATGAGATATAGACTCAAAAGAAAGTGCTAAGGATAATTCAGTTAAAAATATCTTTCCTCGAAAGATGCATGTCTTGAAGGATACCTCATCGGTGAAAGGGACTGCATTCTGTATTCTTCTAGGGAGTCAGCAAGTAGCGGTATTGAACGCACCCACCACATTCGCCTTCGCTGCCAGGTCCTTTTCATGAAGCATTACTGGCCATTTCATTTTTACCCTCGTCTCATCACTTTGCAGACTGTCCTGCATCTTGAGGGCACCTGTGCAAGGCTGGCTGCATTATCACCTCATAGACATTACAAGCTGCAATCCTTGTACAATAAGCCCAGATTCTAGGACACACTGTCCTCAGAAACTGGTTATCAGATCCAGAGTCTTAGAAACCATTTGAAATAGCCTTGTCTTCATTGAGCATTTAAAGCTAATCATATTTCCATTGTTCAGAGCAAAACACTTAAAAATGTAAAACCAACTTGCTTTTTTTATGGAAGCAGCTGAAGAAATCTCCATTTATGAGTTCGCTGTTCTCTTCTTGGAGGCCTGGAAACTTGGACACATTTTCACAGCTTCTTGCTTATTTTAGAGGCAAGAAACATGCAGACAGAGTGGTCACATTTTTAGATTTATAACAGGTGATGTCAAGAGAAGAACACTGTGCTCATCGAACTGCTGCTGCCACTTCCGACTCGCGGCTCCAGTGTATTTATTAACATCTTTTGAGTAAAGTCTTAAAATTATCTATTAAGCACAATTTTTCACCCTTTCTGACAGATTACTGGGGCTGCCAAGAAGCTTTTAAGCTGTAAATGAAAAGGAAAAACAATCCTGCATTTGATCTTCGATTTTTTTTTCTTTTTCTTTTGTGAATTATCTTAAAATAGAATTTTGCCCCTAGTGCTTTCATTGGAATTTTAAAACTACAATACCGCCTTTTCTGTCTGTCTGGACTTAAGGCCTCTCACTGTTCTAAGACTATTTGAAGATGCGTATCTTATCTTAGTAAAGGTTTCAAAAAAATCTCTTCCTTTTAATCTAAATTTATTTTCTCTGTGGTTAACCAATTCTGAATGGCTCATTTTATTAACAAAGCTTTAGTATCTCCCTCTGCCCCCACCCCCATAACAGCTTTTCCCTCCTTTTCCTTTTTCCTGTCGTTCTTTTATTTTTTACTCTTAACTTTTTTTCCAGATTGGCTTGGATAACCACATGGTATGGGTGTATCAGCTTTTTTGCATGACCGTAAACTTTGAAAATGGGTTTGAAGAAAGTATTTGCATTTTCTTACCCTGCAAATTAGAAACTTTCTGATCTGGAAAAGAACTTTTGTATGCCTCATATAGTTCCCTGGAGTTTTATGTAAATTGGAATGTATTGTGAATCAAGTTCTATTGTAGGTGTTTTTTTTCGAAATCTGTAAATGCTAGTAGAGAAGGGAAATTGATTTAGCATTCTGTGCTCTTTGATGAATATCATGATGTATGAAATGTGTGAGGGCTCCACTTATATCAGTTGTATTTTCCGAATCTTTACAAAGAGCCTGCTACTGAAAGCTATCAGCACTTTTTCATTTTGGGTGTGATCAGTTGAAATATTTCCTGTTGCCCTGTACTTTATACAAACCTAAGTTTAAAGTGGAAAATGACGATTTTTATTAACATGGTCTATTTCTCTAGAAGGAATGAACTGGTAGATCTTATTGTTTAACATTTTCATCATTCAATATCCAGGTGTCATTGTGCAGATTTTTGCTTTGGGCACGAAAACTTTTAAGTGGCTTTTAATTCCCGTTATATTTTTATGAGTGAAAAATAAATTTTCAGACATAAAAAATAATTACTTGAAATGACCTGCTGAAATGTTTTATTGTAAATGTAAATATATTATTTCAGTTATAATATGTAGAAATCATTGAGGCTCCTGGGGAAACCGGAAGTGGTACAGCCACGCATCCACACTCACCATTTTGCTAGTTATTTGGATGCTCTGCAGGTCAGACCAAACGAGTAGTCACACTTGCAGTGTGTCAGAGAGTATTTTTTTAGCACACATTAGGGAAACTTTTACAAAGAAAATAATTGTTTTCTGATGCAAAGCAGCTCAGTATTTACTCATAGTAGTAGGATTGCACAGCTCAGTAGACTAACTTGACATCAGTTGTCTCTAAGCAGACTTCAATCTGAAGACAAATTTTACCTCAATAAGTTTAAAAAGAGGATGCTTTGAAATTGAGTAAAAACATGAAGAGCTTATAAAAAGTCTTAGGGATTGAACCTAAAGAAAAATCCAATGCTTAACCAAATTGCAGTGTAAAGAAAATACTGCTAAATCTGTCTTCATAGCAAAATGCCACGCAAATAGAGAAAATTGCCTAACATTTTATAAGACTTTTTTTTTTAGGTGTAGGCATGTAAAAGAAGTAAGGTACTGCATTTTGGAGAAAGCAATCCATACTCTTATTTCTGAAGTCATGGACTTAACAGTTTTTATAATAATACATGAAATAGTTTTGAGAGGTATGCTTAACTTTATTCTCCCACTTTGATCCAAGGATCCAAATAAAGCTGACTTTTATTCTTTAAGAAACAGTAATTATATGTTTTGGAAAGCTATATGGAAAATTCTAGGTAGCCCTTTCATGACGAGGTGGAATTCTGCACCTAGAACGACACGTGCAGCTCTATGTTGTGCCTCCTGACCACAGCGCTTCTGATGGGTGTCCACCCAAGATAGATGGAGAGACAGAGCAAAGGAAAACGCCAGAGGCCTTCTGAAAAAAAGTCTGGACTGGGTCCAAGTCTTGTCTTCATCAGTAGCTTGTTTTTGATGTGGCTGCATTACTTAATTCCTCTCTACCTTTAACTATGAAAGAACAAAAGTTATTTTATAGGAAAATACTGAGGAAATAATCATTCAGCTGATAGGTTGCGGTGGCCCCAGTTGTAAAGGTCATGTGTGAATGAATGAAATTTGAGTAACACTAAACTTCAGAACCTCTAATCTCAAAACTTTGAGAATACCTGAAAGAGGTTCCAAGATTTTTTTTCCCCCCACTTGGGGTGGTTTTCTGTTCTTAATGGTTCCGCATCTAATTTGGCATATGCTCATATGTGTCTTTTGATAATTTCTAGTTTTGTTACAACAGTAGGATTATACATTTTTCTTGGGAAGAAATCGAATTTTAGTTTGGTTTCAATAGATGTGGGTTTAATAGATGCTTATTATGTGGTGGTCAAACAGATGTCATCTGGTGGAAGCAGTTCTGTACTTGAGGTTGGGCAGATTGACATTCTGATCCCAACACCAGATGTTGGTTCTTCTTGGGCAAACTAATTAAGAGCATTGTACATCCTTTATGTATTGAATGGGAAGGAAAAGTCCTATCTCACAAACGTGTTGTGCAGCTCAAAGATGATGGCTGCCTGTAATTAGGATTGGCCATGGCTATTCTTCCTGCTGAGGGGGTGGCCTCATGTGCTAGATGAACACAGTGCTCCAGCCATTTCCTGTGGCCCCATTCTCAGAGCTCACATTGCCTGACTGCAGGAAAAGTCTGGAGACTAGATTATGGCGAATTTAAGTCCCTCTCAGTTTGAAGAAGTCTATGGCCACACCCTGCTGCACAGTAATCAAACTGTGACACTGAGCCCTTTGAGTTCATCAAGGGATGGCTGGGATAGGTGTCAGGCTCTACCTTGCCAAAGTACAATCTTGAAAAAAACTCTTTCAGTTGCGATCTACAGTTTTTCCCTCTGGAATTGCTGGTGATAGCCTGGATCTGGTTTAAAAAAACATACTTGCATTTATCCGTAAGGTTTTAGCTACTGAATCAAAACTTTTGGTACCCAAACACAATGGCATCATTGGCCAGCTAGCCAGCCCCACCCAACCCTCTCCCCTTACTGGAAGCCCCTGTGATGTTAAAGGTATTTTGTGAGTGCTCTCTGAGATTTGTGTTTCAGACTGCAGTGGTTCTGCTGAGAAGGAGTTATATTTAAGTGACAGTGTATGTCATGAAGACATCCATAGAATGGGTGTGTTTCTCTTTTTTCTTTTCTTAATGTGCCTGTTCTGTGACATATGCCTTCAGTGGTTAGTAAAGGGGCAGAGCTCAGTTTGTGACCATTAAACAGAAAACTGGTACATGCTTAAAGGTATATGGTATTGGTTAACAAATTATGAGCAAAGTACAAGCAATAACATAATCTAAATTTTATATACTTTAAGAAGCATCTGGTTAAACATCTGGTCCAACTGACTCTGAAAGTCCTTGGAAGAAAGACCAAGGCGTGTCTGAGAGATTGCATAAACCCACCTGAACCACAAAGCATTCGTCTGCAGAGTTCCCTGGGAAACTGTGACCACATGCTGTAAACATATGCTTTCTCTATTTAAGAAATTTTGCTAAATTAAAAAAAATTAACAAGGGCTACCATTTATTGAGCATTTAATGCATACCCAGGCACTGTCCTAATAACTTTGAATATAGAATTAAAACTGGCAGTGACCATGAGAGTCAGCCCAGCAGTGGACATGAATGCTGTTCCTTTCTCATTGGTGAAAGAATGAGGCACAGAAACAGGAAGTGGCTTGCCTGAGCTATGCTGTTCCTAAACCTCACTGTTGAAATGAGCTTTCTTTTGCCCAGTTTTTGACTGATTAATTCATTCTTTATATTTTCACTATTGCCTCTCCCGTTGTATCAAACTAAGTTGTTACTTAGAATACCAGACTTGTGATCAGTCACTGAATGTTCTGACAGCACAAAATTAAAACTCACTTGACTGAAAGGTTCTTAAGGTGCACCTGGGGATTAATGTTCTGTGTCTCCTCAAACAATACCAGAGTCAACTCCACCCTCACCAGCCCTAAATGAAATCACACTGGATACTAAGTTTCAAAATTTAAGGCTCTGCTCTTAGAATAATATTTTTAATGTGATAAATAAAAATGCTAATTCTGGCTATGCCTGAGAGACTTAGAACAGAAAACAGAGAAGGATTTAATTTAGGAAGCAAAGAAAGTTAAAGACTTGGGAGGGCGAGGATCACGCCCACAGTCCCACACTTTTCTCTGGGACTATTTAAGTCTGCTACTACCTTCAAAACTGTTCTCTCTGCTGTGTGAACTGCAGTGTGCATATTTTAATCCACAGGTAACCCAAGTTCAGGTATATTCCATTGCTGTGGATGTAGCTCTCTCTTGATTTTGTAAATTAGAGGCCAAAAATACCTGCGCTCAGTAATTAGTACCGCTTATTGCATCAGTGTGCTATTTTGGCACTGCTGTCTTCCGTTGCAGAAATTTGGAGACATCTGTTTACTTTCAACTCTGAAAGACCTTCTCAAGCACACTAAATTTGTAGGACATGAGCTCGTTCTTACAATAGAGCTCGTTTCGGTATCTTATCTCTTCTAGAACATTTTTACCAAATTATTGAAAATTAGTGAAAACATTTGAACAAATTTAGACATGGTATGATGAGGAATGACAGCTCCTAATAAAGGAAAGAGTGTTCTGCTAAAAATCCCTTCTTGGGAGTTGGGGGAGACGTGTGCTCTGATGGAGTCAGGAAGAGTTTCAGAAGTTTTCGGCAGATATTTATTCCTTTATAGAAAAGGCCCAGGATTCTCTGTAAAAATAACCAAAGTGGACTAACCAGGATGACAGTGCTTTTATTAGTAGTATTAATCAGGCCAACTTAATCTGCCAGGGTTTGGGCTTTTGATCCCATGCTCATTTGTGGGCCTTCAGAAGGAGATCAACTTTGGTTGGACTGAAGCGGTTTGTGGTTGGCCTGTGTGTTGAGCATTACTTCAAAGTATATAGAATGATTGTTTAAAAATTTGCAAGTTTTGAAACTATCTTACAGTGGAGTGGGCAGTACTAGATTCATGCCTGAGGAATTATACATATGAAATACATGATATATTGATAGAGTTCGGCAGCAGCAATGGTTCTGACCAGTGGTTGGGCAGTATGGGAATGACAGGTTGATACAAAGTACAAAGAGGCAAGGTACCCAGTTAAGGAATGTCAAAGATTCTTAGGAAATTTTTGGATTGGGGGTTGCCCAAATGAACATAAGGAGGTACATGTATCCATTAGGGCTCATTCAGGAGCATGCAACAGAAAGTCCAGGGAAGAAGTAAAAATTGGAATTCATCAACTGAAGTAACTTAAAATGTGGGTCTGGGGCTATAACTTAAAATGTGGGTCTGGGGCTAAGTCTCAGCTTGACTGGAACTGTGTGCGTGTGCCTGAGTTGGCTTCCTTTGTGGGGGTGGGTGCCTTCCTTGTGGAGGTCTCCAGCATCCACACGTTTATATCATTCTTATCACAGTACCAGTGGCACAGAAGTTCTAGCATTGCCTGCAAAGTCTTGTCCTTGGACCAGTTCCTCTCAGCATCCAGAAGATAAGTGTGCCTGGTTGCTAGTTTTGAATTTCTGAGGGCGTCCTGACACCTTGCCAGTGTCAGAAAGACAGAGTCTGGAACAGAGGAGATAGTTCCCTCAAAGGAAATCTGAATGTGTCATCAGGAGAGGGACTGATGCCCGCTAGGCAAGAGCACCTGTTCTTTTGTGAATCAAGAAGGAAGCTGGGGTCTGATGACTCATTCATTCATTCACTCATCCTTCTAATGAAGGATTATTGCGCCCCTACTATGGCCCTTTTATGAAACTACCAGGCATTGTTCTAGGTGCTGAGAGTTCAACAGTGCACAAAACACCCCCAAATCCCTTTCTCAATGAAACTTACTGCATTTGCATGCTGTTGTTGGAGGGGTCATGAATGGGGTATGTTCTCCAAATATGGAGGATGGTTGGTCTAGATATAGTAAAAGGCAGAGCGATTAACTGGGCTGCAGTGGCAAAAGTAATCAAGGGAAATGGAGATAGGGCATATTAGAGAGAGGGAGAAAAAGAATGGAGAGAGATTTGAAATCTCTGAAGAGGAGGCTGAGAGCAGATACCTGGAGTATTTTATAAAACAGAGGGATTTAGCATATCTGTGTAAAGAACCTTTTTTGTTAATTGGGAGTGAGAGTTAATATATTTACCTTTGAGTATGCAGTCATGATAGTGTGTTATTTTAGATGCTTTTCCCGCCCTGAAAGAAGCACCGAGTTGATGATCTAATAGCTTGTTACCACTGTTAATGTCTATGATTATCTTTGTCACAGTGGGAATATAGCTGTCAGGGAAAGAGAAAGGCACTTCTTCACTTTCAGTCACAGAGCTCAACTACACTCCAAAGAAGAGGCGAAGGCACTTAACAAAAAAAATATAAGCGGAATAACACCATGGGACCTCAACATGTGGTTTCTAATGAGAATGTTCAAATAGCCTTGCCAAAGGCCTGATTTTTTTCTCCCGAAAGTCTTTGTTGTTTAGAGTATGACTTTAAAAACAACACCAAAAATGGGTGTGATAGGACTTTTCGTAACTGAGAAAAGTGGGATTTAAATGAGCAGATGGAAAAATAAAAATAATACAGTTTTTCTTGTTGGTGGTAACAGAATGAGGATTGTGTAGCTGTTTATTTTTTGTGGGGTACAGATATAATGGAGAGGATCCCATACAGGCTGCATGAGGAAGAACAGTAGCATCAAAAATCAGGTGTGTGGAGGAGAGTCCCTGGCTGGGCATTGCTGGGGGGAAACCGTTATCCCAGGTGAGGCTTTGTTCAGCATTTGCCACGCGCTACCGTCTTTGCAAGGGCCCACTGTAGCTTGCCCTTTCGCACAGCTCGCCCTGCCTGGGAACCAATGTTGTTGTGATTTCATATGTGAGGGATTTGTGGCAGAGAGAGGTTAAGGAGCTAAATTTGCACAGATGGCAGCTCAGGCAGTGAGACCCCCGATACTTCCCCTTCCTTATATACCTTTGGTTTTAAACCAGTGACTTAAGTAACTCAAGGCATTTGGTAGAACCCTAAAAGGTGATTAGGATCCTGTCTCCAGGGATTCCCTGAATGGCTCTTCATGGCCAATAAGATAGTCTTAAATTATTTTGCATGGATTATAACCAAAGTGCTTTCTGATTCCATTCCGTAGCTAGTCCCCCTCCTGCCTTGGACTGCTTTGTCCTGCCTGGCGGTCACCTGCGCCCACCTCTTCCAGCTCCCTTAATGCACCATCTTATTTCTTGTGCTCATGCAGTCTTGCTTGTAACTCTGTTCGGAAAACTATGTATCCAGTTGCATTTTTCTCTATGCTTGACTGTGGGAGCTATGGGGAGCTTGGGTTTTACAGAAATTGTGTCATTTTTTTCAGAGTTGGTATACAGTGCGGTGAATGCTGAAAGAAAGAGCGTGAATGGTAGGTTTCAGAGGCTTAGTAATTCTAGGTTGTTTCTTTTCAGCTTGAAGCCCCCAGAACAACTTTAAGAGCAGCAGTCATGCCTTAAATGGGTTTAATTAATATTTTTTAATAATCACTGGCTATGGTTTTTTTTGTATGGTTGTGCTACAGATTGCATTTGCTTTCATGTGCCTCTTGGAAATTGAATGAAAAGTGCTTCATTCACCTGGGCAATCTTGATTCCTACCTGAACTGGCTGACTCAGCCATCGTAATTATTTCACTGTATTTATGCCTGCTGCAAGAAATGTGAAATTGGGTCTTTTTAGATCCTTAGCTTTAAATTATTAATATAAGGAGTCAAAACTGGAAAGACAGCTCAAATGCTACATGGCATGCTGTATTCATAAATACTCACATGTTGAAGAGTAGACTGTTCTGGGATAAATCATGGAGGCTTCGCACTCACCCTTTGTCCTGGGGAGTGAACACAGGATTCTCCAACCGGTGCCATCCTCCCCTTCCTGCTCACTGTATTTGTAGAACTTGCATTACAGGAAGTTGGAACTGGATAAAACATCATTTTCCTAAGTTGTGCGGAGGGCACGGATCATCCCATAGCTCTTCGAGACAGTAATCATTGTCAGGTGGAATAAAGCATACCCGTGCAGAATTTAGGAGACCTTTAGTCTTTTTCACCCATGCTGATCTCATCTTTCCTATTGGAAAAGAGTCTTTTCCCCTCCCACCTGAACTGTTTCTCCCAGTTACTCGTTGGAAGTGGCAGTCACTTCTAATCTGGTTTGTCTAGTGTTTTCTTTGAGGCCTCTTCCAGAACAGTATAGAAAGTATTCTTATTGGACCAGGGTAGCTCCTCAAACTGTAGCTTTTAGTGTTCTTAGTTTCATAATATTATCTTTTAAACATCTGCTTAGATTTGTGCTTCCATAACATATGTAGAACATATCTTTGTGCTACTTTGGAATAAATTATTTTACTTGGTATTGCAGATACCACATCAAGGGTACATTACTTTCTTCAGGTAGCCTCTTCAGCAAGTCTTCATCTTTGTATGGCAGTAGGAATTCTTCACATGTTCAGATCTGGATCGTTTAGCAGCAGGAGACATCACAGTCGGCCCTGCTTGTTCTCCTGAGGGCAGAGGACTCCTTGAATTTTCCTGTACATCTCCAGTGCCCATCTCAGTGCCTGGCTCTAAGACAGTCTCTACAAAGTGTTTGCAGGGGGTTGTGCAAGGCTTCCTGCTTGGCACCTGCTTACTAACTACTGGTTTTTTTACTAAGTGCAGAAAGCGTGTGCTCTGATGCTGATGGAGTTGTTTCTGTGAAGTCCTCTTTGTCCTACTGGTATTGACAAATAACTCAAACCCAAATCAAAAATGGTAGATTTAGAATCCCACCATTTCTCAGACCTCAGAAATTGAGAGACTTCATGGCTAGCAGCCCTAGGTGGGACTTGCAACCCCAGAGTCCCAGGAAGCCACCACTGACCTCATAGGACCACCTCACCATCTGTCCTATCAGCCAGTTTAAAGTTTTTGTGAGCAGTTTTGTTTTGCGTAGAGAAGGAGAATTCTTTGCAGTTTTGTGATCTGGGAGTGACAAGCCATCATTTTAATCTCATCCAGGCTCTGAATGATAAAAGGGTCGAATCATTGTCATTCATTAAGTTCATTTAACTGTTGGAATTCCTCTAAGGAACCCTCTGGAGGCCCCTTCTCTTATCACTCTGTACCCGGTCTCCCCAGGCAACCTTATAATGGCTTAAATTACCATCTATTCCGAGAGCATTCTCAAATTGCCATTTCTGGCTGAGATCACCCTTTTAATCTTAAGATCTGTATGACCTACTTCCTCCTTGACATGGGGGTGGAGGGAGTCCTCAAGCACCTTAAAACCAAGCTCAGTATTTGCCCCGCTCCCCTCTGCTTCTTTACCCCCAATATGCTCCTTATCCAATCTTTCCTGTCCCAAAGAGCCCATCATGTTAGCCTCAGACATGGGCTTCCTTCTCCCTCCTTCTGTATTAACCATTCCTAGCTTCGGTCAGCTTTCCCTCTGTCTCTTGAATCCATTTTTTCTCCCCATACTCCCTGCCACCACTCATAATAACCTCTTGTCCTGGTGTAGCTCCATGCGGAAGGTGGTTCCCCGCCCAGGGCAAGTTCTCAATGAATTCGATGAACCTAAGGAGGACAAGGGGAGGGCAGCTGGGAGAAAGGGCGTTTATTGCTCACAGCTCAGTCTTGTGCTCGGCTTCCCCCGGCACGCTCCCAAGTCCTTCCTCTCTAGTCCCCGCCAGTAAACCAGCTCTGTCTGTCCCTTGCTGCCCTAGCATGTGCTCTCTTCCCCTGCCTGCCCCTACCAGCAGGAACTCCATGGGCATGTCCTTGGTAACTGATGGGCACCAGACCAATCAGGAGAGGAGAGAATGGCCGTTTTCTCTCCATCCCTTGCCTGGGATCAACTGGCATCTCTGTCATGGTAAACATCCATTGGTATGTAAATGGATAAAGCCAGGTGGGAACTGGAAATTCTGGGTGAAAACTTCCATTTACCCATACCTGGGTGACTGTAGAAGCCTTTCTACATCTCTCCAGGTTTACTTTCTTGTGACCCCACTGTTTTTTGCATGGAAGTCTGGAGTATGTTTTAAAAATAGGAATATGACTGCATTTGTCCTGGGTCATCAGCCTTATAGTGGCTCTCCATCAGTCTGAGGACACATTCTAGGATCCTGCAATGGCTTTTCTTCATAGTCTCTCCCGCCTACCTCTCTTTGCCCCACATTCTCTACAGTTTCCCCTGTAAGCTATACCTACTGCTGAGGCCATTTAAAACTTGTGTACTCCTCCAAGCCTTGCCTTTACATGGACGTTGGGCTAGCTAACTTCCAACTCAGGCATAAGGACTCCTTGGAAATCATTTCCTCTAGGAGGCCTCTTTCAGCTTCCAGCCAGGCAGAGTCTTTCATTCCCCAACGCCCTGCATCACCTTTGCTGTGCTACTGATTATGAAGGTTAACTTGAGGGGCAAAAATAGAGAGAAAAGAGCTACTGGCTCAGACATTGAGCAAAAGGAATCGTTAGAAAAGGAATTGAGGGTAAACCCTTTTCTGTGGTTGACTTTTTCCTTTGGTATTTAAAACCCTGAGCATAACCTGAAAAGGCTACATACTGTATGACTCCATCTATATGATAATCTGGAAAAGGCAAAGTTCTGGAGATGAAGTATAGTTAAGTGGTTGCCAGGACTTGGAATGCGGGGAGGGATGAATGGCAGATCACAGAGGATTTTTAAGGCAGGGAAAATACCCTGAATGACACTATAATGATGGAACCATGTTATTATATGTTTCTCCAATAGATTGTACAACACTGAGAGTGAATCCTAATGTAAACTATGGGCTTTGGGCGATTAGGATATGTCAGTTAGGTTCATCCATTGTAACAAATGCAACGTCCTGGTGTGGGACTTTGTTAATGGGAGAGGTTATGCATGTGCAGGGACGGTGGTGTATGTTAATGGGAGAGTTTATGCACATGTAGGGAATAGGGTTTTGCTGTGAACCTAAAAACCCTTGTTAAAATACACCCAAGTCCTGGGCAGAGCCTCTAATATCAGTGTGTCTGTAGGAATGTGACCACTTGTGGCTACCAAGCAGCACTTGGAAAGGCTTACCTAAAGGCTCCCTAGTAAATTAATGTTGGAATTGCAATGGCAATTAAACAGTGTAATCAATGTGCTTGTTCTGCAGCGGAGAGGGATTCTTCCTGCAGGCTGGGCACCTTCCCTACTGCTCCTCTAATTTATGTAATTTCTAGCCAGAGGCTCACTGCTGTACTTGCTCTTCCAGTGTAGAAGGACTGTGGAGATGCACCTTACACTCTTTTAAAGTATCACTTTCAGCTACACTCAGCCGAGAGTGAGGGGAAAGGAAGGGAGAGGCTCCGTATAACTGGTGCCTGCAGTCCCACCAGCTGTACCAGCTACTCCAGAGAAAACGGGAGGAGTCTGCCCTGACCCGCCGCTCTCTCTCATATTGCAGCCTGTACATGCAGTGATGCTCATCATGCGACTCTGACTTTAAACATATGTCTGTTCCCTATACAAGGTCAAGTTGTAAGCCAAGTACTGTATTTAATGCTCCCTGGACAAAGAGCGATAGGTTGAAAGGCTTGGGAGAGGACAGGCTCATTGGCCTTCCAGTTTGTTTCCCTAAAGGATTTCGGAGAGTGATTTTGATGATACCCTGCTTAGTTTCACATTTTGTGCCGACCTTAGCATCTAAATCCCATCTTTGCCCAGCTTCCTGCCACCCACTCAGTATACTGGTACACTACCGACGTGTGAATGTATGGGCAATTCCATGCTAAATTTATTTTTGTTTGAGGCTCATTTTACATAACCTACAGTGATGATGGACTGAGAAACATATCGGTGGTAAGTTTGCACATGTTTATTTACAAGTAAGTTCGGCGTTGAGCAAGGCTGGGCAGGCAAGGGTGTTGAGTCATAGGAACCCCGTTTCTTAGGACTGTGAAAAGTGATAAATACTCTCTGCTCCCTTCACCTTGATGGTCTGTATGAGATGAAATGATAGAGAATGGGAGAGTTGGCCTGTAGAGCTTTTCTGTTTAATGAACTAAGCAATAGGGACCTGCAGAGATTCATGGGGGAGATGTTTCTTACAGCCCTGAAAAATGGCATGATTTGGGCTAGCGATACTGGAGAGGGGAGTCTGGACTCAATAGAAGCCAAGGGGGAGAATTTAAGATGAAGATTTTTCAGACACTGACACTTGTAAGATACTTCTTTTTATCCCTTATGAAGCCCAAACTACATGCATTACTCTTTCTTGAGCTAAGTTATGGCAATAGTCCACTGGAAATATTTTGTAGCAAATTATGGGAATTGTGCAGCATGAAGTAGAAAGATCAGGAGATGTACAGGGGTGCACATCTCAGTGAGATGTGGAGCAGAAGACTTAACAAATCAGGTGGGAAAGGAGACGCTTGAAGAGAAATCAATTCCAGTAAAAGGGTTACATGTGTTGGAGTTGGATTAAACAACACTCACATATCCTGGCAAACTTCCTTCATAATGGTCTGATCAAATCAACTTGTGATACACTGTTATAATCATAGTATTATTTCAATTTAATAATTGTACATAATGGCATCTCCCAACAATTAATCTAACATTAACCCTCATCCTAGTTCTTGAATATAAGCTGTATTTATTTAGGCTGAAAACATGATGGATAAAACTTAGTGGCTGTTCTGGACATGGGTATGTGTCATATCCATGAACTTTGTTTTTTGCATCAGTCTTTTTTAGACCTTAATCTATGAGACCCAACTCTTTATTATTTGTGAACCTATACAATGTTAGATGCTTTTATCTGAAAAGTGATAATGACCATTTTTTATGAGCAGTAAATGTCGAATAAATTGAATGTTAATGCTTTTATTGTCCCGTAGGAAGATAAAAACCATTAGCTAATGACAGTGGTAATGTTCAAATTGTTTTTAATTTTAAAATAATATTTATAACCTGCAGTGCTGTGAAGCCTCATTTTCATCTTAGGAAGAATTTATAAATGTCTACATAAATGTATGTGAATTAGGCATCAGGAATAAAATAGCTTAAAAGTACAACTATGGCTAAAATCTGTTTATGTGTATGTTTGGAACTTAAGCTGTATAAATACCTGGCTAGAAACCTGCCTGCTCAATTATAACTAGGTGTCAAATTCCCCTACACTTACCTATAATTAAAAATATTCTTGTCTTAAATTTAGTTTGGCAGGGGAATGTGCTTGGTGATTATCATTCTCTGTTACCCGGGGGAGTTAAAGATTTGTATTATGTTCCAGTTCCACTGAAATAATAGCATTGCAGGCAAACATATTTAGATATATATACAAATGTACTTGAGAAAGTTCTCCTTTAACAGTAGATGATTTTAATACTGTCTAAAATAAAATAACAATGCTTTGTTTCATATCAGTGTGAAGCATTGCAGAAGTCTAACTTTTTTCTTTGCTCCCAAAATAGGTAACACAACATAATATGTTATGCTCATTAAAGACAGAATTTCAATTTCAGAGATAGAGTTGCCAAGTTCATTATTTCTGGGGGAAGGAACAAATACCAGCCCATTATGTTTAATTTGAAAATGAAAGAGCATACGAATTAATGAAATGCATTTATTAAAAAGTGGAATTTTCTGGCTTAGCGCATTGTCTTACATGTCTTTATTTCCAACAGACATGTGATTTCCATCCTCCAAACAGTGCCATAGGGATTTATTTTAAATTTTTGTTCCATTGTTTACATTTCATATAACATCTAGCACACACACACTCTCACTGCCTACTCACACCTTTGTTCTCCAGAAAAAGAGTAATAGTAGAAACAGTTGTTGATAGTAATATTTTAGCCATCTGCAGAACCATCTCAGAACTTTTCTTACTGCAACTGTTGGTCGGATTTAATATTGTTGCCCCTCAGTCTCAATATTCATTGAAAAAAAAATTAATAAGGATCTAGTAGGTCACAGTCTGGTTAGTTTAGAGAGATCTGGAAAGACTGATGATTTGCCGATCCTTATTCTAAAAATCAGCTCAACATTCAATTCAATGGATGTGCCAGAAACTAAATTGAGAGGTTGAATGTAGGTAGATTGAAGGCAAATAAATAGCCTAAGGAAGATGAAGCAGGGTAAAAAGGATTGGTGTTGATATGTTAAAAATGAAAGAATATACCAAGACTTCCATATCCATATGTTGAGATTTTTACGTGTCAGGAATGGAGGTGGACCACTGCATAACTATTTTCACATCAGGATGTCACGACATCTCTGCTTAGACTGGCTTTATGAGCACCCCAGCAAGGTTGTTCGGTTACTGGCAGTTTAGCTCTCTTTCTTCCTCCTGGAAAAGTACCTCCGTGTGCATCTTACTCCTTTTAAAAACTCATTAATGAAAGTGCTTTGTGTTGTACCCATACCTATGATTTGCTTCTTTCATTCTGTTGACTTGTTTAAAGTACATGGGAAGTTGGTTTGAAAACTTGTTGGTATTCCGCATAATACTAACTTGAAGTCTCTCCCCCGTATCACCAAATCACTACAAATACGAACAGTACTGTGGTTCACCTTGCTTCTCTGTAAATATCACCCGCCACAGAGCAAATAAAGCTATACGTATGTTTAACTGGGAAGAGTCAAGAATTAATGCTGAACTAAAATTGTGTCACACGGATTAGTACGGGCATACCACAGTCAGTCTTCCAATGCCTTTCTCTTTACTGTGAGCACTGAATAATCATTATTTTATGAAGGTAGTGCATTGTAAATATTTATAAACAGAAATGTAAAACAGTGAGACCACAGTGAATAAATTATTTTGAAATATTTTAAAATCCAGTTTTTATATGCTTTTTAGTAAAAATTATTCATGGTGATCAATATTTCTTTCTCACTTGCCATCTGCTCTGCTGCTTTGGCTGTGCAGTTCCAGGTGAATGATGCACTGTGCTGGATAATGTACTCCACAGATTTATTGACTTGGATGCAGCATTTTTATGGAGAGCGTGCAAACATGTAATCACTAAACATAGGTCTTCTGGTGCAGGTAATTGCCAATTCTTCTGCAACCCCGGGAACAATTAGGTAATCATTAGGCTTGCAACATGATGCCTTGTCTCTTCTCTTAGTGCTGCTGTCTTTCAAGAGTGACTTTATCAGAAGGTGGAAGAAATTCATTCCACATATTCCTGGAGTGACTGGTCAACATAATTTTGTCTTGCCTCTTTCAGGAATTTTAGTGTTTTTCCTTTGCATCGTTGGTCAGAAGTCCACAATTTCATGCAATTCCATTTTAATTGACTTTCAGCAGCAGGTTTTGCACTATTGAATCAGCCCATCTGAAAGCCTCAGACAGGGTCTTTGGGCTGAAACAATGGCACTTAGGTGGTTTGGCCACCTCTTTCTTCATCTGAAAGCAGATGTCTGTAGCCAGTTACTAATCTGTGACTCTTGTACTTGCCTTTCGTTATCTAGCTTGGAGGACTTGTCTTCATGAGGCTTATGTGTATTGCTGGGTTGTTGGATACGCTTACCATCCCTCCAAGCAAACCATTGTAGACCACAGTATTATCTTTTCATTTCTGCATGTCCCTGGACTGGTCACAAATATTCAAGGGATTTTCTTGAGTCAGGAAAGTAATAGCAACATAGTGATGTTGCCTGTATTTGAGGACAGATGAGGGTCAAGGGTTCTTAATGCTGCCTCTCCTGGAAGCCATCCTTGATTCCCTTTCTTGATTCCCCCTCTTTTGTTTGCTTCCAAAGTTACGAGTTTTCCCTTTGTTATTTTCTTTTATTAACCTGCCTTGCAGAAGCTGCCTTATGATTGCCTCCCTATTGGATGGCAAAGCCTTCCGAGTCAGGAACTGAGTATTGTTCACCTTTGCTTTGCTCTGCAGAACACAGAATATGCACTTGATAATTATTTGTTAAATTGGAGATAGTCAAATTTTCTAAACTAAATACTTGCTGAATCCTTACTGTATCAGTCAGGATGGAAGGCGGCAAGAATGGACATCCATATAAACTATCTTCAGGCAAAGGCCAGAGTTTACTTGGAGAATACAGGTGTGTATCTCAGATTCAAGGCTGGGAAGTACATCCAGCCAGGACTCAAGGCAGGAAAGGGGCCATCAGGGGAAAGTCCTGGGACTGCCGCTTCTTTGCTTCACCGTCTGTCTTTCTGTCTGTCTTGTCTCTTGAACGGACCATGTGGCTATGTCCTGGTCTCAGCACCTGTCAGTCCGTCTCTGTATATAGATCTTTTTCTTTTCCTGAACCACTAGAGCCCAGAATGAGCTTGCTTTTCTCTATATTTTTAGAAAATCATACCCTCCCTTCATTTCTCATCCACTTGGGCCACGCCCTTTCCTGCTGCTCAACTTTCTGTGCTGTTCTTACCCTTTCTTCTACATGAGGCGTTTGTTTAGGCTATTCATGTGCCTGGAGTACCCCCCACCCATCTTTATGTATCCATCAGGGCTTAGCTTAAATGTCATCTCCTGAAGGGGCCCCCTATTGTATGGAGCTCCCCAAATAGTTTTGCTTCACATTCAGTCACTTCCTATTCTTTTTCATAAGGGGCAGTTGCATATGTTTGTGCTCATTTACTTGTTTCATGCCTTCCTCTCCCACTGAAGTGCAAGCTCGCGAAGGAGCTCAGGCCATCTCAGCCTTGTTCATTTAGGGTTTCAGTGCTTGGTGTCGGTGGGAGCCCTGTAAATGCCTCTTTAACGTGCAGTTGTCTGGCTGTCATACATCTCCCGGAGGTGTGACACAGCCTCCTCTTGAACGACCAAAACTGAACCCTGAGTTAGGCCATCTGTATCAGGGTGATAAATTCCCTGTTTGTGTAGTCAGCTGCCCTGCCGTGAACACAACACTCTATAATGTGCATAATATAATTATTTAGCTTTTGGGGTTGCTTTTCTGCCTCATTTGATCAAGTCACAAAGTTAAGTTATGAAGTCAACTCTACAGACAGTCTAAGTAAAACAGATCAGTGGGATTTGTCTCAGGAACAAGACATTTAATATCCTGCTTGGCAGCTGGCTAGAGTCATTGTGTTTTCTTCCCAAATGCAGGGCTAATCATCCAAATAGGACAAGGGTGGCTTTTTTTGGTGAGCCAAGATAGGCTTTGTCCCTGGTGCTTCTGGACCAGAAGGCCAGTGCTGTTACTTTTAGTGGTAAGACATAACAGCTTCATAGTGGCACTGGGCGGTATCACACATCCCTGTATTCTGACTGCTGTTTCCTATACCCAGATGGCCAGCTTTTAAAATTCCTGCAGTGAAAGGCTGCTGGTGGTGTGGGTAAAAGCTTGCACATTGGAGACTAAGTCCACATTCTGGGCCCTCTGCGGATCGACTCTATCATCTTGGGCAAGTTATTTAATCCATTCGCCTCCATTTTTCATCTATAAAATAGAGATAATAATAGTATTGTCTGAGCAGTGATCTGGTAAGGTTTCTTTAAGATGAGAGTTGTTCTCAGCACAAAGACAGTGAAGTGTTTTACACACTTGGCCATCATCATCAACATCTTCCTGTCCCCGGGAAACCCTTGCCAGGTGCCACCAGTGTTACCTGGAAGCAGGCCTGGAAGGTTGAAAGGGTGGTACTTACACACATAAACGTTATTTGGGGCAAGATAAACATCCGTAAACATGGATTCATTTATTATTTACTGCTTTCAGTTTAACTTTCCTTATTGTTTCTGACTGATGATCTGTTGGAGCTGAGTGTAGAGACAGTCCTGTGTGTTTTTCTTCAATACTGGGGACACCTTATGGCTCAGATATATAGAGACATGTTAAAATTCTAAAATTTGCTTGACTAAGTGAAGCAAAAGTAAACCATTTTACTTCACTTTGTTGCTCACATCAGATCAGGTTCTGTTTTCTCTGGGCAAGTATGACTTAATGCCTTGTTTCGGCCCCTAAGTTATAAAGTTTAGGCACTGATTCTTGAAGGGTTAGATACTCTCATCTTCAAGTCTTGTTCTGCACACTATTTTAAAAATAAAAATAGAATGGGAAAATCCAGCTTTGGTTAAAAAATCTTAATGTTTCTTTGAATCTCTGTTTCTCAGTTTCAGCAGTGGACTAGTTGAAAATTGAAACTTGCATGGACTAATGGAAGTTGCTCTCTTTAAACCATTCATTCTCAGAGTGTGGTCCGTGGATCACCACCATCACCTGGGAACTTGTAAGAGATGCTCCTTTCCAGAACCCACCCCAACACTTGTAAATTAGAAATTCTGAGGTGGATACAGCAACCCTTACCAAGCCCTCTGGTGATGCCCATATGGAGTGTTTGAGAAGCAGTGTTAAGGACAGAGCTTGGGCTTTGAAGTTTCCACAGTCCCTGCCCTTCCCTGTTAATCATACACCCAGCTCCACTCACTGAGTTAAGTTACTTCCCTGGTACCTACAGGCATTTTTTCTGAGGACTGGTATGGATTTTAGCGTTGGCCTGTATGTATGTTGATTTATGTTCTGTCTCAAATAGATCTGACACCTTAAGCTTTTAAGTCCCCGAAGCTTTTCTAAACTTGAGTAAGAAGTAACACAGTGAGAGGATGTGTCTCTAAGAGTATGTTTAACATTGTTGAAGACTGTTGACAGCTGTGTTGACTGTCTAGACAAGATCAGGATAATAGACTGTCTAAAAGGAATGTATTAATTTTATTCTCTAAGATATAAGGTAATCAACTCTTCCTAAGCCCACCGGCAAACTGGGGTTTGGAATCAGATGTGTCTGCTTGAAAAATCTCAGCTTTGCTGCTGTAACTGTGTGGCTTGGAAAGACATCTTTAACTTCTCTGAACACAACTTTCCTTATCTGTGAAATGGGTATTGAAAAACCTGTCTAAAAGAGAAATGGTGAGATTTAAGTTGTGTGTATATAGGAAACTTCTCCTTAGCTTTAATCTTTATTTATTTTTCATATTTGTAATCAAGTTTATCAAGCTTTTTTGAAGAACAAACACACACTTTAGGAAATATAGTCAAAATGGAACTTAATCACTAAGCCATATATTTAACCATAAATTAGTCATTTATGTTTGTATATTAAGTCATATATAACTCATCTTTAGTTAGTGTTTTTTGAGTGCTTACTATGTATCAGGTACTGTTCTGTCGCTGGGACAACCCAGAAAACTATTCAGACAAGATCCAGGCTGTGTAGTGCTTATCTTCTAATTTGGAAATGAAGGGAAGAGTCAATAAATGAGCATATGAATAAATGGATTTTACAATTTCACTAATTTTTTCAGATAGCATTCGATACAGTACTTTAGTCATAGTAGCTCATTAAACTATCCAGGAAACACATAACTAGCTGGAAAACAAATGTGATTAGTATAAATAGAATTGCAAGTATCATGTGGAATCTGCTTCAGGAAGAAGACACCCCAGTGGTTAATGTGTTATCTTTACAGGAATGTAAAACTAAGTTGATGGGACAGAGAGAACAATTTTATTCTATAAAAACTAAAGTGGTTTGGAGACTTTCCCATGGATATTGGCAGGATGGCTTTCTAACATAAACTATGACTTAGAGAGGATAAAAAATTAATCAGCCATCTTCAGGGAGGTATAAAATGGTGAAAGAGATGGGAAATGTCAGAGGGAATAATCCTTTCTTGTACTATTGGGGCATTTCTTCAGTGGTTCCCCAGATGGTGTCCACCCCTGAGCGTCATGCATCTGTTTAGTGAAGGGTAAGAGTTAATCACCCACCCCACCGCCTCTGCTGCAGCAAAATGTTACTTGGAGATGAAAACTCCATAACCAACGTTGTTCAATTCCACATTACTCAGCTGCCCTTCGCTGCAAGTGAGAAGTGGTAAGACCTGTTCTGTGTTTCTCCAGGCACCTATAAAGCCAATAATTCTCTATTCATGTGAATTTCCTCTTGTCTTTGTTGCCTCAGCCCCCTTTTCCCCTCTTTGTTATAGTTCCTTTGTCCGTCCTTGTTGTGTCACAGCTTTACACGCATGGCTCAGCCTGAGCTTGAGGCTTTGTTCTCTCAGCTTTTTTAAAGCCTTTTTGATGAGTCGCTGGGTAGTTCCAACCCACACTACTGTCATTTGATCGCATATCGTCTCACTGACCTAGAATTTTAGAAGAAAATGAAGTCTAGATTAGTGTCTCTCAGAATTACTCAGCTTCTTTAAAAAAGAAATCCCAACTAAAATGAAATAATTGTGTAGTTAATAAAGAATTGCAGATAAGTACAATGTTAAGCTAAATCTGTTAGGTGGGACCCATATTCATGAGTATAGAATGTGTACATTGTATGTGGGTTCTTCCCAAAGTACTTGTGAAAATAGAGTTTTCCGTATGCTTGGTTAGTCACTTCATGGGCCTACTGTGTGTGTCAGTCTGGGTAGTAATAACACTCAGGGTACTAAAAGCTAATACTTAGTCAGGTATTATGCTTACCCTTTGCAAGGCACCATTTTAAGTATTTCATCATAATACTATGATTTAGGTACAATTATTATCTATATTTTACAGACAAGGAAACTGACGTACAGAGAGTTTGGGTGACTTGACCAGCATCACTTTTGTACCAGGAGGCAAAGCTCCAATTCAGTGGTCTGGCTTTAGAATTCATGGTCTTTTTCAGTAGGCCATGTACGGCCTCTTTCTTTGTTGAACTTGTCATCTAGTCGAACCTGATCCATAGTTTTACTTTCAGGACTCTCAAAGCAAACATTTCTTCCATAGCAAAAAGCAAGTCTTTATTTTAGCTCTCTCTGCATTACCATAGAATTCAAATTAATGGAGTTCAGAGGAATGAGATTTAACCATAGTTACCATGCCTCCGCACCTGCCATGTGACTTGTGTGTCAAGGAGGTCTTCCATATTGATTGGCACTTACATGTGATACTTGGTTATCAAGTTTAACTTGAGAAGAGGTTTGCACGCTTAACTACCTGCTGGTGAGATTCTCATTGCCATGGAATGTGTCAGAGCCAGTGGAGCATTGCAAGGTAATTACTTGTGTGCACAGCAGGCAGTGCTGCAAACAGGCAGCCACCATCAATAAGAGGATGAGCCATTGCTTGAGATACCTGAAATTGGGCTGCTAATGAGTCATCTTGATGAGTGAGGAAGGGGAATGTTGAGAAGACCAGCTACAGCTTTGTTCCGACGGACTGTTTAGCCTGTGAACCAAACCACTGTTTCAAGCAGGTGTGCTGATGTGAGGCTGAGTTCTGGTAACATAAGCAGAGTAACACAACAGAGAGCCAGTATTTATAATGCCACATCAATTCCATATAAAAAGCATGTGTTAAAATGACTAAAGCCACTGACTTAGTTCCCCCTCACAGTTTCTCACTTTATTCATCAAGAAAAATTTACTGGGTGTCTATTGTTTGCTGGATACTTTTGCTACACTCAGTGGGAGCATAGGAGAGCAAAGTGAGCGGGTGGCTCCAGAATTCCCTTACACGATTCATCCGCTGCAGTCTGGGTAGGAGGTGGGGGTGGGGCTGGTGGGATTTGTCTTGGAGCAACATTGATCTGCAGCAAGCACTTTGCTTTTACTTCGCTTATATGTTTATTTAGGCAACTTTGGGGATGGTCAAAGTTTTCTCACAGCTATTTACTGGAGTTGCCATGTGACTTGTTCTTGGGCTGGTGAGAATTTGGAGTTGTCACAGACAACATAGGCTCAAATCCTTTCAAGTGAGTGAATCACAGTGAGATCAGTGATCCCAA
Organism: Manis javanica; assembly: GCF_040802235.1. Lineage (NCBI taxonomy): Eukaryota > Metazoa > Chordata > Mammalia > Pholidota > Manidae > Manis > Manis javanica. The sequence goes on from NC_133158.1 coordinate 10,266,608, forward strand.
AGGAGAGCATCGTAGTTTTCCGAAGCTCCTCACTAAACTGACATAGAGTCGGGGGTCCAAGGAAGAATTCTGTGAGGCAGTGGCTCTTCGGCTGCAATGGGAACATGTGACACAGAGTCTAGGTCCAGGGCCTGCTGCAGGTGTCCCCGGGCTCGCCTGCGTCCCTAGCACTGACGGAGGAATGGGCCTGTTGTGCGGACTTCTGACTGTGATTTGATCTCACATTGAACTGTAAAGCTTTTTAACCAACTAGGCAGAATGGAGTGTTAAAAACCTCCATTAGAAAATCTTCATTATCCCTCATTTTATCAGTAAGGCTTTCAATTTCACCTCAGCTTTTCAACTCCCTAATCTCCGCTGTACTTGTCAGAAGTAGTAAGAAATATTAACCCACCATAGGAATGGTCTCAAGCTTCATTTCAAATGTTAGTAATGCATCAAAAACCTCGGTCTTAAATTAGCTGCATCTTAAATGTCTAAATTTATTCCCTTACTGGGAGGGAAAGGCATCCAGTTAAAAGCAGAAAAGGGCTAATAATATAATCATTGATAATCATGGCTTTCTGATCAGGAGAGAGTGCCATTCTCCCAGATTTAGTGCATGTTACGCCACTGAACACTGAGCTAATTTAAACAAATGCTTTCTGTGTTGGTTAAGGTAGCTGTGTCTATCTTTGACTATCATGGAAAACATTATTTGAAGTTGGAATTCCTGGGTCAAAGTAAATGTGTGTTTTTAAAGATATATATATAAACAAAATGTTGTGTGTGTTTTGTGAATACTTATATATTTGTATATATACAGATGGCTTTTAGATTTTTCTCTACTGAGCACATTAAAGAAGTATTTTGAGTAATAATAAAAATGGTGTATGACCAACTTTAGATGTAAGACAATGGTTTCCACGGGATGTATGCTGAAACATAACAAGCATGCTTTCCTCGATGTTGAATCCAAAAAGGAAATACTCCTTACTGTTAACTCTTCCATAAAATAATTCCTTCTGACATTAAGTTAAGCGGTTGATGCCATTTTGATCATACACAAGTACTACATTTGGCTAATAAAATGGTCTGAACCCTTACATGGGAAGAATTTTATCAAACCTTTGTGGTTCTTGTTATCATCATGGTGGATATTTAACTTCATGTCCATTTTTTATGCTTCTTATATCATTTCCCTGTTGAATAGTTCTCACAACTGTGTTTAGCAGCCATGTTATTTTCCACCAACAGAGTATAGCCTCTCATTGCCGCGATGGGCATTCTGTTCTTCCTTCATGTCATTAATAAGGGTGTGATGCCTGTCTGTGCACAGCATTCTTTACTCAACTGAGTATTCTTAGGTTCTTAGACTCCCACATACAGACTCAATGGGTTTTATTTATTTATTTATTAAGGTATCATTGATATACAATCTTATGAAGGTATCATATGAGCAACATTGTGGTTTCTACATTCACCCATATTATCAAGTCCCCCCGCCACATACCCCATTGCAGTCACTGTCCATCAGTGTAGTAAGATGCTGTAGTCACTACTTGTCTTCTCTGTGCTATGCTGCCTTCCCCGTGCCCCCCCTACATTATGTGTGTTAATCATAACACCCCTTAGTCCTCTTCTCCCTCCCTCCCCTTTGGTAACCGCTAGTCCCTTCTTGGAGTGTGTGAGTCTGCTGCTGTTTTGTTCCTTCAGTTTTCTTTTGTTCTTATACTCCACAAACGAGTGAAATCATTTGGTACTTGTCTTTCTCCACCTGGCTTATTTGACTGCAGACTCAATGGGTTTTAGTGGAAAAATTGTAAAAGCATCAGTACATATTGTGAGAATTCTCCCAAAATATCTGTGTGTAGCTGTGGTTCCTCAGACATTCTCTGAGAGCACTTCTGCCCTGTACCCTGGTCACTGGTAGTTTCTTGTGTAGAAAGATTTGTTTGATACAGATTCTGAACATGGTGAAATCAAGGTGCTGCCATCTTTGAGTTGTCTTTGGCTTTTCATTTAAGCCCTCCCAACTTTACTTTCTCCACTGTTAATTGGGAGGTGGGGGAGGTGTGGTAAAGGATGATTATTGTGGTGGTACTTCCTGGCATTTTATGATGCTATTTCAAGGGCTTATACAAAGAAAATGTATGCTAACATTGCCCATCTACCTTAAAGAACATTTGCTAGGATAATTATCCTCATAGCTCACCTTCATTTGAACCTTAAGTTCTCCTGAGATACGGTGTCTGTTCTCTGTATGTTTTATTGAAAAGTTGTCGTCATGTATGATTAAAACTGAGAGTACAGATCAGTCTCAGGTGCTCCAGAATTAGTATTCGCACTCCATGCGACTTCACCACTTCATGCATCAGTTCCTGTGTCTACATAATGGGAATGCAATACTATGTTTGACACAGGACGGGATGAGGAGTAAGTTCCCTGGTCCAATGAATGGTTCATTAATGGTAGGGAGTGGCGGCCACAGCAAGAATGGCAGGAACTGTATGCACGAAAATGTGTTCTCTACAGGGGCAGAGGACTTTGTCCCTCAATAGTGTTTCAGTGTGCCCTGGGTGCAGAGCTCAATGAGCCCTGAAAAATCTTTGAATAAATATTTGCATCAATGACTGCATAATAGCAGTAAAGGATTATCAGTATGTTATGAATGAATGAATTATTACTTGGGGGGAATTTTAATTAAATACATGAAATTTAAAAAAAACTGTTAGGCACAGTTGAATACAGAATTATGTGATAAAACTTACCATTCTCAGAAAAAGTATTGAAGGATATGGAGAAGTCTTCATTTGGAGAGGCAGGACATGGTTACCTCAGTGAAGTAAGGTCAGGGAATACAGTGGGGTGAGGCGAGGTATATCTGGGCTTTGCAAGCTCCACTGTGGAATGATTTTTCTGCAGATACTGCAGAATCAGTGTCCTTCATTCCCTCCATCTTGCACGTGCTTTGTGGACCCTGGTGAGCACATCTGGCCATTCAGGACTAAGACATGTGGCATCTTCCAGCCACACATAGCCAACCTGGGGGGTGAACCACCTGGCCCAGCATGCCTCACGGCTCCGAGGTGGGTGGAGAGCTATTCTTAACGTGTTTCCCCTTGAGAAGCTGCATGGGGGAAATGGGACACGCCTGTGTGACTTCTCAGTTACAGCTGTAAGGCAGATTACTTACCTGGTGTGCAAATTACTGTGAAGTCAGTGAGGCTGTTTTGAGATTACATTTCAAAATAAGTTTGGGATAATTTTGAGGCCGTTCTCTTACCAACCATAGGTAGATTCTTACCGTTTTCTTTTTAGCACAGATAATTGTTCACTGACTTGAGCCAGAAATGTTCCTAAACAAGTTAATGAAATGCCAGTTTTTGAACCATGTGAGGTGTATCTTCCAGTTTGTATTTATAACGTCAATTCAAGTTAATTTGATTCACCAGTGAAGGGTATCTGGGTGACTTTTTGGATAGCGTTGAGAAACTCCATCTCTCATGAGGGAAAGGAAAGAATGAATTAATCTCCTTTATCGTCTCCTCACTTCTATTTGTGTTTAGTGTTAATAAGGCTACATTTAACAGGTTTTCCTTTCTTCCTTATTTTTAAGAATTACCAACAAGAGATGCAGAAAATAGAGATAAACATCTAATGAATCCTAAAGACAACACAGTCACCTTGTTTTAAAATTTGATATTAGTATTTGCTACTTTTGGAGGCGAATAGGTTCATTTGCAAATAATAAATAATACTTGAAAAGACAGATACCCAATGTATGTTTTGCTATGAAACTCTAGTTGTTAATATGTAACAAATTATCCCAAAATATGCAAAGGGAAAAACACCTTTGCAATTAGGACTTGTTTTGTCATCGTTAACAGCAAAAAAGTGGTGTCTTAATTGTGATTTTCGGTGTGGATTTTCAGAATATATTTTGAACTTTGAACAAAAATTCTACGATCTGGATCTGCATCTTAAAGTAATACTCAATTCTTGACTTTGAACTTGGTAGGTCTGCAATGACAGGTTAGGATAAAAACACCAATAAAGGAATCTGAGCCAAGATAGCTCATATATCAGAAATTATACCTGCCACACGTGCTGAATTTCCTTAAATCTTCTAAAACCCTAAGGTTAACAATGCGACTTTGATTTACTTTTTGAATTTTTCTGTCCTACATAAGTTCGTGAATGCCCCAGGGTGGTTTGAATGTAAGTGAGTAGTAGTTTCAAAGAGCACTTGGTTTCCGAAAGTGAAGGTTGTTAATTGCAGTCTCACCGTCAGGGAAGAACATGGGTGAGCATATCCAAGTGAGAGACCGCTGAGCCTGGTGGCACGGGGACTTGATCAAGCATTCGGTGGAGAAATCTTTTCCCTAGTTGGCCGAGGTAATGCTAGTAAATCATATTTGTATGCCACCCAATGTTTCTGGTAAAAGAGCAGGATTCAAACTTTACTCATCTGATTCTTTCCATTGATCTCATGGTACTGAGTACTGTGTATGAACTAAGAAATGTTTGCGTCTAGAAACAAAGGGGAATCGTAGACAGATGAGTGGTCCATAAGCAAGTTGCTTCAAAAATTGGATTCCTAGAAGTTTGACTGTATTGTATATCAAGGATGGAGATATAATGTTAGATACATTCCCAGTTAAAAACTTCTCTACAAGTCATTTGGTGTAATGGAAGCATTCTGAAACTGGATTGTGGTGACGGTTGTACAGTTCTATAAATTTACTAAAAATTATTGAATTGTACATGTGAAATGATTCATTTTTAGCATATAGGCTATATCTCAATAAAATTATTTAAAACCCTCTCTATTTTAAACTTAAACTACGTTGTTGTTTATGTCTGTTAGACTGTTCTTAGGAGTGTGTGCATATATATATAGTGCCCACAACATGGGCATCTCTGGGCATCCCAGTGGTAGACAATGGGCAATATCCCAAACAGATAAGTATGTAAAATACTAGGAGGTGAGTGCTATGGGGGAAAACATTTAAAAAGGAAGAAAGTACATGGACTGGGGGTGAGGAGGGTAATTTGATGGCAGAGCAGGTCTCATTGAAAAAGTGACATGTGAGTAATGAGGTCAAGGAGGTAAAAGTTGGTAGTTGTTAGCCCAGATAGGCAGATAGGACAGCAGGAGAATGCTTGATGTGTACAAAGGGAACCAGGGTGACCTCTTGGGTTTATATAGAGGGCTTAATATGGAGAGAAGTAAGAGCAGGGATCAAGGAGGTAATTGGGGCCAGGTGGCAGGTGTATAGGGCCTGGTAGACTATTTCAGGTGTTGGGTTTTTCCTCTGCATGAGGAAGATGCTGTTGGAGGGTTTTGAGTAGGTGACATGTTTTACAAGATCCCTGGCTGCTGTTTTGAGAATAGACTGAAGGAGGGGAAGGTGAGTCGGGGAGTCAGGTAGAAGACAAATGCAGTAACGGTGGTGGCCTGGGCTGGAGTGGTAGCAGGCGGAAGAAGTCAGCTTCTGGATGTGTTGAGAATGTGCAGCCTGGGATTTACTCCTGTTTCTGAGAAATATAATGAAAAAGATGTGCAGGTTGACAGCAAGTTTTTGGTTTGAGCATTTGAAGGATGCCAGTAAGATGGTAAAGACTACACTGTACCAAGTTCAAGACAGAAGAAAGATCTGGGACTTCAGGTTTGTATATATGAAATCTGAGATGCTTAATAATCACTGGTGGAGCTGTGGAGTAGACAGATGGAGTCAAGCAAGGGTTTTGTGATCAGGTGTCCCCAAGGGCCTGCAGCTTCTGCCTGATCATGTAATGAAGTGTTGGAACTCACACCCCTTTTAGAAAAGCAGCCTCCAAGCATTCCAGAAAGTGTCAGAGTAAAGGTACTGGTGATTCCTGTATCCTCCTTTATCAGAAGGAACATCTATGCCCATTGGGGTTCAGGGCTTTATGTACAATTGAAGGCTTCCAGGCAAAGAGCCATGTGAATATTAAGTTTTACTCACTATTGACTTTGATACAGTATGGACAGCCAGTGGAGTAGTTTAATTGGCTCCTCTCAGTGTGCTATAGCAATTTGTTTCTCTTTGGGATCTTACCCAAAGAGAGGTGGGTAGCCCTAGTCAGACCTCTTGGAGCAAATTGACACAGACATAGTAAGTACTGTACTTGAAGTGATGCTTACAACCATAATGGTTTAGAAGTCTGTGTGACCCAGGAAGCATGGTTAAGAACCTGCTGCTTAAAGAAATGTGTGTTCCTTATCAAAAAAAATTTCTCGTTGTGTTTCTAAGTTAGGTGTTTCTGGAGTGAGTTGGGGAGAAAATTTAATGTGCATAATTGAAAACAAACTGTCCTACCTAGACACAGGAAAGGTCTAACTTCTCCCTTGCAGAGTGGCCCCACAGTTGAGCACAAAGGTTGCAAAGAGAATGAAAGCTGATTACAGTATGTCTCCTCTCCTTTGTCCAGCATCTTTGGAAAATAATTATTTTCCATTGAGGCTTTGTCTGCCTTAGCAATTTTATCTGCAAGGAAGGGACTTCTGATTTACTAATTAGCCTGTTTTTCACAACCAGAATCCTGCTGTTTTAGAAATCACCGAGCACTTTCTCTGGAATGTGAGCTCCTGAACTAAAAAATTGCTGCTGAGTTCATCGTTACGGTGGACAGGAATTGACAGAAGCCTGCATCCTCCAGCCCTGGAGTTCTGGACTCCAGAAGGAGAATCGTGTGTTCTGTCTCTTGCTGAGTCACAGACTGGATCCTAACTTCAGTTTCTTATTAATCCTGGGTTTTTTTGCATCTTACCGAAAAGGATCCTTTGTTGTGTTGTCTAAAAATGATTAATTTCTTCTCCCTTTTTAAAAAAAGAATTTCAGACACCTGGGAGTCCTGCCTTATAACTGTCAGATTGTGCTTTTCCTTTTTAATATTGTACCTAGAATGTGATCGGGAGTATTTTGTCTCCTGGTATTAATGATACTAAATCACTCAGCTGAAGAATTACAGAAACACCACCACACAGCCACACCTTATGCTGAACCTTTCTTCTTTTTTTTTAATTGAAGTGTTTACTGCAGTTATCTATTCTGATGCCTCAGTACTGTTTTCTTTAAAGCGTGCTGATATTGTTTTGAAATATCTTTAAACGTCTTGTTAACCGTAATAGGGAAGACCCTCTTATACAAAAACATGTGATTTTAATTAGTTGTACATGTAATATTTGTATTACTTTTTCCTTCCGTCAGTCTCACAGAGTTTATGGCATTAGTCTTCTCAAATTTAGTGTGGTAATCGTGGGACCTTCTGTCTTTCTGTGAATGGTTGTCTTTAGACACTGTGAATAGTTGCTCACTTCATTTTCTTTTATCTGCTTACTTAGCTTTGTGGCCCAAAGCTACATGGTTGTACAGCCACATGATTTTATTGAAAATGTTAGTAATTTGATAATAATAAATATTTTCTTTGCTGATTATGAAGAGTCAAAGTCAAAGCTACCAGTAGGCTAGTGTCCCTCATCTATGGCCTTCACTGAGATTCAGACCTTTGTGGAGCAGCTTTTTGGACCTAAATATATAATCCAAGTTGAAACTGACCTCCAGATTTGGCCAATATCAGAACTGCCCAGAAGTCTCCACCTGTTTCAGTATTATTATAGCAGGACATTTAGAGGGGGTCTCTGGAGCCAACTGGCTAAGTTTAAGTCCTGGCTCCACTCCTTGCTTAATGGTGTGATCTAAATACCATTAAATTAGGCTGTCTAGGCATAGTATCTTCATCCATAAAATGGAGGTAGTATTGTCAGGAGCAAATAAGATAATCCATGGACCTCTGTCCATTGTCAGTGGCCTACAGATGTTAGCAGTAGGTAAATAATGGGTGTGAAGTAAGGGGTTTAAAGCTGTTCCCTAGGGAAGTGGTCTTGGACAGGTCACCCCCTGACCTGACATGCCTCACCTATTTAACAGGAATAATAGTAAAGTTAACAGCCAATGATAGATTTGAGCATTACGTGAGATGATTCTTAAGAAGCGCTTAGCACAATGTCTGGTACCAGTTAGTGCTCAAGGTACTAACTATCTCGTGGGACTGTTGTGGCTATTTTTGCTGTTCTCAAACACAATTTCTTTGACCCCCCACTCTTGGAGATGCAGATATGGGGGCTCGGAAATGTAAGCTTCATTTGTATTTTATTAACTAACTAATTTTATTCATGATATTCTCCAGTGCATAAAGCCCAGCACTCATCTCTGGTCCAGCATTTGGGAACCACTGTTTCCTCCGTCCGTGGCCGTCAGTGGGCTGCTGCATCGTGCCACTTAAATCCTGAGATGAAACTGTAGTGCCCTTACAAATAAAATTGCCGATGCTTTTCTTTAGGCTGCTTTTTTTAATCTTTGCCATTTTCTTTTCTGCCAATATAAATAGATGCCATCTATAACTTTTACACTTGCATTTTTTCCTCTTGTCAGTGACCAATTAATCCTTAAAAATACAACAGTGAGTCTTAAGGTTTATGAAATTTTTCATCAAACATTTTATTTTGATCACAAATTTTTGACAGCATGAAAGATAAGAAAGCTGGCCATTTTTGTGTTTTCACTGACTTGCTTTTTTTTATATTTCCTTTGCACACCCCATGTATTTCACATAACCCTTATTTACCCAGTGCCTGTACTGTGAAATGTGGTAATTAAAGTGTGAGGGAATTAATGGGTGACTTCCCCTCATAAATTCTGATATTCTGCAAGGAAGGTTCCCTGTTACCCTCCGTTTCACAGCTCTGCAGTGTGTTGGAGACATTACTAGATTTTCAAGTGCATTTGACAAGATATCTGGATTACAGAGAGAGCCTTGACAGAATATCTCTTGATATTCTCAGAGTTGAAATGGGAAAGTGAGGATTTAGAGTAGATTGAAAAACTCTTCCCAGGGAAATCTGGATAATGCACCCCCGTAGTGATGGAGAGATCTAACTTCGGCCCTGGTCTCTTGAGCATTTGTATCAACAACTTGACGAAGGAGATGTATTTTTTAAAATTTGTGATTGATATGCTGCCAGGAGGCATAGGTCTGAAATTAGATGACAGAATCAAGATCTCCCCTGTCACTGAGAGGCAGGTGTGATGGGCGAAAATTATGTACAATATAGTTTAGAAGCAATGGGTAGTCAGCCAAACGGAAGAGTTGTACAGACTTTGGTTCAAAACACAGCTTTAGTGCTTGCCCAGCTAGTAAGTGGGTCTCAGATTTCCATTAGGAATGATGGGTGTATTAGTAACTTACATAGTAATAAAAGTTATTGTAGGTATTATAAGTTAGTATCAGTAATATAAGTTACTGTAAGTTATATAAGCAGGATAAGTTTCACATTGGGTGAAAATATAAAATAACAATGAGGAACATAATGACTTCTCAGTAATATAGGGTCTTTTTATAGTTGTCTCATTTTAAGGTTAAAATAGAATATCTGCTTCAATACAGACACGGGCTCACAAGAAAAAATCTGAGGATGCTTTTGCCAACAAAATTCCATAACACTTTTTTCTCAACCTTGTTTTCTATTATTACCGCCTTATAATAGACGGTTTTTTTCCCCTAACCACCACTAGCCCATGAAATTTTAATACCATAGATAGACTGTATGTACTCTATGTATATCTGTGCTTTAAAGATAAAAAGAGTAATACATATTTTGTCCCCAAGAATAAACTTTCACCTTACTGGGGCATTGTTATGCTGTTGAGAGTGAATGCCATAATACATTAAGAACCCAGCAGTTCTGGACTCTATTGAGAATATTCCAAAAAATGTATGTCTCCAGCTTGTTAAAATAAACTTGGTTAATTACAGAAGTACTACATGTATTCTCAAAATAATTATCTTCCTAGATCATACTAGCACCTCTGACCCCATCCTGGAGATAAACACCATTAACAGTTTAGCAAGCTTCTGCTTAATCTTTATCTTTTGCCATTAGCTGTAATTTGTATTTAATTTTTCTTTTTGTAATGTGACATCGTTTTGCAATAATTGCTCAACAACTAGTTTTTTCCCCCCCATGAATGGCATCAGATACTCCTTTCTCCATTTTAAATATCTCTGATTTTTTAAATTTAATTTTTAATAGCTAATATATTAATAATTCAAAGTCCAAAGAGTATAAAGGAGTAAGTCTTGAAAAATATCCCATCCCTCATTCCTCTTCATCTGCTAGTGTTATGACTTCTTAAATAGGCTTCCAGAGGTATTGTATGTACGTACCCTCTCTATATATGTAGTCATATATTAAAATGTAGATGGTAGCATGTGATAATGTATATCAGGTTCTTCACTAAAAATATAACTTGGAAGTTTGCCAGTTTAGCATAAAGAGGTCCCTTCTGTCCCTCCCCGCCATTCCACACTATTCCATTGCATTGATTTGCCATAGTTTAGTTAACTGGCCCTTTGGTGATGGGTGTTTATCATTTCTGATCTTGGTTATTACCAACCGTGTTGCCATAATTAACCTTAATCTTGTATGGATGCAAGTATGTCTGTAGAATTAACACAAGGGGAGGAGTACACTTTTGTGATAATGATAGTCATTCATTGCCAAATTTTCTTCCATAAAGATTGTACCAGTCTGTCAGTAGCTGTGAATGAAAGTGCTTATTTGAATACATCCTTGCTAACAGTGTGTAATCAAACATATTGAGGTTTACAAATTTAGTAGGTGAAAGAATGAATCTATGCAATTTTGATTTGTGCTTCTTATTAGTAGTGAGGCACAATAACCTTTCCTATATTAAGGGGCCATTTGTGTTTACTTTTTTTGAATTGTTGGTTCGTGTCCTTTGCCCATCTTTACATGGGGTTTTGGGTTTATCAATGTCTAGGATTTCTTGAGGTACAAGAGAACTTTCCCTTTCATGGTGTGAATTACAACTGGTTTTGCAGATTATTTGTCTTTTGATGTTCTTATGGTGCTTTCTGCAATTACAAAAGTAATTATTTCTTTAATGTATTTGATTTTATCAGTCTTTTCTGACTTTGGGGTTTTACTTTTCTTTTCTTTTCTTTTCTTTTCTGTTCTGTTCTTTTCTGTTCTTCTCTCTCTCTCTCTCTCTCTCTCTCTTTCTTTCTAATCTTGGATTCATTTGGAATTTATCCTAGGGTAGGATTATCTACTTTTGGACCATTATATAGTATTAAGTAATGGATGTAGTTTGCTTTGCAAGTCTCTACTGATGGCTTAATCACATTATTGCCAATTCTTTCACATTATGAACAAAGGACCCGATGGCAAATATTTTAGGTTTTGTTTTCTCTTTCACAACTATTCAACTATTCTGTTAGAGCACATAAACAGCTATATATAATATGCCAGTGAATGGATATGGCTGTGTTATAATAGTATTTACAAAAAAACAGGTGATGGGCCAAATTTGGCCACATGTCAAACCATAGTGTGTAAAGAGCATGAGTTCGTCCTTTGGATCTAGAATTGACTTCTAGGTCTGTCACTTACTGTGTAACAGCAGGTTTCCTAGCTTCTGTGCCTCAATTTCTGTATCTGTAAATGGGTAATTAGTATGTACTTGACACTAATTGTTGAAAAGATCAAAGAAGATAAACTGTGGCAAGGTTTTGTCACAGTGCCAGGCACATAGTGAATGTTCTCCAAATGGGTGATCCCTTATGGATGCCATTTTACTGATGTATACTATTAAATGTCACTCAGTCATTTATGTAGGACTGGGATTAGGGTGTCAAAAAAACTCAGTAATATAGAAATGATACTGTAATGCAATATTTTTTATTACTGAGTTTTCTTTGACCTCACACTCTTGCATGACTTTGCATAGATAGCACTGTTACTGATAGTCTTTATTCAGATTTTTAAGTATTTGTTCATCATGCATTTTCAGCATTTAAAATATGGCATTAAAATAATATTTAACTTGATAACTGAGTTTTTGATGAATGCCTCCACTTAATTCTAGCCCTATTGAGCAGATATATATCAAGTGCCTTCGGTGTGTTTTATGAACAAAATAAGAAAGTATCTCCTAGCATGAAGCTTATTTTCTCATGGACCATGTAGTGGGAAGAGAAATGAACCAGGTGAAGGAGACAGAATGTGGGTGGGGTGCTATTTCAGACAGACTCTCAGTGAAAACTCCTGATGAGGTGAAATGAAGGGGATTGTTAATGTTCCTTTTGTCACTGTTACTTCTACTAAATCCCTCCCATTTTCTTTCTAGATCCCCTTTACTGGAAGTTACTTACAATATAAATTTATTGGAACAGAGAAAAGTACAAGTTAAAATGAACTATTCACAGTGTGACAGACACAGAATCCATCATGCTGTTTTGTCTTTACCTCATAAATGTGGCGCTTTATGTCTAGACATTTCCCCAGATAACATTTAATACTTAATACATTTTGGAGCATACGTTCCTCCTTTTATAGTTGTCACAGGAAGGGTGTTAATCATCCCGTCTGCACCCTCCCAAGTGCTTCCCGGTCCCACACCCACCTCCACACAAGGCCCCTCTGCTGTTGAGTGAGTGCCTCATAAAACTGTTTTTAATTTCTTGTTCTTTTCCTCTCAGCCCTTATGTCAGTGGGTTGGGATAGAGACATTTAGCCCTCCCAAACACCGGACTCCCAGGCTCTGTGTCTGGGAATTGTTCCCTTTTCCTATTACGACTGGGATTTCTCACGAGCTGAAGCAGCTTATATTCAACAACACGTTGTTCGGCATGATGCCGATGGTACTGGCAGCAGAGAGTCCTGGTGGGAAAAGGGCCTTCCATCCACAGACAGAAAACCACAGCCTCTCCTGAACCAGACCTCATCTGTCAGATTTGTTTCCCTCCCTGGAATGCAGTTCTGACCTTTGGGACTAACACATGGTCACCCCAGCGGGTCTTCTCTGCATAGTAACGTGCGCAGCAGCTTGGCTCTGAGGCAGAAAACTTCAGCAAGAGGCAGCTGTTCCCATTAAGACTTCCATGGATTCTTATCCTGTGACCCCTGTGTTACCAAGAGTGAGAATTTATAGCTTGCTCCCTCTCCTTTTGTCTAAAATGAGATCTTTAAACCCTTACCTAAGTTTATCCCTCTACTGTAGAAAGAGCGATTAGGAAAAAGACAGGAAGGAAGGGGAATCAGGAGATGTTATCCTTATATATTCTATCCAGCATGCGTTTCTGATTTTTATCTTTCTAATTTGACATTTTTGTTTAAGAGATGAAGGTAAAAAGAATTGGATAATTTAACTGTTGATCTTTTTAAACCAACATTCTAATTATATCCTTTATTTAAAAAATCACAAACAGCAAAAAGACTGCTCAAGCTGTTTTAAATACAAAGACACTTAAAATTGATAAGTTTAGAGATAAAATTTAAATGTCAATAATGGTTTGATCAGGTCCTGCCTGTTGTGTTGTGTTGTGTTGTGTTGTGTTGTGTTGTATTACTGCGTATTGTGTATTCTCTCTCCCCCTCTCTCTCCTGCCTTTTTACTTGTCAGCTTTGGCCTCTAGTTAATTTCCCTTTGATTTAAATCAGTCCCCTCCCTTCCTTAGTCACATTCTGGGATGAAGGTAGGTTCTTCCCTTAGGCCCTGTAAAAGTCTGGAGCCTACCAACCTCACGTTCCTTCTGACCAAGGGAATTCCTTGTCAAGAGGATGGGATTAAACTGATTCCAAATACCAATGAGGTGTTATTTCTGGAGCCACGAGCAGGGTCAGGCCAACCATAACTTAGGATTTGGAGGTGGTGCCCGCAAGAAAATACTGACAATCATGTTTATTGAGCACTTAGTGTATGCCAAATACTGTTGAACATGCTCTCTGTGAATTTGTTTAAGCCTCATCACATCCCAGTGGTTACTTTTAGGAACGTATCACCCCACTGAGGGTGAATGTGAGCTGAACTATCAACAAATATTTTATGCCTTCTTATTTCATCCAGATGTTACAGGAAGTGTTCTTATTTGAACTCTTTCACGTTTCAGAGATAATCTGATATAATCCTGTAATTTGCATATAGGGAAATTAAATCAGGATAAGATCTAATTACTGCCACATTCAACTCCAGCGTTGAAACTGGAATGGCAGGAGCGAATCTGTGGCATGGATCTCACCACTTGACCCACTGGGACTCCTGACAGACATTGCTAATTTATCTCATCTTTCTTGATAGGTAAGCATACAGTCATTTGGAGCTAACATGTGAGTTAAAACTTATTTGCTGTCATTGAACTAGAGCTCAAGTGGCTGGTTTCCTTACCCACTGTGCTTTCCACTATGCCACGTGAACTTTCTAGTCCTTGGGTGACTGTTTAAGTTTTGTAGGGGCAGTCAGAATTCTGCAAGAACGTATCTATCATGTGAAAAATGTTGGTGGCTTGATGGCATACTTGAGTTGAAGTTTGAAAACCTCAGGATTGGAAACAACTTACTTAAAATTTAAAGATACAAATGCTCCACATCGCTAATCATCAGAGAAATGCAAAGTAAAACCACAGTGAGACATCACCTCACACCAGTTAGGATGGCCAACATCCAAAAGACAAACAACAACAAATGTTGATGAGGATGTGGAGAAAGGGGAACCCTCCTACACTGCTGGTGGGAATGTAAAGTAGTTCAGCCATTGTGGAAAGCAATATGGGGGTTCCTCAACAAACTAAAAATAGGAATACCATTTGACCCAGGAATTCCACTCCTAGGAATTTACCCTAAGAATGCAGCAGCCCAGTTTGAAAAAGACAGATGCACCCCTGTGTGTATCTCAGCACTGTTTACAATAGCCAAGAAATGGAAACAACCTTAGTGTCCATCAGTAGATGAATGGATAAAGAAGATGTGGTACATATACACAATGGAGTATTATTCAGCCATAAGAAGAAAACAAATCCTACCATTTGCAACAACATGGATGGAACTAGAGGGTATTTTGCTCACTGAAATAAGCCAGGCGGAGAAGGATGATTATCAAAATGATTTCACTCATATGTGGAGTATAAGAACAAAGGAAAAACTTAAGGAACAAAACAGCAGCAGACTCACCGAACCCAAGAATGGACTAACAGTTACCAAAGGGAAAGGGACTGGGGAGGATGGGTGGGAAGGGAGGGATAAGGGTGAAAATGGGGTATTACGGCGGTGGGGGGAGGGGAGGACATGGGGAAGGCAGTATAACACAGAGAAGACAAGTAATGATTCTATAGCATCTTACTACACTGATGGACAGTGACTGTAATGGGGTATGTGGGGGGACTTGATAATAGGGGGAGTCTAGTAACCATAATGTTGTTTAAGTAAGTGTAATTGTACATTAACAATATCAAAATAAAAATTTTTTTTAATACTTGAGGTGTTTGGCATTGGACAGCAAGAATTGTGACTTTTCTGTTAGCAGTTCAGATGCTTTTTGTAGCCAATTCCATGTTGTATCTACAAGAAGCAAAAATAAAGTTGGCTCAACTTTATGCAACATTAGTTTGATTTTGAGTGAATAAGCCATCCCAATTATTAGTAGAAATTTTACTGTATGTTTGGATATGGGCAGATTCAACTTGAAAGATAGAACCTTTTAACCCCAGGTATATCTAGACATGCATAGTTACAGACTGCATCTTGGAAGGACTTTCAGAATCCTCTAGTCAGTGAATTGCAGGTATGCTCCTAGTGCATGCTTTACTACTGTAGTCTCCCACACCCATGCAGACATCACTAATCATCAGTCAGTCCCTTGAGTCTCTATGTAGCCTGGAGTTCTGTGGTTCAAAACTTCCAGCTAGTCAGTACTGGCATCTTCAATGCATAATACCCGCATTCTTCAGAACAGTAAAATGGTCTGCAGAGAGACCTTTTGGCATAAGGGTAGAATCTGGGGCCCTAACTTAGAGATCTGTGCTGTCTCGTATTTTGCCTGAAGTTAGTTTTAACATCCAGTCCTAAAATAAAGACTCTGAGAAATTAAACACATAATAGTTGGTATTAAAAAATGACTAAAGTAGTTCCCATTTCTGGTGTTATTGTCTGATAGTATTTCTGGTATTATAGTTAGTTATTGATAGTTACCTTTAAACACACTGTTGATGTGAAATGGAGGAATAAGGTTTTTATACCTGAAATTTAGAAACAGAAAAAATTGCCAGACTATTTTATTTTCTGAAAGGTAAATGTACATTTTCTTAACTGGCTTAAAAGTTAGAGTATTCCATTCAGCAATGTTGAACAACTTCGTAATTATAAAATAAAATGAAAACAGGAAATCAGCAATATGAATGCTTTTTCACACTTCTTCCTTTTGTCATATATACAACACTAAATGTACTACAAGTAATTAAGCTACCAGTAGTGGAGAACGCAAAAGAATTGTAAGCTAAATCTCACAAACCGTTTTAATGAAAAGATGGAACAGTTTAAAGATGTGTTTTAGATAGGGGAGAAAAAGCATTAATTATAATACTAGGTAAAAAAGCAAATACACATGTTTTTGGATTGTTGCTGTTGGTTAAAAGTAGACAACAAGATGCAGGGTAATAACCCTGGATTGAGGTAATACTGTTAATGTAAGTTCCTTGAGGGAGGCATCAATAAGCATATTTGACTAGAAACAGCACATAACATGTGTATTAGTTTTATTTTTAATTAGATTTAGACAGAATTCATTATTTTTAATGGCTTTTCATTAGTGAATAGAAACTATTACTTGGATCTATTATAGCAAGATAAATTCAAGGTGTATGCAATTCCTTGCTGTTAAGACAGAAGTATGATTTATATGCTTGAAAAATAGCACTATTTTTTTCCAGGTCAGATATTAATAGTGAACTATATTGAAGTGAGATGGTTTACATAAATTGTAGAAAAATCTTGCTGCTAACCACTTACGGTTTGTTCATATTGGACTTTTCAAGTAGTATTGCTGGAGGTGGGGGGCAAAATTGAGATGTTTTGCTCAGATTTCTCTTTATTTTTCTTTGAACATAATTACATAGTTTTGGTTCAAAATTTATGCATGTCCACCAGGTTTCTTGGGTTAAATCTGCCTTAAGGAAACAGTGAACACCAAGGGATCTCAAACTTGAGCCCGGATTTACAGTATTTGCCATTATTTTCACATGGGTAATTGTGTCTGCATTAAATAGACCAGTTGGAATTAATCTCCAATTGTGTGATTTATTTACCCTACTGTAGAAATACGTCTCCCTGTTGCTGGTCTACTGAATTGTAGCATCTTGAAAGAGAAAAATACAGTGACTTGTTAATGGCACTCCAAGAAGGTAGAAGTGGGTTCTGTTAATGGACAGATGAGCCCTAAATTAAGCTAATAATGTTGTTTCTTAACAGTAGTTTTTAAAGATGAATTTCTCCAACTCCATACAATTTTTATGTAACCTTAAACAATTAAATGCCATCCACAAACTCGCTGTGTTTTCTTCAAGCCCGCCTCTCTTTTCCTTTGGCTTTGGCTCTGTGCAAAATTCCTTTAATGCAAGGAGCATGTGACAACCGTTACAGCATTGGCTGTTATCAGTGCCCAAGTTCTGGATCTGGTGGGCCATAGACCTGTCCCCAAATATGTAATAGTAAATCCAGGAAAATAAGGATATTCAAATGTAACCCATTTAACAGAACTTAGATTTTATTCTGCTTCTGCACAGGTTCATAAATATTTCTTCATTTGTTGTCAGGATACCCACAAAAGAATGACTCTATAGACAAGGATTAGTGAGGAATCAAAGAATGGCGTGTCACTGTTATTACCTGAGTCCAAACTTTATTCAGATCTCGTAAGTTTTCCCACTAATTCCCATGCTTGGTTCCACCAGTTCAGTCGAGAACACCACATTGAATTTTTTGTCCCTCGCAATCTTCTTTGGTCTGTGACAGCTTTTTAGTCTGGTTTTTCATAAACTTGACATTCTTAAGGAATATTGGCTAAGTATTCCTGTAGAATGCTTCTCAGTTTGGGTTTGTTTAATGTTCTCCTCATGATTAGACTGGGGTTGTGGATTTTAGAAAGAACCTCATGAAGGTGGTGCGTCCTTCTCATAACACACTGTCAGGACATGCATCATAATCCACGTGATCACTGGAGATGGTTGCCCTCACCACCAATCAAGGTGGTATCTATCTACCCAGCTTCTCCACTGGGCAGTGACTATTTTTCTCTTTCCCTACTCCTCCTTGGAAGCTAGTCACTAAATCCATCCAGCCTGGGATTAAGTTCCATCACCCGGAGGGGTCAACAGTAATTTTGACTCTTGTCTTCTGCCCAGATGGGAAGCCCCAGGGCCTAGTCAACCTCTCTGTACTTCAGAAAGTGACTCCCCTCAAATGTCACCTCCTAAGTACCATCCTCTGGGAGGTGAGGACCCCTCTCTTTTTGTATGCCACAAAGTGCCTGCATCTGCCTACCTTAGCCCATGGTTAGACTTCATGTTTGTTTCCTCCATTATGTACCCTGGGTCTTGAGGGCATTCTGCACATCCTTTTTTTTTTGAGAGGGCATCTCTCATATTTATTGATCAAATGGTTGTTAACAACAATAAAATTCTGTATAGGGGACTCAATGCACAATCATTAATCAACCCCAAGCCTAATTCTCAACAGTCTCCAATCTTCTGAAGCATAACGAACAAGTTCTTACATGGTGAACAAATTCTTACATAGTGAATAAGTTCCTACATGGTGAACAGTGCAAGGGCAGTCATCACAGAAACTTTCGGTTTTGATTACCCATTATGAACTATAAACAATCAGGTTAAACATGAATATTCGTTTGATTTTTATACTTGATTTATATGTGAATGCCACATTTCTCCCTTATTATTGTTATTATTATTATTATTATTTTTAATAAAATGCTGAAGTGGTAGGTAGATGCAAGATAAAGGTAGAAAACAATTTAGTGCTGTAAGAGGGCAAATGTAGATGATCAGGTCTGTGCCTATAGACTAAGTATTAATCCAAGCTAGACAAGGGCAACAAAACATCCACGGATGCAGAAGATTTCTCTCAAAACAGGGGGGTGAGGTTCTAAGCCTCCCCTCTGTTGATCCCCAATTTCTCACCTGATGGCCCCCCTGCGACTGTGCCTGTCTTAGGTTGTTCCTCCCTTGAGGAATCTTACCCGTCTCTGGCTAACCAGTCATCTTCCGGGGCCATACAGGGAAATGTAAAGTTGGTAAGTGAGAGAGAAGCCATATTGTTTGAAAAGGGTAGCTTTTTACTTTTTGCAGATTTATGCCCTGTGGCTTCTATGCCCAGCATTTGTCTTGCACTCTGCACATCTTTATAACACAGTAACAAAGTGGCAATAATCACAGCAGCCACCACTTAATGCGTTTTTATTGTTGACACTGTTCTGAGTGCCATGGGTTATCTCATATAATTCTTACAACTGCTCTTTGACATGGTCACAACTAATTTTCCCCACTGTACAGGTGACAAGACTGAGCTCAGGCTCCTTACACTGCCCAGGGGAGCACCAAGGGAATCAGGGCAGCTCTGCCCCTTAGCACCTGTTGCCCACCACCATGCCTGGTACTGAGCAAGTATTGAATCAGTATTTCAGTGACTACAGTGATGATTACCAAGACTGATTTCCTTCCTTGACTGACCTTCTTTGATTAGATAACTCTGTTAACGTGAAGAAAAACTAAGACCACCTTAAAAATAATTGTACTTCACAAAAGTTATTGAAAGCAAAGTTCTATTACAGTCCTTTTTTTAAAAAAAAAAACATAATTGCCCTTGGTGGTCTTAAATTTGCACATGAGATTCCATTTGTACATCACATATTTGCAGCTTATTTTACCTTATCTGTTCTAACCAATTTAATATATCAATGAAGAAAGGAAAGAATATTTGCTTCTGGAGTTGGCATCCTGACTTTTGAGACCAAGGAGTAAGGAAGACTTTAGTAAGAAGTCAGCTGACAGAAGTATAAAATTAAAGCCATAATAATGCACAGAGACTCTACTGTAGGGTCATCACAAGTCCAAACTATGCAACTCTTTAATCTTGTCTTCCAATTCATTAATTTGTGCCAAAAAATATATCTATATTAGGACTCACCATAGGTGGGGCCCTGTGCTGGTCACTGGGTTACAGTTGAGTAAGATGGAGAAGGAACCTGTTCTCATAGAGTAATGAGCTAGTGAGGAAGACAGACATTAAGGAATAAACAATAAATTACATTCATAAGATGACTGAAGGAAAATAACCTGTTGCCACGATAGTACAGAATTCTTACATATTCCCTCATAGAAGCCATCCCGAAAAGGGGGTTTTATACTGAGATCAAACCTTTAGCCAGGAATGTCAGGTGCATTCATTGAATTCATTAAAAAGGAAATACTTTTGACCATAGGTTGACTGAGGAACACTGTTGGGGTCCCTGGCCACTAATATGTTGGCAGCACGTCTCCATCAAGATCTCATTCCTCTAAGACTCTCAACAGGTGAATGGGAAATTACCTGTGGCAGCCACACTGCCCTGTGGTTTCCATCCCAGTGGCCCCACCCCACCACCCTTTAGAGAAGGTCGCCATATATCCTATGTGGCCGTGTCAGAGCTGGTGAGCTGTTGAAGAAATGTCTGGCTGCCAAAATGCAAACATCCTGCTCATTCTCAGAAGGAATCAGTAAGAGGAAACCAAAGTGCAAATGACTTTTCCTTACTATTTCAGGTGGGTAATGTCACACCTGTGAGAGGAAGGCTTCTTGCAGATGGTTTTTGCTCCAAAAATGAGGTTTAAGTTAACCATAATCTTTATTTAATGTCATGTTTTTTACTTAAAAGCATTTACTCAAAGTTCTGAAAAACAAAGCATCCAATACTAAAGACTTGGGCAGCTGCAAATGATTAATGATAAAATTCTAGGCTCTTTATAAAGTGTCTTAACACTGAAGAGATTTATACAGTGTGGAATGGCAGTGGTGCTTCACTGTGAGAATAGGTAATCAATACCTGCAAGCTTGGAAAAGTGTTCTGTTTCCTCCGCTAATGACATAGGGATTTTTGCAAAGTAAGGGTGTTTGGAGCATAAAGTACTCTAAAGAATTAATTTAAAATCTGAAGTGGAAGATCAGTTTCAATTAAAATTGCACTTGAATGTACATTGGGTGGAAGTGTGAAAGCAAGCATGTAGTTGGCTTAAATCTTCAGATTGCTACCAGTGAATGAATGAATCCCACTAGTACAAACCCTGGTTATATTTTTATAGAGTGCTAAGTTATATTCCACCCATGTCTGGAAGGTTATGGGAAGTAATATGTGTGGCACATACGGCAAGTACTTTTCAGCGGTTGCAGAATAGTTTTTTATTAGGATAATTTATCAGGTGTGTGGTGTGTTTTTACAAATGATGGCTTATGTTCTTAATTCTTTAAAGTCGTATATATTTGAATTTGTTTTGACTTGCATTTTTTCCCCTTTGAGTGTAATTTTATAGTACCAGTGAGTTTCTAAAGGGCATTATACACACACACACACAATATTGAAACCTTAGTTTCCATAATTCAAACATATAGGCCCAATTGTAGCTAACCAGAATTTACATTTTGGTCAGCCATCAAATGTATCAACAATCACTTTACTCAGTTTCTCAAGAGATTCTTTTGGCATCTGGGAGAAAATTTGAACAGTAAACATGGGGCCACTCCTCATGTCCCTTTTTTTCCCCTCTTTTCTTAAAACTTACTGATGCAAGATGAAAAAGTTTGGCTAGAATATATGCAAATGCACACTAATTTCCTTTATGATCAATCTGTATTTTAGATTAGACCAAGAGGTGAAACAGTATGAATAAAAAGTCCTTGACATTTCCTACTTTAGTTGGAGTCCTACAGTAAAGAAAATGGTGGTGACGACTTCTTCTAGAAAGTAGTGTGGCACTTGTAAATGATTTTGGGAAGTGCCGTGAGGTTGCTAAACCTTGACTAATCAGTGAAGATGCTCTTTATGATAGTCTCTTTTCTTACTATTTGGGATGAGGATTAGGGAAAATGGCCCAGGCATAGAGCAAGGTCATGCTATTTGCCAGATAGCAAGAATATGAATCGATTCCTGTTTTAGCCGTGAAACTTCCATTACTCTGACTGAGAAGCTTTTCTGTGGTGGTCCTTTTTTTCATGGTACTGTTGTTTATATCAGCTGTGAGCTGTGTCAGACCTCAGCGGGATGGGGACATCCATGGCAAATGAGTGCATTGTGGTGGGCTGGGCACAGGTGTGTGGGCTTTTTTTCAGTAGTCGGAGACTCACCTTAGGGTGTCCTTGTGTCCTCCAACATACAAGGCTAGGTACAGAGTGAGGCACAGCGATACTGGTTGATGGGTGGGTTGATCTCAAAAGTACCTTAGCCAGTCATCCTCTGTTATGTGTTATATGTAAAGAAACCTAAAGCTAAAAAAAGCTTGGGAGCACAAGTACATTCGTGTGTGTGTGTGTATATACACATACTACACTTCATTGATTGGGAAGCCTAAGTTTTGTCTTCTAAAAATTATAAAGCTTAGACTTAGTCTGTATCTAATTTTCAAAAAGAGACTCGTCTTAGTCTTTCTAGAAAAGGATTTTTTTTTCCAACAGTCTGCTCCTGCTTTGTCATGTCAAAAACATTAAAGGTAGGGTACAGAAAATCTCAGAGCTTGTTCGTGCCTTAACAGACATCACCCCCAACGTACTTCCATTTCCAAGTAGGGTAGAGAAACAGATGCAAGTGTGTTTTCCTTACCTTTGTCTGATTGGTACCCATTAGGATTAGGCATTACAGTTATGTTGTCATCCTTTATTTCTGAGTACTGAGTCCAGTCTGAAGGTAACTTTTTTATACCCCCATCTCCTATGACAGAAAAGGACTGAGAAGGAGTGGTGAGTGCTTTAATATACAAGTGTCTAAACTGTGGCCAAGTTGAAAACTCTTTCATAATTAGCCAAGGAACAGCCCTGCTTCGTTTCCTAGATACTTTGTAATGATGCTTCCAGTGTTGTGTTGCTTTTAATTTTTTTACCTTTTTTTCCTTACCAGTTCAGAAACTCCTAGGAGCTAAGAAGAAAGTTGTGTTTAGTACACTCTTTGCCATAGCAAAACATGCTAAATTGATTAAGGTGTTTTCTTGTGAATAAATGCTTTGCTTATTTTAGGAAACTTATTTAAAAAATTTTTTAAATACGAACACCTCTGACAGCCCTTCTGCTCAACTTCCTTGTTCTGATTACAGATGAAGTTAGCAAATGATTACAAATGAAAAAGCAAAACTATCTTAAGAATCATACCTTTCCTTAATCTTGTTCCCCTATCACGCACATGCCTTGGACCCATGGTTCCCAGTGCGCTGGCATCTTCAGAGTGGGGCCATGTAGGAAAATAGACCTTGGGAGATGCTGTACTTGGCTTCCTACATCTCATTCATTCCGTCCCTGACCCTTGAGCCACTAGGATTTAAGGACTGCTTTCTTTTAACAGGTGCCTATGGTCCTGAGCACTGGGTCACGTCTAGTGTCAGCTGCAAGGGCCATCACCAGTCTCCTATAGACATTTCAGACCAGCATGCACGTGTTGGTGAAGAGTACCAGGAGCTGCAACTTGACGGCTTTGACAATGAGTCTTCTAACAAAACCTGGATGAAAAACACAGGGAAAACAGGTAGACTGTCTTCTTTACTTGTCTACAAATCATGTGAAATATTTTTTTGGCTGTCTCTGTTATTTCCTTTACATGACTTGCTCTTTAAGTAGTGCACATTGCTTATAGGGGATGCATGGCTGAGTGAGAGGTTTGGAATTGGAGCTTGGTTTGAGAACCCGATGCTTGCTTTACTAGCTGTGTTATTTGGCCAATTGCTTAACCACTCTGTGCCTCAGATTTTAAAAATATAATAAGTGTGGATAATAGTAACAGCTTGACAGGATTGTAAGGATTAAATGAGTCAATATATGTAAAGTGTATAGATTGGATTTTCAGAGACCTGTTCTGTCATTATAGTGGTCATTAGCTACATGTGGCTATTTAAATTTAAATGTTAATTAATTAAAATTAGGTAAGATTAATATTCACTCCCTCTGTTGTAATAGCCTCATATCTTCTTTGTTGTTTTCTTTCCCCAACTTTCTTGGGTTATCTATTGAAAGCAGAAAAGACATACGTTCAGGTATTTGTGGGGTTTCAGATGGGGAGCACACTTGACTTCTGTTTACTTACTTTTCCAGCTTTGTTTGAGATAAGATTGACTTACAACATTGTATAAGTTTAAGGTGTATAATGTGACGATTTGATACATGTATATATTTGCAAAATGATCACCACAATTAGGCTATTTTATACATCTATCGCCTCACATAGTCATGTTTTTCTTTTTTTTTTTTAGTGAAAATATTTAAGACATTTTCCAGCAACTTTGAAGTATGCAATACAAAATTGTTGACTGTAGTCACCGTGCTGTACATTAGATCCCCAAAACTTGTTCCTCTTAGAACTGAAAGTTTGTACCTTTGACCAGCATCTCTCCCCTACCCCTCTGCCAACCCCTGGTAACCACCATTCTACTCTCCATTTCTGTAAGTTCAGCTTTTTAAAATTCTACACATAAATGAAAACACAGTATTTTTCTCTCTCTGAGTTGTTTCATGTAGCAAAATGCCCTCAAGGTCCATTTATGTTGTCACAAAAGGCAAGATTTCCTTCTTTGTTATGTCTGAATAGTATTCCAGTGTATGCATATGTGTCTGTGTACATAATATTTTCTTTATCAATTCATCCACTGATGGACACTTAAGTTGTTTCCAGTCCTGGCTATTGTGAATAATGCTGCAGTGAACATGGGGGTACAGGTATTTCTTCAAGACAATGATTTCATTTCCTTTGGGTATATGCCCAGAAGTGAGATTGCTGGTTCATACAGTAGTTCTGTTTTTATTTTTTTTTAGGGATCTCTGTACTCTTTTTCCATGGTGCCTGCACCAGTTTACATTTCCACCAACAGTGCACAAAGCTTCCCTTTTTTCCACATCCTTGCCAATACTTATTTTCTCTCTTCTCTTTTTGATAATAGTCTTTCTAACAGGTGTGGGGTGATACTTTTCAGTTTTGATTTGCAGTTCCCTGCTTAATAATGTTGAGCACCTTCCACATACATGTTGGCTATTTGTATGTCTTCTTTGGAACAATGTCTGTTATCCTTGGCCCAGTTTTTAATTACATTATTTGATTTTTTTGATCCTGAGTTGTATGAGTTCTTTATATTTTTTAGATAGTAAACCCTTATCAGACATATGGTTTGCAAATGTTTATCTCACGCAGTGAGTTACCTGTTTGTTGATTGTTTCTTTTGCTGTGCAGAAAGCAGCCTTTTGGTTTGAGGTGGTCCCACTTGTTTGTGTTTGCTTTTGTTGCCTGTTATATGCAAAAAAATCATTGCCAAAACCAATGTCCAGGTGCTTTTTCCCTATGTTTTCTTCTAGGAATTTTAGTTTTAGGTCTTATATTTAAGTCTTTAATTCATTTCAATTTAATGTCTGTGAACGATGTAGAGTTGAGTTCCAACTTCATTCTTTTGCATGTAAGTACCCAATTTTCTCCATACCATTTATTGAAGAGGCTATCTTTTCCCACTGAGTATTCTTAGCTCCCTTGTCAAATATTAGTTAATCTTTTATGCGTGGGTTTATTTCTTGGCTGTGGATTCTGTATCTGTTGGTCTATGTATCTGTTTTTAGGCTAGTATCACACTATTTTGATTACTACAGCTGTGTGGTATTGTTTCAAATCGGGAAGTATGACACCTCCAGCTTTCTTGTTCTTTCTCAGGATTGCTTTGGCTATTTGGGTTCTTTTGTGGTTCCATAGATATTTTAGGATTGTTTTTACTATTTTTGTGAAAAAATGCCAATTGGAAATTTTAATAGGAATTGCATTGACTCTGTAGCTCACTTTGGGGAGTGTTATACTAACCACATTTCACGTACTCAGTAGCCACATTGCACTAGCAGCTACCATGTTGAAAGCAGCACAGAGAGAGAACATTCCATCATTGCAGAAAGTGCTGTTGGACAGCTCTGTGCCAAATGCCCAAATAGAAGTAAAATTCTAATTTTCCTTGAGATTTTGCTGTATTGTTATTTCCTGTTATATTAGAGCACAGATGAACACTGTCTCATCCCTTTGTATTATCAGACCAACCATTCAATCTTCCTGCTTCCTTTCACCCCTCACTTGTCATTTGAGATTTATGAATATGAAACATAGTATTTCTACAATAACTAATACAAAGAGCTGCCTCCCTCTTAATCACTTTTGCACACCTATCAGTTATAGATGGTCCGTAGAGTTGAGAAGGCCTTGCTGTGCCACGCTGGCTGATCTGAAAATAAACACTGGGGTGTCCTATTACATCTCTGCCTGGTGCTCCTTGGGAGTCTGTTGGTATTAAAGATACTTTCCATGTCTTACTTTTAAGTCTTATAATCCTAACCCATTAAAATAATCCCCCCGTCCCCAGCTCCTCACTCAATTCAGTGACCCCTTTGTGACCAAGGATATCACTACAAACCACTCTTAATATTCCCTTTTGGGAGCCTTGGCTTCCCAAAGCCCTTGCGCTGGGCTAAAATAACTTTATCAGTCCTTTGGTGCCATTTGGGTGTGGATCACAAAGTTATCTTTTAACCCTAACTGGGTACACATGCAACTTTTAGGGAGGATCCATTTTCTTTAAACCAGCATTTGTCTGAGGTAACTCATGGCCAGGTACTTGAGGCTGGCCTGACGTGTTCATAGAATCTCTTCCCACTCAGTCAGCACGGGCATTCCTGGCTTTGGGCTCTTTTTCATAATGTCGCTGTGAACTTTTCTTCTTGCCTTGTAACAAGCTACCCTCTCCTGTACCTGAGTCACCCATTTGAGTAGCTGCTCTGGGACAATGGTGCGTCCCAGTACTGATATTTGTATGCATCTGTTTATCCCCACTTTTTTCCTCCCCCAGTTTAGATTGTGTTTATTGTTGCAATTTAAGTTTCTCTGCCGGCTAGTGACCTTTGGAGAACTGTAATGAGAATATTACTCCTCAGAAGATCTGAATGTGGTAGGTGGGAGCTTTGCCACGCTGGGTGTAATCATATCATGGCGTTGAGTGCCACCTCAGTGCCACATTCTGGAAGCCTGCCAAAGACATCTGCTCACCTCTCTGATACGATTTTCTACTTGACTTGCAACGCTTGACAGCCTTCTGCAAAGATAACACCTTTCAGTGACAGCTTTCAGCTTAGTGCCTCCAATGACAGGTTGTAGATGAGTGTAGGGTTCACTCAGTGCAAGTTGATTCATGACCTTGGTCTTCGAGAAGCTGATTATCAATCTCTGTCACTCTGCTGACTTCCTCAAGTGATCCACAACCTGTTGCATATCTGCACGTGCCTGTGCTTTGATTTTAGAGCCGGCCCAATGTGGGCACGTTTGTCTCAGAAATTTCAGAAGCACTATGGCTTTCTGAGAAACAGAAATAAATCTTCATCACTTCTCAAACTGTACTTGCTACTATAAAATTCATGACATCATACTAGATAAGCCAAGATCTCATACATAATCGAAGGTAATTCTATAGGAGTGGTTTTTAAAAAGTGACATGCAATTTTAAATAAGAACATGGAATTGTTTTTCTGTTCTCTTATTTTTAATGAATGTTGGTTTAGCAATTTGGATGCAGAAATCACCTTGTATTTTTTTTTTTAGCACAAACCAAGAAACATATTCTTAAATGCCAAATGACTTAAAAAATTTCCAGAATGTTGGAGAAATGAAGATCTGATTGCTTTGTCAGTTATGCATTGTTCATATCAGTTCACTTGAACAACATACTTGTGTGCTGTGGGGTGCCATGTTTCTAAATTAAAGGTGGAGACTGATAATATCCACAGTGAATAGTATTGGTAGGCAACCTAGGTAATATCAATTTAAAAGAAAAAGTATATCATTGTTCTGTAGTTTTGCAAGATGTTACCATTTGAGGAACTAGATAAAGGGACACAGGGCAACTGTGTTATTTCTTATGACTGCATATGAACCTGTAATTATAAATATTAAAAGTTTAGTTAATAAAAAAAACACATCGTAAGCCACACGGTCTTTCTTTGTTGCAGTAGTTTATTTTATACCTATCATGCATACCTAGAAGAAGAAAAAACTTTTTTCTTTAATCATTAATGTTTAACCAACATGAATCTTTCTTTTCCAAGTCTTTGCTTTTACTGTAAGAAAATAAATTCAGGAGAGAGTATTTACTTTTTCTGATGGAAATTTACAGGTCACTTACCTGTAAAATAGACTGTCTTTGGATATTAAAATACAAATATAGAAAGTTAACATTTAAATCAGCCTATTAAAGACAGACAGTAATTTTCCCATAAAATAGTTTTAGTGTTCGTATCTGTCTTACAGCACAATCGATAGAGTAAGTTGGTTGTATGTAGCCCACTTCTCGCAAGTTTTCTAAAATATCTTTACAAGACAGATACCGCTGTTTCTTCCTGAGGAGCCAGAACTGTCTATTGTGCCTGTCATTTGATTTCATTTAAAGTTATTTCCCTTTCTTTCATTTTTTGTAGAATGAAAGATGATGCATTCACCACGAACATTCCAAGATAATCTTGCTGTTGTTCCCAGCATTAGCTTTTAGCTGAATGATCAGAATCTAAGACTTCGATGGTGCTTCTGATATATGTTAATAAGCATGGTCTCCTATGAATTCTAACTATTATGAGGGCTTTTTATTTTTTACTATTTCTTGAATCTCACACCAAGGACAAGTCATAAATGCAGTGGTCATCATACATGTACTTCCATTTTCCCACTTTATATTTGTTTACTGTGTTTTTTTTCTTTGCCTGTATTCTTTCCTATTTGTCTGCATGTATACTGTCTGGCATAATTGGATTCAAGAAGTAGTTATAAAATTAATAACAGTAGATTGATGGTGAATAAACTAGGGGTAGGTAAGTAGGTCAGGAACATACCCTAGCATGTTGCTGAGCCCATAAAATATAGACTAGGCTTAGGAGGCTTGCATTCACTTTATTTTTCCTGATCCTTGAAACTTTATTAATAGAGTAGTACTACGTAAGAATCCACAGACTTAACCTACAAAGAGAAGAACCTCATTGCAGGTTGGCTTAACGAGAAGAATAAAATCTTCACAACTTCAGGCATTTCCGCGTGCCGCTTCCCTAAGCGAGCATGTGACTGGGGATGTGGCCCTGCCGCTCTGCCTGCTCACGGGTAAGTCCCCAAGGGACAAGCAACTGTCTGACATTGAAACACATTTTTCATTCTGTTGGGTCGTTGCAGTTCACAGCTCAAGCTAACTGCCACCTCTGTGCTGCCCTGAAGAGTTTCTGTTCTCGCCCAAAGTTGGTGGAGAAACTGATTCGAGCCTTGCTAAATCAGCACCAGAATGCAGTTAGGGGAACCTTACAGGCTTTTCAGTGGTGATCTTTGTCATGCCTGACTTTCTACCAAGTTCATGGGCTTTGGTACTTAGCTCCCACTCAAGATGTGATTCGTCCACAGTAGCATGGCTGTCCAAGTGTAACCTGCACGGAAGCCATTAGCAATCTTGAGATTAACAAGGAGTGTCCTAGGAAATCTGTATGTATGTGTTCATTTTGACTTATTATCTTTCTATTTGGGGTTTCTCTTCTTTCCATTCCTATTCTCTGCTGTTCTGTTGATGACCTAGATGCGTGGCTCTGTCTCTCTCCATAACCTGTCACGTTGTTGCTGTCTCATTCTCTCCCTCTTTCCTGTTCCGCCTCCTTGAATTTTCCCTCTTTGCAGCTTGCCTCTGTCCCCACCTTTATGTTTGTTTTTACTCCCTACTCCTACTTTGGCCCCTTTCTCTTCCATTTTCCCATTTTCCTTCCTTATAGCTGGCCAAAGTGAGAACCCAAGTTTTAAAAGCATTTTTACTTACTGTATTTATGCAGTAGGGATGTTGGTGTTGGTGATAAACCGAGTAAGCTGCTCATTTCAGTAAAACCTCTGTATCCCCGCTACACTCATGGGAAGGGCCTAAACAAGTGAAGTACACAAAGATTTCCCCCAAATAGATTTTCTTGGAGTTTCCAGATTTGCTTGATACTAAACCACTAAATTATTCTTAATTCCATAGTCCCCTACCTCCATTATTAATGATCCTTGATGTAGGTATAAATGTGGACACTGACAACAGACTGGCATGAGTCCTCATTCCTGGTTCATGGTATCATTTTTGTGTTCAGTTTTGTTTGTGTCACTAGTGGATTGGTCATTTGGCTCACAAAGCGGTTGCCAAGCTTTCTGATTAAAACCATAATATCAGCCAAGTCAACAGATGTTTGGAAACATCTGGGTATGCGGCACCATTTACATTGGACATGGCCAATCCTGGCTTTGCAATACCCTAGAGCATCTCTAGTTAGCCCATGGTTACCCAAAAGAGGAAATTTAAGTCTTATTTTTAGAAGATCCATTTTTCTTTTGGGGCATTCTAAGTGTGCTTTGGCCCTCCACTTTTTAATTTCCCCACTTCAAAGGTCCACATTCTAGGGTTCTTTCATTCTGTTACTGTTCAGTCTTACTTGAACCCTGGAATTCAAGTTGGAGCTGCACCCCGGGATCTCTGGCCAGCCACACTACAAGCTCAGTTTCATGTCAGCTAATCTCCATTTCCTTTGTCTTAGCCCCATAGCACCAGTCTCTGTGTTTATGTGGTAGAAACTAGTTTTTGGGTAGACAGAAGTCTAATTACCAATTCCATAATGGGGAAGCCAGTGCCATTTTAAACATGATCTACTTCTGGAAGTTTTGAGTTTATAGGGTCATTTTTGAAGTCTGGCTTTTTTAGGACCCAGAAGCCTCCAATGTATTGCATCTCTCACCTTTTATGACTAAAGGGCTAACTAATCCACGTTGTTCATCTTGCTCGGTGTAGCAGGAGTTAACAGAGACCCAGGATAATCCCATGACTTGACGTCTCCTGGATATCTGAGGGTGCCCCAACTCAATATGTACAGTCTCTTTGCAAAATGACTGCAGTAATCTCCTAACTTTTGTTTCCACCACCAGTGCTGCTTCCCTCCCAGGCCTTTCTCCACTTAGAAGCCAGAATAATCTTCTTTCCCTAGTCTGATCATGTCTGTCTATTTGTCTCAACTCTCTTTCTTTTCCTGTCAGCCATCTCAAGGACTTCTCATTTCTCTTAGGGATAAAGCCAGACTGCTCACTGTCCCTGCCTCATTCTCTAACCTCTTTGCCACACCTTCTGCTGGGCACCAGTGAGCCTGGCTTCCTCCTACTTATAACCATGACCCCAGGGCCTTTGCATGAACTTCTTTCCCCTTGCTGTGCTCCTCTCGTCAGTACCTCCCCAGGAGCCCCTTTAACTCTCAGCTCAGGTAATTCCATCAATCCTTGATAATACTCCCTCCTTCTCTGTCTGGGGCTCAAGTGCTTACTTACCACTTGTAAGGCTGCTTTTGTTGTGACTTTAGTTGTTGGGTCCTGTCTTTCCCACCAACCACACATGCTCCATGAGGGCAAGAGCTGTGTCTGATTTACTTAACTTTTCTTCCTCAGTAATTACTTGGTAAATATTTGAAAAATAAATGCCAATGCCTACAAGAAAGTTAGTAAGGAGAATGCTAAAACTAGAGTCCATGTGTCTTGCCTTCCAAACCAGAGTCTTTCCCTTTTCACCAGGCCCAGAAGTATCCCCTGATGGACCCTATTGTGGTTAGTTGGAGAACCCCCCTATTAAGATATAATAATGGCAATCTTTTTCCATCTCATAGTGTTAAAAATTGGTTGGGGGATAGTAGAGGTAAGACAGTAAGCAGCTAATTTTCCCTCCTATCCATTTTATTTAACTTTCAGCACCTGCTGCTGGTTACGCAGATTTTGGTGTGAACATTTTATTTAGATCAGCATTATATGGACATACTGAGTTTTATCCATAAACAGTTGGTAGATGTCCTGCAAAGAATGCCTTGAACTCTAGTTAATTGGTCATCCTTTCAAGTTCAGCAGAAAACGGATTCCATGTCTGTGGTATGATTCCACGTGCCCCTGTGCACAGCCTGGGGTATCTTTACATTTCGGGGAGCCCCAGACATGGGAGGAATCGGTAAAAACTGTGGCTCCCCTCCCTAGGATAATAACCTTTATAAAAAGGACTTAGACAATCATACAATGCTATTTTTAGTCTATATTGTCACATATGAATTAACGTTCTGAGCGTTCTTCATACATCACCCCTTGTGATGTCATAACAAACCTGTGAAGTTGCTGTTGTACGCTTCCAGTTTTACAGAGCCGGAAACGGGGCACCAAGAAGTCTAACTTTCCCATAGCTAAACAGTGGCAGATCTAGGATTCAAATCCAGATCCAACTGGCTCCAGAGTCTGGCTGCATATATGCACATGCTCAGAATTTTACCTCTATCAGGACGGCATAGACGCCAAAGTCCATGCATGGGTACTGCTGTGGCCTTTGGACTCTAGGTTAAGAAAACCTGAATTTGAAGCCCCCAGCTCCTTCTACTCCTTCCTTGCTTCTCCTTTGATTCTGTCATACTCCATGTTAGCAGTTAAAACAACCAGAGGCCCTAGTTCTAGAAAGTCCACTCCCATGTACCGTTCCTGCTTATCCTCTTACCTGATCGCTCTCCATCCTTTAGCCGTGCTTGCTGCCTTCCTGTCAACGTAACCTGGATTCAACTCTTAATGCTATTTTAAAGTTTCATTAAAATTCATTGAATTGTTATTGTAGTATTATTTGCTTTTGTTTTTCTTTCAATTGATTCACTTTATCTTAATTAAATTAATTGATTATATAGGAAAACGTTCTGTCAACACCGTAATGGGAAAAACCACAGCTATTTGACATGGATAGACTTAGGTCATATAATCTATGAAAATAAAGTTTCCAAAGTTCTTAAATTCTAGCATAATACTTACTCGCAGGTAAGGGGAAATAAAAGAGTATCAGGAAAGTGTGGAGTGCATATTAGCACCAAATTGAGATTTTCTTCTTCTTGCTGTGACCGAAGGATAGAAATAACCAAGAAAAGGAAATGTCTTTTTGATATTTGTGTTTTAGTGTTCAAAGCATCTATCAGTACTTAAGATTTCCTCTCAAGTATTTGTGCTGCACCACATTTGCTTTTGTTCCTGTCCAATGACACTTTATTTCATGGAAAGATTGATATTTCTTTAAAATGGAACTCTGAAAATGGAGAGTGACACCTGGCTGGTCCTGTTGTGTGCTGCACATGAGGTCCGTTCGTATCTCTGCAGTTGAACTTGACATTAACTACCATATATGTGCTTGTTGGGTTTCTGGCACTATGTTAAGTACTTACCATGCATGATTTACTTCGGTTTTTATCAAAAGAGCCTTGCCATTAGGCACTGTTGAGCAGTGGCGGGAACTGAGGCACAGAGAAGTTGGGTAACTAGCCCCGGTCACACTGCTATGAAGTAGCAGAGCAAGATTCCAGCCTAGGTCTGCCCATTTTCTAAATCCATGGCTCTTAAAACACTTTTGCAATGACTGTCTTTGGCGCAGTTTGTTTTGAAACAGAGCTGTGCTATCAGTGGTCATTGGTAAACTGTTGCATTATACCTGGAAAAGTTCTCTTTTCCTAGTTGTATATGTAAACAAAAACATAAGCCACTTTTGGGGAGGGGGTTCGTACATGTGGCATTCTGTGTGAGGAAGTGAGAAATACTGTAAAATGAAAAATGAGATTAATGTTTCAGATTGTACAGTTTCCTAATTATGCTGTTAATTATTCATATAAAACAAGTAAAATGACCCCTGACAGAGACATAAATGATTTAGGTAAAATCAAATATTTATAAGACACTGCTGAGTCCTGGGTGTATTGTAACAGATGCACTCAAAATGCTTCGCCTTCATCCTTTGCATGCAAAATGTTATGTATAGAATTTATAACAGGTTGAAAGTAATCAACGGCATTTAAGACACCACTGAGCTAATTCATAGGTATTTTGGCTTTGGAACTAAAAGCATATGACTGGTTTAATATAATATTTTATGTTCTAAAATATACTGCATTTTAGGAATCACCAAATGATAGTCCCCTGTACCTCAATTCTACATTTTTTAATGGTTGAAAGAAAAATTAAAATAATAATATTCCATGACACATGAAAATTGTATCCATATTTCAGTGTGGATAAATAAAGTTTTATTGGAACATAGCAGCCTCACCCATTCATTTACATACTGTGTTTGACTGCTTCTGTACTACAAGATGAGGTGAATAGCTGCAGCAGGGTGCACAGGGCCCACAAAGCCTTAACTACTTACTGTCTTGTATTTCACAGAAAAAGTTTGCTAACCTCTGTTCTAAAACATGCCTAGCAGACAGTAAAGGCACAACAATGGCATAGCATGTTTAATCAGCACAAGAAACGCTTGCTTTTACTTCACTTTATTCTATAATTTGTTGTCCTGCTAATAGAACATTCACTGTATATTTTTCAGAAGTTGGAGAAAAACTGCCTTTTAAGTGCCATAAAAAGGGATTTATATGAGCAAAGTTCCTTCACTTGCTTTTAATACTTCCTTTATATAGAGAAGTGCTGAAAGTAATTGCACTGTTTTAGAAATGGGTCATTAGTCTAGTCCCTATCTTTTACAGAGACCTAATTTTCATGCAGATTTCTCTCTCAAGCTCGAACTGGGATCTCTTTAGGAAGAGACAACAATGTGGATAGGAGAGCTTTTCCATGGCTTCAACAAGCTTGGCTTTTGATCACAAACCATTAAGTATATTGGTTGGCATCTTCTATGTATTTAGCAGCCAGTAAGTGTTTGTTGAATGAAAGACTGGATTCACTTTAGACAACAAACAAGGGAATGTTTCACTTAGAAAATAAAATCTGCTTTTTATGTATTTGGCTATTACATTGCTTTGGAAAAATCATTGTGTCTACTAATATATTATTGTTCTCAATTTCTCTTTTCCATGTTTCAAGGAAGAGGGGTGTGCACTGAAATTTAGGAATTGTATTGATTAGGCTTTCCTTTCTTGTAGACATTCTTATGTGTTCTTTCAGATGAGCTAAGGGAAGTTTTCTTATACTGGGAATTAAAGAAAGAAGTAAATTTAGTTGCCTGCAGTGATTTGAGTGACTTAACAGAATTTTCACAGCACTTGTCTGGGCACTTGTCTGTATTATCAAATACAATGAATGCAGTCCCCTACCCCAGCTGTCTTCCCACTGCTGTTGCCTTAATATGGAAGAACCTGCCAGTTTTATTTCCAGATGTCTTGTCTAAGTTTTCTAATCAGGGAAGTGCCTCTCACATCTGGTTTATCATATGTATTTCCCATCTCATTGCAGACCTTGAATCTTAACCCTGAGAATCAAAGCTTAAAAAAAGAAAAATCCCACTCTCCAGATAATTTTGACCATCAAGTGGACTTAGTAAACCTTGATTCAGAGCATATTTTTCCTTTCATTGTTTCCATTATTTTTTCATCTGAGAAATGGATAAGAAATTCTGAGACCCAATAACTGGGAATTTTCATGATTTAGAGTCCACTGGTGTTTGAGAGCATTCTGCAGCTCGAATGTGTTAATTCATTCAGACTAGTGTTTTTGACTTGGTATTTAACAGGTATACATGAGGAAATAATTCACATCATGGAATCATGAACTTTATGTGAAGTGCCAGAAGAAATCTTTCAAGTTCTGTTTCGAAACTCACATTGGTTCCCCTCCCTTCTGTTTTGTACAGTTGCCATACTTCTAAAAGACGACTATTTTGTGAGCGGCGCTGGCCTGCCTGGCAGATTCAAAGCCGAGAAGGTGGAGTTTCACTGGGGCCACAGCAATGGCTCTGCGGGCTCGGAACACAGCATCAACGGCAGGCGGTTCCCTGTGGAGGTGAGAGCAAGTCCAGCGTCAGAGCGTAGCTGTGCTTTGGATCTTGCATTAATGAGATGCTCTGTAGTCACCCCAAGTCATTTTGTGAATCAAAATGTCCCTACCTTTGCCCCTGGAAATTTTTTATGAACAGCATGTCAGGTGGACATCCATTCTCAAGTGTCTCATCTCTGTTTTAACTGGAGAAGTAATAGGAGTCACACATGTGTGGGCTTGAGTAGACTCACCCCTGGTCGATGATTTTCAACCATTTGTTTCATTTGACACAGTTTCTTTTCTCTGTCCTTTTCTGAAACCCTGTTTTCCAAAGGTGGCATTCAGTATGTAACTCGGGTGTCTTCATTTTTAACCTTTACAAAAGAGAAAAGTCAGTTGATAAATGAAGAGTAGTCTGAGAACCTTCTCTCGGTAGGGAAGCTGTTTAAAGGTTTGTTTGTTTCTAACAGCTCATGAGAAAGAAGCTGTGGCCATTGGTAGTGAGACTCGCTGTCAACTTTGCTGGAATCAGTGGTGAGACTTTGCCCCCTCTGTGTTGGCAAAGATCCATGTTGCTAGGCAGACAGAAGGTATGGGGTACACTTTAATCATGATAAAGATGTGAATATTCTTTTGTTGGGACAAACATGTTTGTTGTTGTTTGCTTCTCCGTGTGCTAAGCTTTACGAGTTTGTGGAAGAATTGAAGGGGTTTACAAGCCTATGGCTAGACTCAAACATGGAATGACAACTCTTAGTGTTGTATAACTTCTGCTACGACTTACTTTGATAATCTTATGAATAATTTAAGACCTCCTTCCAAAGAGAAAATACACATATATACACACACAGATTTGCACGTAATCAATAGGGTTGTATCACTCACCCTAGCTCCTCAACCCATTCCGGGACTTCTAGGCATCCCTAAAGCTTAGGTGAAGATTCCCTACAAGATGAGAAAATCAGTAGTATTTCTTTGTTTATAGATGTTTATATTCACATACAGGTTTGTTTCTTGTCCATGATTCCTGGAGAAACCAGAGACAACTGTTCTGAGAAAATGCTTCGTAATTTTTCTTGTTCAGCTGAAAAATTCTCAGTATCAGAACTCTTCTCGTATTAGGAGTCATCTATCTGTGGGACTTCCTGTCCTAGTCACACTAATTAGATGTCTCATGAGTAGGGTTTCTACTTAATGTGCTCTCTCCTCTTTTATATTGAATGAATTATTTCTTAGGAATCTTTGTTCTGTTTGTGCCTGGAAACTTGACTCCTAGAGGCAAAATTATGGCATATCTTTAAGTTTGGGGTTTCCCTTCTTTGTTTGCTGACGAGTTCCCATTGGCAGTATGAGTTGAAAGGATAGTTTATATTCCCACTAGCTTTGCTCTAAAGCCTCTTTATCTTAGAATTGGGTTGCCATTTGTTCAGTCAGTGTTGTTCTAGACAAAAGACCTGTGCTTGAAAGTTTGGAAACTTAATTTGGCTGCTGCCTTGGAAAAGAAGAAGTTGAGTTAGGAACTGGGAATTGCCACCTCAATCCTAATCCCATCCTTTACTGCCAAGACAGGGATGTTTTCTCCTCCTATCTGATTCTAGAAAAAGTGCACAGACTGGATACCTACTGTCTTGAAAACTTATTACTTTAAGTGAATTTTTAAATTTTCTTTTACTCAAAGAGTGCCATGAATTTCATAAGCTAATTAGAAATAGCTACAATGACCTGGACTTACTATTTGACCAAGTTCTTCAAATTTATTTCTTCTAAGTAATGTCAGATGGTAAGGCTGCCTATATTAATTGGGTGCCTCATTGAAGCCCATCTGCTTCATAGCCTGTTGTTGTTGTTGTTTTTTAATGTGATAAACATGTTAAATTACTTAGTAGATATATTTAGAGGAACTTGAATTTCAGAGATCAAAAGTAATGGGATCAAGTTTAACTTTAAAATATGCACCGAAAAGTTGTTCACTTTTGTCCAAAACATGTCTGTAATGTTTTTTGTTAAACTGCTTTATCTAAGCTCTTTATTACATCAGCCCTCCCTGAAATTTTTACACTGTTTGAACATCTCAGACTTGATTTAATTCTTTCCATATAACTACATTCTTTTCTAAGAAATTAAAGTGAAAGTAAAAACATTTTAATGTATCATGGAATAGTGTATCCGCATAGGGATATATTTATTGATCTGTTTTACAGAGTCAGAGAAGAGTCACTGTGGGAAGATCGTTCTGGGATTGGGAGAGTACACCATGGGTTCTCAGAAACTGTGTCCCCCCGGGGGGGCATTAGGCATTGTTTGGGGTCTTGTTTGGTCGTCAGTGTTGGGGGCAGCGGCCTGCTTCTAGAATCTAGTGGGTAGAGACCAGGGATGCTGCTGAGCATCCCAATGCATAGGACAGCCCTCACGGCAAGGAATTATCCAGCCCAGATTGTCACTGTTGTGGGACTCTGGAGCAGAGAGAGCAATATGTTCAGTGCAATGGAGCCTTCTTTTACTTGCGTGGTGTCATTTTAAGGGTATCTGAATAATGAGGACTCATTGCTTGACAGGCTGCCCCATCCCCTTGTGGTTTTTCACAGAGGAAATGTACCTCGCCTTATGGGTAAGAGCACTGCCGGTCCGGCTCCTTAGATCCTGCTGGAGATAAGGTCGCGGGCTGGGGCATTTCAGCGCTCCGGCTCTGCAGGTTGAATTTTAAGCCTATGTCCCACAAGAATGTGG
The DNA here is from genome assembly GCF_040802235.1 of Manis javanica. Classification (NCBI taxonomy): domain Eukaryota; kingdom Metazoa; phylum Chordata; class Mammalia; order Pholidota; family Manidae; genus Manis; species Manis javanica. Next base: position 10,305,250 of record NC_133158.1, read on the forward strand.
ATCTGCTTCCAGAGGGTAAATTGCAACAAACCCAACTTTGTCAGTTTTCTGCTTCCCAGGAATTCTTTGAGGTCATCTGCAATGACTTTGTACACATCTAGAAATTAGACCTTTCCACATTTTCCTGGCTGAAATCCTTGACTCAGTCCTGTAGTTCCTGCATTTCAAACTATCCAGTCTAATAGAAAAGTAAATGTCCTTGTAAAGACAAAACATAAGCCCTTCAGTATCCAACATTCTTTACAACTCGGGTAAAGTCAGGAAAGAAGGTTGGAATCAGGAGACAAGGCCCAGTCTGGGTTGTTCTAGACAAAAGACCTGTGCTTGAAAGTTTGGAAACTTAATTTGGCTGCTGCCTTGGAAAAGAAGTTGAGTTAGGAACTGGGAATTGCCACCTCAATCTTAATCCCATCCTTTACTGCCAAGATGCCATAATTCAGCTTTACTGCCTTGTCTGCCATAATTCAGCTTTACTCTTTGCCGAGCAGCAAGTCTTTGCTGAGTTCCTTCTGTTGTGTGGACACTACAATGACAGCATCCCTACCCTCAAGGTATTTACACCCCAGTCACGATGGAAATTGAACAAGCAGTCACATAAATAGCTGTGTAATATCAGTTGTGATACAGTCTCTGAAGGAAAGGAACATTTTGTCACAAGGTGGAAGACCTCTGTGGAGACAGATATTTACTAAGCTATAAGATATTTATTAAGATGGAAGAGATGAGTCAGAGCCTGCCCATAGAAAGGGGATTTGTAAAGGCCCTGAGGCAGGAGATACTTGGTGAGTTTAAGGAATAAAGAGAGATCTGTGGGGGTTTTGGATAGGCAGGTTAGTGACCTCCGCAAAATGTCCACTCTCTAATCCCTGAAACCCATTAATATATTTATTACTTTACATAGCAAAAGGGACTTCTTTGCGCATATGACTAAGTATCCTTAAAGTCAAAAGGCTCACGATCCTCTAGTGATTACACCAGTGATGTCAGAGGGCCCTCCTGCAGTTCATCCTACTGGACTTTGTGTCATCCGTCCAACCAGAGTTATCTGTGGCAGCTTCTACCTTATCCTAAATTTTCTCCCTGTCCCACATTTGTTCCTTGTTCTGGGATTGGTAACTTAAATAAATGCTCATGTAACACTAATAGGGTTGAATCATGTGGTGTTTCCACTAATAACTGAAGTTGGAGTTAATGTAAAGAGAAATTCTCAGATAAAACCTCCAAGAGCTCCATTAAAGTGGAGGTTCATTGCATGCTTGTTGTCTGAGGTAATTAAAATCTTGTTTATTACGATAAGAGATCGCAGGAGTTGTTGATTCAGACTTACTGGTGCTTTATGAGTTGAAGTCTTCAGTAAGCTTAAATGATCCAAATTGATTGTGTGTGCCCTTTCCAGTGGAACTCACAGCTGGCTCATTTCAACTCTGCTTAGAGCATCTTAGCAAGTGAATAGAAGCAAAGACATTTTTCCTAATACATAGTGTGTACATGTAACCATATGGTTCAGGTCTATAATCCCTTAGCTGAAACCCTTCAGGCCAGATGTTTTAGGATTCAGAATCTTTTAGAAAGGTATGATAGCCCATCTGCCATATATTACAGAGGACAAGTAGTAGGGTCTGGAACTATACCTCATGGCTGCATTAATAATTCCGGCAGCATGCAGATGACTATTACACTAAGAGGGAAATAATAGTATTCTAAATAGCTTCACATCTCTTCACATCAGTATTATTATCAAATTAGTTTTTGCACCAAAACCATAAGTAACAGCAGTGGCAAAGCACCTTTGGTCTTGAGAGCTTTTGAGATCATAATCACTAATACAGGGTAGATGGACTTGTGTATTAAAAACTGTGTCCACAGTGTGACATCACTGGCTTCTGTTCCAAAGCACATGGGCGGTTTCCAGCCATGACACAAGCACATTGAATCATTTGTGTACGTAGTGAGCCGAATGTGTCCAGGTACTCATTCTCCTCGTCCACGCCCCTGCTCGGTCATGGTACTGTCCAATATTCTTTGTCAAAGTTAAAGTTTGTCCAGGAGGCAAGAGATTGTTACTAGTTCCGTGATCTGTTTGCGTTTTAACGTGCTGTTTGGGCCTGTATTAGTCTTTGGTAGCCACTTCTTTGTTACCTTGACCTGCTCTGTATTCCCTCCTGTCTGCCAACATCCTACCTTCCTACCTGGAGTCAGACAGATGGCTTGCCTTCCATTTTGTGAAACAGATCTTGGTTCTTCCAGTGCTTCTGTTGCATTCTGGTTAGACGGCTGTCTTGCCTTAGACGGCTCAGTTACGTTCCAGATGGCCTGCCTCTGCCTTCCTTTTCCCAGGTGAGCCCAAGGGCTTGTGCCACGCACATAGGCCCCATGCAGCGTCAGTCTGCCTGTGTTCACGGCAGTGTGGCAGGCTGCGGCACCACTCAGATGTGCGTCCGTCCACAAAGCGCCCGCGCCCATCCTTGGCTTCAGTAGCACGGTACTCTAGAGCACGACTGCATGTTCGGTTCTGCTAGAACTCCTTTACATATCCCTTCTTTTGTGCTCCACGTAAACTTAAGACAAATGAAATGCCTTCTTAAAGATTTATTTTATATATTGGCATATTAAAGGTTTTGAAGACTCCTCCATTGAAAAAATCTCTTTGCCTTTGTTTAACTGTTGTTCCAGACTTAGGGCCCCTTGTCCCTCTCCTCTTTCAGTAAAAGTGAGCAATGTCACTCTTTGCCAAATGGCGTTTATACCTTTCTCCTCTCCTCCTTTAGTTCACAGTCCTTAAGAGCAATGGAGTCCTATTCAAATAAATGTTTTTGAAGGACACCAAGGATGATTTGGATTTCAATTATTTGGAAAATTATAAAGCCAACTTGGCTTGTTCACCAAGCACTTGTTTTAATGTCTTTATGAACTTGATAATATCTTGCTTTGTCCCAGAGAGCCCTGCCATAAAGGAAGACTGAGACATTTTCTATTAAAAATAACTTTTGCAACATCATGCTATTTCTTTCTCCCTGCCTTGCAATTTACTTAAATTCCAGGAATTGTTGCAGCTTCTCTGAAAATTTGCTTCGTTCACAGAGAGTCCTTTGTCAGTGGAGCTCAAGACAGGGCCTGTGCTCCCTGTCCTGCCCCCTCAGGGAACACTGGGAGTGCTGGGGACCTTGCTCAGTGGCTGTCACGTGTTTGCTTTGCTGTCATGTAGCCAGTCGTGTTTTCCTCTGTGGTGACTTTCATTAAATGGCAAGGGAATTGGTTGAAATTTAATTAATGACTTTATTGAAATAAAGATTCCATTTTAGAGCAGAATGTTTCATCCTTTACTAGTGAAATATTTAATTTCCATCTGGCTGATCTTTTATGTGTATGTCCTGGGTTAATAGCGAGGAACGTTTGAGGAGGCCCCGTACTGGGCGTGTGCTCAGTGGGGAAGGTAACGCCTGGTTGTACAGAGCTGGAGAGCAGGTTTGGGGAGGTGAAAGCAGCCTGGGTCCCTGGTGTGTTAATCTCCGTGATGTCGGACAGTCCTCATCACACAGTCATCCTTAGATGTGAACGTGGCTCACGGCTGTTTGATGGTGTGTCTCTTACATGTAATGTGCTGGTACCTGACTGAATCGTATTGAAAATCACATACAAGCCAATGACATCCTCCGTAAAGAAAACCTGGTTAAATTGGAGCTATTCTCAATATAGAAACTTGATGACCCCAACTGGGGGCAGTGGCGGGAAAGGGTGACAACCAAAAAGAAGGCTTAGGTTGGTGGTGATGGTCTGGTGGTTGTGATCATAACGATGGTACTGTAGACACCATTTAATAAGCATTACCTGTGTCAAGAAAGTTCCAGATATTACCTCATTTGATTTTCTCACTCGATGAGAAAGATGCTCTTAACCATACTCATCGGAAAGAAGGGACCACTGAGGGCCCGGGAAAGTAAGTGGCTTGGCTGAGGTTTTCTGTTAGTACTCCATAATATGGGCTCCATTGTCTCTGAAATCTTAACTACAGTGGTCCTTTCCATAAGCTGTTTCATTGCTTTTCTTGTAGTTGCTTTAGGTTGTTTTTAGAATCACCGAAGCAGTAAAAATAATTCTGCTGAAATCTTAACTGCTGTTTACTGTTATAACAAGAAAGAAAAAAAAAAATTCAGAGAGCCTCAAATGTTCAGAGAAGAGAGGTGAAGGGAACAGAAAACTCTATCAGCTCTTTGCCAGAGATCTCTGTAGAAAACACAACATATTTTTATTGGGATCGACAACTTCAGTCTATTTTTAATCACACAGAGCAATACTGTCTGATAGAAAATATAATGCGAGCCATACATTGTAATTCAAAATTTTTTGGCAGCCACATTAAAAGAGGTAAAAAGAGACAAGTGATTTTATTTGATTTTAATATTGTATCTTCATGCAATTTATCTTATACAATAAGAATAATTAAAATTTCATTGATTTTAAAGTCCTATTATTTTTACCCGAATTCATTAAAATATTACTATTTCACCATGTAATCAATATAAAAAAATATTACATTCTTTTTTTGTCCCATCTTTGGAATTCAGTGTGTGTTTTGTCCTTAGAGCACATCTCAGTTTGGGCTGGCCACATTTCGAATGTTTAAGGGCCACATGTAACTTAGTCGCTACCATACCCAAAACGTGCAGGTGTAAGGACTCCAGAGCACAGTAGCAGAACTAGATAATTACCCAAAAGACTTACAGAAATTCTTCAGGAGGAATTTTTATGTGGAATATGTGGTAATTTTCATAGTCTTCTCTTCCAAGAAAAATATAAAGACAGTAGTTAAGTTTTGTATTGGGATTTGACGGGGGCGTTGAAAAGCCTGCACTTAGATGTAGTACAGGTTTTTTCTTTGTAAGCTGTAACGTTTTTTCCTCCTTATTTATTTATTTACTTACTTACCTATCATTTACATACTTATTTTACAGCATTTGTTCCCAGGGCTTTAACACTATTCTTCTCAGAATCCATTTCCAAACTGAGAAACTCAAATAGAACTGGCTGGGGAGACCTTTGTGCGCTGAGTGAACAGACCTCAGGCAGCCATACCAGATGCATTGTAAGTTCGGGTCCAGAGGATTTAGGGGCATGTGGCTCGCAAACATAGCACCCCCTCCATTTCTTTTTTTCTTCTGTCAAAATTTAAGCAGGAAGATTTCAAGCCATCTTAAATCTAAAGCCCTTAGCAAGTTCTGTAGTGCCACCGTCACTCAGAAAAGACAGTCAGGAAGATTTATAAGGAAGAGCAAGAAGTCAAGATTGAAAGAAAGTCTATTTCCTCTCTCCCCTTTAAACCCCCAGCACAGAATTTCATAGGCGCCCCCCTCTAATGGAGTGGGAGGGGGAGGGGACTCCTAAAGCTTCCCTCTCCAGATTGCGTGGCCCGGCACTGTGTTGAGCACAGATATTTCTCTGGGTACATTTACCGTGATATGCAGAAACCGCCTGGGCAAATTCACCAAAACCCTGTTTTATTTAAAAATATAAATTTCATCTCTTGAATGTTTGAGGATGTCTTAGAAGACATGGTTTTAAAATGCAGGTTAACACATGAAAGATATTTGGGTTAATAATAAAATAGCTTCTAAATCCCAGCTCTTACTGTATAGTTAGTTAGAGCTTTGATTTCTGAATCTCCCTATTAAAACCTTTACTGCATTGCTTTATGAAGTTCAGTATTTCGGGGAATCTTCTCAGTTTATGCCTCCATGTTCACCACTGTGTGATCGAAGATGGTTAGGGATGAAAGGAAACTCATCCCATGACCTGCAATTTCCAGCCTGCTTTTGCCTTCAAATTTGCCTCTCTCCCTCCCTCTCTCTTTTCTTATCACTTTATTTATTTGTACTTATTTATTGGCAGGGTAAGTCTGGACTGAAATACATAACCATATGTAGGCAGCACCTTTGGAAAAATGTGCCCCTAATATATGTTCTGGATTCTCATTAGTTGTTCTAAATGCTCTGCATAAAAAGTAATCTGTGGTCAGATTCATTTAGGAAATGCTGTTTAATATGTCTTCCTCTTATAGCTTCATAATGGGTTAACATAGTAAAATTCTTGAGAAGTATTCCATTAGAGAAACCTGCTTCATTTTCATTTAACCGGGAATCTCCCAAACTCACATGAGCATGAAGTTCTTTTTATTTGTGTGTATCCTGTGAGGCTAATGATGAGGAGAGTACATGGGGGAAATGCTCCCCTGAGCAGTCCAGTGGAGAGCTCTTTTCCATGCCTTCACGCTGTATAAAATATGTAAATTACTTCCTTACACTTCTTTCTAGTTTCTAAATGATCAGCAGGGTTTGTTCATTCATTTGATTCGCGGAACCTTCCCTGTGTGGGATACAGAGGGCCCTGGCCCAAGGGGCTTTTATTTCAGCAGGTGCTAAGGCCCTGAGGAAGAATCTTGCTTTGCCTGTGGAGCAAAGGAGGTGCAGAGTGATAGGAAAGCAGTCAGCGACATAGTCAAGGTCGTGATGCTGTGAGGCCTTGTGGACTCTGAGAAGCTTCCTGGCTTATACTCCAGGTGAGATGGGAAACCGTTGGAAGGTTCTCTGCAAAGGAGTGACATCATCTGGCTTACGTTTTACAAAGATCTTTCTGTCTGCACTTGAGTAAATGGTGCACCTGTGGACACCGAAGTTAGAAGTAATGTTCAGGAGTAATAGTGTAGTATTTCAGGAGAGATGATGGTTCCTAGTACCAGAGGGGGGGTGCAGTGGAACAAGGTTGAATTCTGAATGTTTTGAGACAAGAACATGCTAATTAAGGGAGATAGGATAATTATGTTTTCTCAGGGGTAGTTTGTATTTTTCGGTTTTGAAAAAAAATTGTGGATTACAAAACCAGTCTGTATTATTTTACATTTCATGTCGTTTTTTAAAATTCTTTTAAAAATGTATGATGATGTAATATTCAAAGTTTATTTTGTAATATGTGTTATATACCAGCTTTGATTACAGACTACATATTATATGCTAAAGAAGAATGTAATATAGTGAAGTAATTAAATATAATAGTAATAAATCCCCTTCTTGAAGGCTTTATTTAGGTTAGTAAATACAGAGGGCTTCCAGCAAAACCTGGCCTATTCTAAGAGTTTACCAAGTATTAACCGTTATCTTGATGTCTGTATACTCTTGTTACTATTAGGCAGATCTTTGACTTACCTGTTTCTTTTCTTTTCCTCTGTTTCCAGCGTGGTTCAGGCCCTCACCATCTCTGACTTTGACCATTGCTACAGGCTGCTAAGAGCTCTCTCTTGTCTACCACAATCCACTCCTTATCCAGTAACCAAGTTTTCCTTTAACTGCTTGAGTTGCATGACCCTTTCCTTTGCGTCAGATCTTCCAGTGGTCTCTGATCATGTGGAGAATAACCATAAAGATCCCACACTGCTCTGGGCACCACCCGGTGCGGGCCCTCACCCCCCCCCCCACCCCCTCGTGCTCTCCACCTCATTTTCACAGGCTGTTTCCTCAGTCCAGATGTTCTCTCCCTGATTATCCCTCGTCACGGCCCATTACTTTCCAAATCCTACCCCTCATAACATTGCTTGCTCTCTCTCTTCCCAACTGGGTCACTTGCTTTCTCCTATTACCCAGTTTCATTTTGTGCATAGCACCCATCACTTTTTGAAATTACTTATTGATTTGTTTACTTATTTATTAACTTGCCTCCCCCTTCCAAATCCCTCTATACTCTAGAGGAGAAAGGGGTCTGTCTTGTTCACTGCTGAATCTTTAACGGTGATGAGATTACCCATAGAAATGTAAACAGTAATAAGTACCAAGAAACCAGCATTCTCGTGTCTTCATCTTGTCTCAGTGGTTTGGAGTAAAGAACTCTAAATCCTGAGAATGAAAACTTGTGAATCCTTTATAAAAAGTATGTTTAAAAGCAAATCCTTGCCCCAAACTACCTCTTGTGTCAAGGACATGAAAGACCCAAATGAGTTAGTTACTCCCAGGTAAACACACCATCCCTTGGCTGAATGCCGTGAGGCTGAGGGTTAGGTGTACAGCCCACAGAATCATCTTGTTCAGGTCTCTTTTTCCAGAGTGTAGTTCTTATCAACAACCATTGTATCTACATATCAAGACAGATTGTTCCAATTAGTTAGTGAGGTCCCGGTTTTTGAGAGCTGTTAATATGTACATGAGCAATTACTATAGCAGGGTTAAAAGGCGTGCCTTTGGGAATTTTTTATTGAAATTATCAGTTTCATTCATGAGCTCAGGCAGAAGCCCTGAGAATTACGTGCTGCCTTACTCTGCAGATGCATCCACTGGGAGGTTCTTCAGTGCCCATACACAAGAAGTTGTGAAGTTTCCAGATTCCTCTCCTCTGCCCCACCTTGACCCCGTCCCAGGCCAGTGCCTTCCTCTATGATCATTGAGAACTAGACATTGTAAGAAGGGTTTGGGAGTTTCATTGTGAACCATAAGAGACCAGCAGAGTGAATCTTAATTATAGTTTATATCAAAATTAAGCAGGTGTTTTTTTTTCAAAAACCAAATTCAAGTAATTTCTCTCATTCTTTACTACTGGTAAAGGGAACCAAAATAAAACCAAACAAACATTGACTGTCTGCATTTCCTCTTTCACATAAAATGCTGTCTCTCCTTAACATGAATACCATGTCTGTCCACTGTGCTCAGTCTTGCTCTCTCCTTCCGAAAGCTCACGAGAATCCCACGGTCAAGTAGGGACTTGATTTGGAGCCAAACAACAGATGATGTGCAGGCTGTGGGGGGTAAGGACCCACTTTCTAGAAGGCCAGCCTCTTTGAATAATTGAGGGTAACCAAGTCAATGTCAAATGGGCCAAAATTCCTCCATTTGAGTTAAGGTATCGCTTCCTCTTCAAATGCTAATATAAGAGAAAGAGTGAAATACAAAAGTTATATCCTGATTGAGCACATTAATAAAGCGCATCCGATCCTGCTCCTTTCGTAGCTAGCAAAGAGCGTGGCATCGTTGGAATAAGATGCATGTGAGGTAAGCTTTGAGGGGATAATTGGGGGCATGCCTGTGGAGATGCTTTCTGGGTAAGAAGGCCCGGGAGAGGGTGAATGAGGGGAAGGACTGGGGAGAGGAAGCACTGCTTCCAGAAGGTTTTCTTGCTGACGGTACGGGAGCCTGTTTCATCTGTAGAGCAGACCATTCAAATGAGCAGTGGTGTGCAGACAGATTTTGGTGGTGGGGCTTGATGTTTTTGTAGGAATTCTCATGGAAGAAGGAGCCACCTTAGTCTCTGGGGCCCCAGAATGAGCCCATAGAAGCTGACTCTACTAAGGAAATGGCTGCAGCTCGGGCATAGCTCCCAGGGTAGCCGCAGATATTTACCAGGGTCTCATCTCTTTCACATAATTCGGGGGAAGGTTTTCAAAATCACATTCCTCTAGTCCTTCTTGGGACCTCCTGAACTAGGTGTCGAGAAATAAAATATATTCCCTGATAGTTTTTCTATGAAAAACTCCTGGATAAAAACAATAGTTAACATTTCAAAAGGTACTCACTGTGCATTCTTGAGCACTTGTGTCATTTAATCCTTTATTAAAAACATCTTTCCATAAAAACAGCAGTTAATAACACGTATCTCTTTTTTTCAGTTAGAAAAACTAAGGTAAAGAGGGTCCTCCTGATAGAAAACTCAGGAGATTCTAAAGTTGTCTTGGTAGAAATCATTTATGAAGTCTAGTAGTATGAGTTTAGAAACCATTTTCTACTGATCACAGAGTGGTTCCTGTCATCATTGTGATCTGTTTCCTTCTAATATTTGGCATGGGCTGGGCGGAGATAAAACTATAGTTAGTATCAAAGGGAATATGATCATAACCTGCTTTATCACTTCACATATAGTATTTTTCATGTTCTGAAATATTCTTTACTCCTTCAAAAATGAAATCTAATTTTTTTGTACTTGTTGCATTCTACAAATTTTCAAAATTAATGCATTTTACTTGAAGATCAGGGAAGAAAATAACAGAACAATGAATCTAATTTAATGTCATTTCTGAGACCTTATTTTTTTCTGAGCAGAAACAAGTACAAGGCAGTATATGAAAGCATAAAAATATCTTTTTTTCCTACAATGCAGATAGTTTCCTAGGCTTCTGATTATCAAAGTAATATATGTTCATTATGAAACAATTCAAATAATACGTGAGTTAAGAAGGAAGTATGTGTTTTTCTTGCAAACACATGACACTCTTTTTTTTAAAACACCAGTATGCTATACAGTTTTTTAAGCTCATTTCCACTTACTAGATGGTAGAAATCTTCCACTGTTAGTAAGCAGGTATCAACATTATGAAATTTAAGTGCTGCATAGCTTAGCCTCTGAGCCAGATTACTGGGGATCAATCTCATCCCTGCCACTTACTACCTATGTGAGTTTGGGCGTCTATTTAACCTGTTCATTTATCTGTAAACTGAAATTCTATTACTTGATGAGAGTTTTTGGAGGAATTAAAAGTATAATATTTATAAAGTGCCTAGTTTAGTGTTAGATAGTAGGTGATTGATAAATTTTTGCTTTCTTCATAGTGTGGATGTGACATAATGTATTTTAGTAATGTCTTGATGGACGTTTTGGTTCTTTCCATTTTTCCTGGTTATAAACATCATAGCTACCATGTAGAGCATGTATTTGAGATAAACTCAGGTTGTCTAGGGGCTAGCCAGCCTTTATGACAAGGTGAAATTCGGTAGGGATTGTCTAAAACACTGTTTGACTTTCTGAGATTTGGGGATCAGCTAACATTGATTAGTCAGAACTTCTGGCTTTTTCAAAAGAAGCTGGAAATCTCTGTTTGAAAAGGCTAAAATCTCTATATTTGTGTGTATACTACACCTTTTATGTAAAATACACTGTCCTGGCCTTCACAGGTTACTGTGGGACTAGAATTGGTGATCAGTTAGGGTTTCGTATCCAGGATGTTTAATCTCAATCAAAACTCAAGTTCTTTTTGTCTTAGCTCACCATGTTTGCTTTACCTTCATGAATCAAGAATGCCCAGGATGCTATACGAAGTTAATTAGTGTGATATTATATGATAATATAAATTGGTGGTTTTATGTATAAATTCTGAAACTATATGTAGTAATAATAATGATTACTTTCCCTCACCAGGATGCAAGTTCCTAATATGGGGTTAATAAACCCCCTGAAATTGAATGTGAAATTTGGTATATTTAGGTGTCTTTTCTTTCTTTCTCTCTGTCTGGGTGTGTCTCTATGTCTCTTCTTTTTCAATCTAGTGCTTCATTCAGACGTATTGTTTTCTGACCTGCTTTTCCCCAGCCAAAAAAAGTAAGGAATCTGGAGAGAAAGGAACAGATTTTTTTTTTCTCTATGGGAATAATTTATCTTTTAAATTATGTACAGAATATATAAAATTTACATGAAGGTTTTCTGATAAGCTCATTACAAGTCTCATGAATGTTCTAGAGTTCTCAAAACTCACAGTGAAGGCTGCCCTCAGTGACAGTTCCACCATCTGGAATGGGCAGGGACCATTGCTGTCTCAGTAATTTGTTTAACCTCCTTGCCAAGCACAGAACCTTGGCACATTGTATCGGCTACTGTTTATCTTAGTTAATTTAGACATATAAGGAGCTCAGGTTCACAAGAACTAACTCACAGAATGTCTCTTTTAGTCAAATCTGGTTCCCATTGCTGGCACTCGGCACACCAGAATCAGTATTGATGGGCATTTTGTTTTGACAGACTGACTGACAGGCACGATGCTTGTCACCTTCCACTGGCTCAGTAGAGGGTGGTAAGTTCATCAGGTCCTACCCAACAGGCTTTGTTCAATTTAAGTAGATTATGGTGTGAACGATGGAGGTGGAGATCAGAACTGGCAGGCACTGAGATTTGAATAGGACCTTCAATTTATTTGACATGTCTAATGTTCTTAAGAATGGAGATGGAACCCTGGTTTTTGGTGATAGGTAGAAAGATTGGCTCCAGGATTGATAGTCTTGGGTGGATTAGTAAATCGATTTGCTAAGAGCTACTAGAATGATATACCTTTTGGGTCTGAAATTCACCCAGCAATAGCTTAAGATAACAAACCTAGTGGCACTAACATTTCAAAGGTATTTTGCACATAAGCTCTAAGTGGCTTTTCTGTAAAACTGTTATTCTACAGAAATAAAAGCTATAGTTTCAGTTAATAAAAATGGGTAATTGATTGCTTGGTAGCAGAGTGTTTATCTGAAGTCTTTTATTTTTCTTGGTGGTTCTTTTTAAAAAAAAACTGTTCTTCCCCTTTCCTATTTCATCTTTATTAAGTAATATAAATAAATTCAAAAGAAACTCATTATTTAGAAAGATACTTCACTAATTAATTAAATTTAACCTCAAAAAGCTGTAGTTTAACTTAACTGCTACTTATTGTGGTTAAATTACCTGTTCTAAATAGTTTAATAAAATAGACGAAGCCAGTAACAATGTCTACTATCTGTTCAGTAAATTATACTTCTATGTTATATTTACATATAACCCTGAATCAACCTTTGATATAAATATATTAATGAGCAGATACTGAGGTTTTTACTTTACTAGTCCTCATGAAAACATCAGGAAATCACAACTTTTTCATGACTCAAGATGGAATTGATCAACAACAGTTATGATGTCATTTACCTCCAGTGCCAGTTAGCACTACTGATACAAACATATATTTCCACAATGTGCAGCCATTTGGAAACTTGAGTCAAAGACCCTCATCTCTTCCAGGTGTCTTTACATCTTCTTGCTGGGATTTCCAAACATTTATCTTCTAAAATTATTAGTAAGTGTTTGATCTTGTTTGTATTTCTTATTGTTCTACATTTCTCCAAGTATTATTTTTGAATCTGTATTTCCTTTGTCATCATTATCTTTGTTTAATTCTGCATACAAGTAACAAAAAAAAAATCATTTCCAGGCATAGTCACCAAAAGTGACTAAAAGTCCTGAATTTTTAGATGCATTCAGAAATCTGCTTTTTTAAATTGATATGGAACCCCAGGGAGACACTGTTGGTCTGAGATCCCAGGGCTGCTTTGGCAATGCCAAATCTGGAATATGAAGTAGTTAAAACCTACTCTCTTTGTCTGTGGCAGATGGTACAGAAGGAACTGTTTATCGTTGTGTTTAGGAACATAGTAAACCCTGGATAAATCTAAGGTTTATCAAAAATACTAACAAGATTACAAGATACTGTGCAATAAATCCTTCAGTAACTGTTATTAACTATTCTATTGGGGAATACTTGAATCTTCAATGAAAAGCTTATCTTAGGTGCATCATAATTTTCTCAGACAAGAAGAGGTTCAAAGGTGTGTGACTTTGGTCATTATTGGGAAAGACAGATGAAGAAAGGCTGTTTTGAAAATGTCTGTTCGGTGGTACAATAAATTTCTAGGCACTCATTTTTCATCCTTTTCAAAGTTCTTTTTGCCATAATTCAGTACTTTGGTGTAACTTAACCTTGTGGTAGTAACAAAGGAATTTCTTTTTCTATCAAGACACTGTTACAGATCCCCCATCTCTTCATTTTTCCATGATGTAATTTATTTTGGCAATAGCTGTAATGAAAGTCCACTGCATTTCTTTGTGGGGTCCTTGCTGGGAAAAAAAAAAAGTATAGAACATAGACTTTTTCAATGCCAGGCAACTTCAAAAGAACATTTGGCTCTGCTACTGTCATCAACTGTTTTTGATTTTGCATTCCATCAAGCTTCTAGGTAGCCTGTAGTACCTGCATTTATGTGGAGAAGGAATGGAAAGTGGACTTAAATCAGAGCTGATGTGAGCTTTAGTAGATCTGTGTGTATTTTCCAGATTATTCACTTCTTTGTGGAATCTTTTTGACAATTTCACCACTTCTTACCCTTGATATCAAGTGGGTAGTCGAAGAAAGAAAGAAACATTTTTGGATGCAAGTTTTCCTTCTCTAACCGTTAAGGTGTTATCTGTTAAAGACTGATCAATTAAGGAATGAGCTGAAACTAAGTAGATCTAATAAATACTCTAGACCTCAATTCTTATTATGGGCTTTGTTTTATGAGATTGTCCAGTTTGCCAGTATCACATAATGGGAAGTTGTTTACCTTATTTTCAGTAGTAATCTGCTTTAATAGCAGGTCTGTCATTTTGACCTAACCTTAGCAGCTTCTTCTTATTTACTAGTATAAGAGTTATCTTCCTGGAGTGTGAAAGTCATGCTTGTGACCCCGGTTAGAAGGGAGATGTTTATGTAACAGACTGGGAGTTACACCAGAAGGTTTTCATACGTGGGCAGTGAAATCAGACTTAGACACTGTAACAGAGAGTGGGATGAAGCACTAAAAATTTTTAATATGTGGTGTCTTAGCTGTCACTACCCACCTCTGTGCTTAAGAGAAGAACTTATTATAAAAAAATTATAGGTCTGAATGCACATATATATATAGCAACACACATTCTCGATGCAGATGCACTAATGTTACTATGGGGAACTTTGCTTTATGTATTTGACAATTCAATTTTGCAACCTTTGCAGAAGCACTGGGAAGCTATCTGAGAATGGTGTTTGTGTTCTTCTATGTACAGTTATTCTTGTTATTGTTGTTGTTATTATTATTTTAGGACTTCTCAATTCAGTACAATAGAAAACCATTTTTCTAGTTCTTTTGATGGGTATTTTTCCTTTTTGTAGAATAACCAAATTTTCATCTTTAATTTTTCAATTGCAATGACCTGGTTTTAAGTTATTTGGACTTCAAAGGGGATCCAAGATTTTTGTTTTGTTGCCAAATGTAAAAGGTAACCATTCTGGAGTAATTTTTTTTTCCTTTGAATTCTTTTCATGTGACCTCAATTATTCTTATGGTTTTCCCTCCAAGTATCTACCTGTACTAAAAATCAGCAAGTTTCAGAACACTCTCTGTTGAAAAATGTTAAAATCATCAGTGTTATAGCACAAAGGCTCAGTGAAAACTAATCTGATAGGAGAAAATTGTTGGGATAGGCTGTGTAGAGGCCTCAGTGATAACCTAATTTTTATCAGTATTACAAGAGAAAACCTCAAGCAGTGTCATCGTCAAGTATTGGCTTTTAAAATGCAAAAGCACTTTTATACTTTTATATTTTACTGATACATTTCTAATCACAAGTTTTTCAGAAGGTTAATAGAAATTGCAGTGCTTTATTGTCATGATGCTTAAAATGATTTCTTTTTCTATAAGAGTATGTTATTAAAGAGAAAAATGATTTTGCAACCTGTGCATTAAAGAATGTAATGCTCTCTGTCCTAAGGCTTGGTAATCAATGGTGTAAGTGGGGCCAGTTTATTTCTCATGGATTTACTAGCATCACTGCATAAATAGCCATAATGGAATTGATCTCTAGACTGAAGCAGCTTTTATCACATACAAAGGTTTGATGACAACTGTATTAAATGTTGGCCTTTGATTAGTCTTAGTCTTGCTTGGATACAGAGGTTTCAGAAGCTGCCTCATGCTCAAACATTGAAGATGCAGTATTTTTGACATTGAATTTTTTTGACATCATCTACTTCTCCCTGTTCTTTCCTTCTTGGAGAAGCCCTTATGGTATATGTGTCCTGACATTTCCCTGCTTCGGTGAAGTATTAGGGTTACCGCGTTTGCTCTCTTTGTGCGCATCTCAGAGGCACGGAAAGTGACATCGTGAGTACTCCTCCCTGCGTGACCTGGGTATGTAATTACTCCTGCAAACCTCGGTTTTCTCATCTCAGGAATGGGAATGAAAATCCCACTTAGAAAAATGTTGTATACAACACAACAAATATGTGTTGATGGTACTTAGTGGGGTAGCAAACACAGGGGCAAATAAATGATTAGGATTATGATCATCTACTCTTTTTTGTTGCTACTACTGAGAACAAGATTCATTCGCAGTAATCACATAGAGTCACCATAGTTATTTTACCCTCTTGAGGAAAATGAACCCTTACCCTTTTAAAAATTCTGTTTTTTTGTTTTGTTTTGTTTTTCCTTTATCTAGCGTTTCTGACCTCCATGACTATTTAATAGGGTCAATTGGGGATGAAGCTCATCATAGTCATACAGATGGTTTTTCTGCAAAAGATTAAAATATCACTAATTATTGGCACAGAGAAGACCTACCTTCTGGGTAGCTCTAACTGAAGAACGTCAAGGGCAAGGCAGTCTGTTCTGTCCATGCCCCCATACTCCCCAGAGCAGATCCCCCGAAACTGGCCCCCACTGCCTAGTCTTTATTTTAATTCTGCTCATAGGAGGTGACTGGCAGCTTCACTTCTACTTCATAGCCCCAACCTACTTACTGCCATCCCCAGCCTCTCTCCTGGAAAATGTGGTTCATTCCCATTGGCTGTGTCAGAGTAAATCAGCTCCTCAAACACCCATTCAACAGCCAGAACCTTAGATGTTCAGGGTTCTGGCTGAAAGCAAGTGTCTCCTTAAAAATAATTTGTCCCTTACCTGGAAAAGCCTCTATACCATGGTAAATCTAATTTTCTCCAAATATTTTTGAGTGCCGACTTATATTTTAAGCCAAGCAGCTGACAAAAATTTACCTGTAGGCTAGCTTAATCAGATTTTATCCTAGAGAGAGAGGCCTAGCCAAAGAAATAAACTTACTTTGTGAGCACAGATTTCTAAATCCATCAAAAAATGTGCCCCAGAGCAAAAGTGATTTTTTAAAAAAGGATTTGCTGAACGATCACCTGGGAAATGTGTACATGTGCATCTGTAGGACAAGGCCAGGGGTTAGAAGAGAGGCACATTTTTGTGCTTCAGTAATTAATTTCCCTTGTTATAATAAAAATCACAACCCTTGTTGGAAATCTGGTTGGTGCCCAAATGCTCTGGGCAAGTGTTTGCAACTCGTGATTATTTATTCCCCAGATCTTTTCAGATGGGCTGTGTGTGAATCAGCCTCGCCTGCTTTTAAGGCTTGAAAAATGTTCTTTAGAATTTCTTGGTATCAAAGCATACATTAATTACTGAAAGGATAAGACAGTGGCTTACTGGAAGTCAGAATCTACATGTTCTTTTTTCTGAAGAGGCAAGAAGAGTCCTCCATAGAAAAGAGAACTACTTTTAATGTTACCCTTCTAAAATCCTGTGGAAAAATATGCATTTTTTTTTTCACTGTAAGGAATTCTTTCAGAATGATCTTTCTGTGATGACATCCACATTATACTGGAAAATATTCTTCTGTTTCTGGCAGTGATACACTAATTACTGCCTATACATTTTTAATAGTTTAATCTGTCATATTTTAGGAGAGAAGTGATTCTGATTCCAAACAAAACTGAAATGTATGACCAAACACATTATGAAATACGTGGTTTCATTAAATCCAGTTGTTGATTCAGTCATAAGAAAATTGTTTAGCTCAAACCAAGGGACAGGAGTGCCGAAGAATTATGATTGCATTTGCAGGTATGCACATACCTTAGTATTTGTAGTCAAACCTCACTGCCTTGTTATGCCATGTTGCCTGGTAGCCATCAAAAAAGGAAGTCATGTCACAGTTTGAAAGCAGAGGATTGCTGTATTCCATGGCTCTGTTAGTACTCAGTGGATTGCATGGAACAGAGGCCAATGCAAGTCAGCTTAAGCAAAAAAAAAAAAAAAAAAAGGATAGTTTATGTAAAGATATAGGAGTGTCTCAGCTGTGGCTAGAAAGGGGCTGGACAGTGGACAGAAGTCTATTTACATCTTCAGTTTCTTCTTGTGTCTTAATTGTTTCCTGTTGTGTCCCTTCTGCTGTAAATAGGTTCTCTTGGTCAGTGTGAGGCATTCTGTTCCTGATACTTTCCTGAGTTAGTATATTATGGATTGATACTCACTCACTCACAGTTCTTTGGGCTTAATGCCAAAAACCCAGGCAAGACAGTCTGACTGGTCCAGTTGTGTCATGTGGTCTGTACCTGGTCCCGTGGGCTATGGCCATAGAGTGCACCACAAATATGGCAGACCTGGGCCGCTTCCTGTGGTCCTCTGGTTGAGTGTTTCCAGAGAAAAGGGGGCTGACAGAATTCCTAAAATATTCCTTCTCTCACACACTAAGAACTTTTTCCTTTTTATCTTTGAAAGACTATGCGCTCCTGAGTCAACATCATATCTCAAGAAAGGTGATCTTGCAAGAACTCTGTATCATCTGGGCGTGGGTTAGTAAGCATGACTGATATAGGTCTAAGTTAGAGTCTGTTTAGAGACACTTCTTATTATTTCATCCTCACAAATCCATCTCCCATTTTCAGATGCTTCAAATTTGCCTTTCAGAACAAAAGAGAAAGGTGTCTATTATTTAAAGATGGGCTCATTATCAAAAGGTGACCAGGGGTCTTCTAGCTACAATTCACATTCCTAGCACGCCCTTAAAAACTGGTAAAACACTAAGTATTATTTATGAACAAGTCAAAAGCAGCATGTCCTCTAAAGGGATGCCGGTCATTTATTTATTTATTTATTTATCCATCTCTGTTGGAAAACTTACCGTCTGGATGCAGTCCACATTTTAAAAACACATAAATTAAAATCCAATGCAAGTTGCCTACAATGTGGGTGACCTTCACACCCTCTCTTATCCCAGCCAGGCATTTCTTATTCTGATTGCACTGAAAGGAGAGAGGAGAAAGAGAAAGTGCCTACACACAGATCTATCTACTTCTATTTATTTGGTGAGATTGGGTCTTCCTTCATAAGACCTTGCATTTATTTAAAACTGTATATTATAGGTGATGATAAAATGTGAATTATGATCACCCTGCTGGAGTAATGTTCCCAAAATAATACAGTGCATTTCCTCTTACCTGGCCACCTTCCACCTGTCACAAGGCATTGTCCAATCTGATTTTCCAACGTGCATTTTCTGTCTCTGGTTGAATGAGTTCATAAATTGCTTTTCTGATTATCCTTACATTCTGTTAAAGGATATGGGTTTGATGAGTAAATACATTGTTTACAATTTGCCTCTATCATTTGTATATTCTGAGTTACTCAAGTTACAAATTGCATGAGGCTTTCAGTGAAATCATGTGTTTCCAAACACAGGTAGATGTGTGTTCTGCATAGACACAGAATTCTGAAATGGTGGAAAAATTTCCCCTATATTTTTTAACTTAAGCCATGCTCTGCATTTCTTTTATCTAAGTCCATTATGACACTTTGCCAAAAAAAAGTTTCATTTATTAAATTTTTTTGTTGTTATCACTGATATTTATATGGTAACCTGATGTTCACTTGTCAAGTTCCTCATAAATTTGTTACTTGTAAAAACAGTCTAATAGATAGATTGCTTTAGGGAATTATTAGGGTTAGGTAGGAGGACAAAATATGCACAAGACTAATTAGTATTTTTAAATACAAAATATTTCTGTAAATTAAAACTTTGAGCCTAGGGGTTTGTGGTAGAATTGTGGTGAAATGGGTATTACTCAGCTTGAGCATGTTTCATAATTACGGGTAAAGGGTATCAGACTTTTACTGGAAATGTCATCATTGATCAATCAGTTGACTTTCAAGTGAGTATTGAGAAGGCATACATCTTAAGTGGCAGGAGATTCATAAATCATAAAATCGTCTGGGGTGTGGCATGCTCTCGTGAACAGTTAACGAACAGCAAACAGCATGAGTGAAGAATGTTGAGTGGCAGACAGATCCAAGGATATGACCTGAGTGTCCGTAACGGCATTAATTGTGTAAAACTCTGAGCCAGGCGGGGAATTGCCATTAGCTTCATGGGGGATGAAGGCTGATTCACCTCTGGAATGGAGCAGGAATTTAGACTGACCCCCGCTGCCTTTGTAATCATCAGCAAAGGGGTACTGAGCCCTGCTGACCTTATGCCAATCTCTGTGTTGGGTGAACAGGTGGAACTACTACCCTCACTAGTTATAGGACAACAGGAAATCTACAGGCTACCTTGGAAGAAAATGAGATGAGTAATTTCATTACTAAAGAGGGGGGAAAAAAATGAGGTGAGTCCCTAGACTAGAAGATCAGAGACTGCTTCCTGAGAGGAGTTACAGATTCCCTGAAGCCTGAAGAATGTAGAAGGGGTTGGATAGCGGCCCCCCAGGGAAGGGCATGCTGCTCCAGCAAAGGGACCTGCCTACTGAAGCCAGCGTTTAGGGAGAGAAGGGCACGTTTGAGGAAACAGTCTGGGCAGGGTGAAGGCACATTAGGGAGAAGGCTAGAGTTGTCGACAGCTGGTATGACGTAAGTCTGGACTTTATCTTAGCGGAAATGAGGATCTTTTAAAGTGTTGTGAAGAAGGACAGCAGCGTGATCAGAGTTATCTGTTAGGCAGTGACTGGCACTGTGGTGTGGACAGTGGAGTGCAGTGAGAAGGCCTGCTGCCTGAGGTCACCGTAAGGGGCTCCCAAGTGATACAGCCAAGTGATGATGGCTACTTACCTAGGTATGACTGGAGGCAGAGGCCAGGGCAAGAAGCAGACTGATTTGAGAGGTACTTGGGAAATGAGGTTGACCGGTCTTCATGTTGGAGGTGGAGAGAAGGCAGACAAGATCAAGGTTTCTGATCTGTGTAACTGGCTCCGAGGTGCTGCTCCAGGGAGCCCTGGGGAACTGGAAGGAGGCTCTCTGTTTTAGACCTGCAGGGTGTATCCAAGTGGACATGTCAAAGAAACAGGTTGGTTACGTGGATCTGCCACTCAGGTGACGACTCAAAGCTGGAAATGCAGATCTGAGAGGTGTTAGCATGCCCGCACATAGGCGCACCTTAGTACTGGTGGGAGCCGTGGGCGCGGTGAGAATGGCCATCCTGAGCCGAGAGTGGCCCCAGCCTTTAGGAGACACCTGGGGGCAGGGGGCCTGGAGGTAAGACCCAGGTGGGGTACCCTGAGCGCTGCGGGGAAAGCCTGCCCCCACACAGGCAAGGGCCACGTTTGTTTTGGGAAAAGCAGGAGCAGTCAACAGTGTGGGGTGTCCCCTCAAAGTCACATGGGACCAGGCCTGCAGTGGCATTCAGCCACAGGAAAGCTGATTGGTGACCTTTCTCTACGAAATTGCTGTAGATGGAATCAATATGAACTTAAATAGAAATATTCAACACACCATTTGCTGAACAAACCTGAGCACTGGATATGCTATGACAGGAAATTCTGAAGTTCCCAGTGGCTAAGCTGGCAAAACCTACAGGCCCCTGTGGCGAGAAAGGAAAAAAACAACTGAAATTTATTGAAAAGCATTCCAATTTTACAAAAGTGTTGAAGGAAGGAGGGAAGCAACAAATCTGATTTAGTGAAGACATTTTCCTTGACAGCAAGATTTACTCCTGGGTTATAAATTTGCCATGATCGAGACTAAAATGCATTGAAAGTTAAATTTCACCTATATCTCATTCAACACCTAACATGATTTAAATGACAAGATTTCAGAAGTGACATGTAGCCTTGGATCTAAATATATTTTTTATGGCTGGAAATTTTAATTTCAGATCAGTGAAAAATCATGATGCCTCTCCATGTGTAAGAGACTAAAGACTGGAGTGTCAGGCCGGTGCAGATGGTTTCGTTAGGCAGAACTATTAATGCTACAGGGAGTCAGATGGCAGAGTTTGCACAGGCTTATCTATAAATTCACCCCTGCAAGATAATATTGAAATGGTTGAATGACCAACCTAGTTGGAAGATAGAGACACGATGAGTTCATCTTGTTTTAATCTCACATTGGCTGTTCAATTTGCCTATGACAAGCTGGGGTAGACACCCCATAAAAAGTATTATACATGCATGACCCCACTCCTGCTTCCCACCCCAGCCACCACCAAAAATACTCTTTCCCTGGTTGTCTCCGCTCCAGGTTCAATGACTTTTTTCCTTCAAAAGACTTAGCCTCTTCCTGCCTCAGGACCTTTATATCTACTCTCCTGGCTTGTCCTACCACCGAGAGACCCCTCCTCTTTTCTAAAGTCTCCCATTTCCCTTTTGGAGGAAGCCTTTTCTCTCATTTCCTCACTGAGATCTAGTGTCCCTATTACCTCCTGTCACTGTCCCCTGTACTTTTTTAAGCAAATACAAATAAGGGGGGGAGGGAAGAAGAGATAATTTGGTAACAAGCATTTTGAACGCTTTTGAGGTTTCCAGTGTCCCTTCTTGTTAATTGATGAGTCTCACAGAGCAAATGATAATAGATGTTAATGCTTAGTGAATGCTCATTATGGGCTGAGCATATGAATTATTGTAATGTTCGCAGGAACCTTATGACGTCAGTATTGTTTTCATGCACATTATATGAGGAAACCGAGGTATAAAGAGGTTAAGTCCACAGAGTCCTGGGTCACCCAGCTGGTTAGTGCCCTGAGTGGTGTCCGTTGCTGCAGTTCAGATCCTGAAATGGCTTCTTCTCTGAGGTCTGATGGTGGAGTCTTCGAAAGGCGAGTCTCTTGCTAGGATGTCCTTCAAGCTAGGATGTCTTTCCTGGGCTTCCTGAGGTTGTCAGTTACACTTACCTACCAGTAGCTGTCCATTACAGTTCTTAGCAGCTGGTGTAGATTTCTCTGTCCTGATGGTGACTAGTCAAGTGACTGAGAGAAGGCATTCCAGCAGCACTAAGTCAACACCTCCTCCTCCCAAAGAAAGTTCAGAATGCCCATTCCAGCAGAACGAAACTATGAATGGTTTAGAAATAAAGTCAACGCTGTGGCTTTGCTAGGTTTTCCAGATGATTGTCTGCAGTGCACTTGGCCACCGTGGCAGCCAGTCGCTGGAAGTGCTGGTTCGATAGACGTAATGGGAGCATTCTCACTCTATCACTTTTAAATTAACTTAGTCCGTGTGGCTGTCCATCCACTGCTCCTTCTTGGGGAGCAGGGTTGTGCTGTATTGATTCAAGTGATGGATGAGAATATTAAGCATTCGGAGGCAGGACAGGAACCCCGCATCAAGGGCTCCAACAAGCCAGCCCATGGCTTCTGAGTATGTTAGGGCCGCTAGATTGGATCAGCAAAACCCCGGGGTCCATTTGAAGTTGAAATCTGAACATCATGCTCTGCTTGGAGCATAAAAACGGCACTTTTCAGACTCCGCATTTGAAGACTGTTTTCTCTTCTCTGAATATAAGTCATAGATAGAAGAGAGAGTGACATGAATTCCAGGTCATCAGGAATTCATAGGCTTATATTTCAGAAACCATGGCAGCATCTGGAAACATGAAAGCAGGAGTTCCTTCAAACCTAAAAGCCAATCAGAAAGGTTGCCGTTCAGCTTCCATGCCTTGAAAAATAGATGGGGTGGGGTGGGGTGAAAAGGTGTGAAGATTCTTCCTGGACATTTCAGAGTAATTGTAGCAATAATGCATTAAAGTGTCAGTAGGAGAAAGGATTCATTGAATTTGCCTTCATTTTTCTCATTTATTTGCTTTTGCTCCTGTCTTCTTATCCTCTATAAAAAAATACAAGGAGTCCTGTTCTGCCGAGTCCCCACACTCTCTCAGAGTCCTTTATTATTGCGAAGTGACATGTGTGAAACCTTGCCACTGACATTCATAGACTTATAATCCCACTCCTGCAGTTGCTTTATTAATGCTTTGGCTTTCAGCATAAAAGCCAGCACATTGAAAACCACGAAAAATTTCTGATTATGACAATGACATTTATCATTCTCTAATGGAGGAGCCGAACCGTCTAGGTGGAAAGTTAGTGGGTGTAACCAATGTGAAATTCCTCATTTTAAATGCAGTCTGTGCTAGAGTAGCTGTTCCCTAGGGCCCTGGATAATATTTACATCTCACACAGTTGTAGGCACACGTGCCCATCAGCAATTGGTGGGAGCATTGTGAATTTTTAACTGCGGGTCTTGTGGGTGAAGAACTGATGCCATGTTAATTGAGTGATGCATTCAGCATAGTAGTAAGTGCTTTCTCTCTGCCAAATGCTGCCCGTGCCCTTGGGGTATGTCCCCAGAGAGACAAAAATTCTTGGCGTCATGGAACTTACATTCTAAAACATTTTAGAAAGCGTCATATTAGAAGGTGGAAAATACTTTGGCGAAAAATAGAGTATGTTACGGAAATCAGATGGGTCAGGGATTTGGTGGGGGTTGGGAGTTGCAGCTTAAAGGTAAGAAGGTGACATTTCAGGAAAGTCTGGAAGGAGGTGACTTTGAACTGGACTGTCTCAGAACTCTCACAAGGAATCACAGATTAGGTAGGGAAAAGAAATCTGTGTTGGAGAATAATAAATCCCAGGTGTTAGAAGCTAAAAATGCTCTCCCTTTTTTCTTTACGACTTCTGAGTCCTCTTTCCTCAAATAAAGCCCTGCAATTATTTGGGGCAGTGGCCAACCCTCCTGTCACTCCTCACCCTAATGGGAATTGGATGGAATCAGGAGTGTTCAGAATGTGACATCTGTGTGTGGTGTTTACAGTTTGTGATGAAATCCACTCAAGAGCTAAACAAATGGAGGGTGTTGGCTTCCAGCATGTTTTTGCCTCACTTTTATTGGTGTTCAGTGTGATTCACTGACCCGATTCAGTTCTAATGGTTCACTTATGTATGCAACTTCTTGGGAAGGAAAAGATAAAAATGTCCCCAGAGCAATTTTACTGAGATTTTGGTCCAAAAAGAAACACTGTAAATAAACAACAAGAAAAGTGGTGGCTAAAGCAATGGCTACGGAACAAGGCAGAAGATAAAGGCTTTGTAATTTGTAACATCCTCTGATTAAATGGCCGTGAGCAAATCATCGGGGCCTCCGGGACACACTCCATTCCTCTTTGTTGTGGCTGTGGCATACATAACACACGCATGTGCACAGCTCTGCACTCAGATAACTCAGCCTTAATTGCCACTGCTTCCTAACACCCTCAGTACCACAGAAATAGTGTTCCCTAATGTATAGGAGCCCAAAATGGTAATCATTTAATGATGATAATCTTCCTGTGCATTATCTAGTCTCACAACAGCCTTATTAGAGAAATGCTTTTTTGTTTAATCCTCAGTTGACAAATGTGGAAACTGAGGTCCCCTGTGAGTTAAATTAGTGATACCTAGCACACACAGCTAGTCAAGTGCTGGGGTCAGAGTGGGAACTGAGTCTGGCCCCAAAGGTCATGCAAGAATATATTCAGTTATTTCTAGATAGGTCTTTTTTATTGACATGATGGCAGATTATAGAGTTGAAGGGATTTCTCTCTTGATTTTCTAAGGTAACTTTCCCAGTCCTTACTTACCTCTTACTTTGATGTACCTCTCCTTGCCCATGTGCCCTCTATACTTAGATGTCTTTTTTCTCTAAAAACCTGGAGAGTTTATACCTCTTTATAAAGAAGATAACCACTGCCTGACATAATTTTCTCATCATGTTTTTGGGAAACTCATTTCCTTTTGCTGAATATGAGCACAGCTGCAGAAGGACCAGTACCTGGTTTGTCTTCGTAGCCACTGGCAGTGCCTGGCAGCGTAGATGTTCAATAAGTATTTGTTGAATTCATCCAGATACTCATTCAGCTCTATTTATTGAGGGCCTGTTATATGCCAGGCAATGCTCCAAAGCAGGCGTTCTCTAACTGAGCAACACCGACATTTCAGGCCAGGTAATTCTGTGCTGTGGGCAAGCTGTCCTGTGATTTATAGGACTTGTAGTGGCATCTGTGACTCCTGGTCTCTAGACGCCAGTGGCATCCTCCACGTATCCTCCTTCCAAGTTTTGACAATGAAAAATGTCTCCAGCCATTGCTGAATATTCTCTGGGGGGCAAAATCACCCCATTTAAGACCCTGTGGTCTAGATGCTCAGGTTACACAGCCCTGCTCTCATGAGCCAAAATCAAACCCTTCATCTCTGATCAAATTTCTAATCCATCTAGGAACTGTTCAGCTGTAGCCGAGTACATCAGCCAGATTGGGCTACATAAGAAAATATTAGGCTGATTGGCTTAAACCACAGAAATTTCTCACAGTTCTGAAGGCTGGAAGTCCAAAATCTAGGTGGCAGTATGGCAGGTTGCATTCTGAGGCCTCTCACCTGGGCTTGTAGCAGCAGCCATCTCACTTTGTGCTCACATGATGTTTTCTTTGTGCCCTGGGGGAGAGAGAACAAGCCCTCTGCTGTTGTCTTAGTGGGACGCTGATCCCATCAGGAGGACCACAACTTTATGCCATCATTAACCCTAATTTCCTCCCCAAGGCCCCACCTCCAAGCAGTGTCACACTGGGGATTAGGGCTTCAACATGGACTTTGAGGGAACTCAAACATTCTGTCCATAACACTGAGCCTTGATGTGCTGGAAGCACAAAGAGGGTGAACTCGGGCGTACAAGAGTTCACTCTCATTCCAGCTTATTATTTAGACAAGTTATTTAACCTTTGTTAGGCTATTTCCTGACCTGCTAACTAGGGACAATGCCATTTGCCTGATGGGTTTGTTTTGGAGATTAGAAAAAACAATCTTTCCCAAGATGTGTGATTTTTAACAGAAAGAACTTTTTGCTCTCCCTTCGTTTCTCTCCAGAAGTCTCTCCACCCATGCCCTAAGTGGGGGATGCAAGGCTGCCTTTAAAGTTAGAAAACACAGTAAAATAAATGTTTGCAGCACTTGGTGTGGTCTTGGCAGAGTATTTGATTATAAAGGTGTGATAATTTATCCAGTGAATAATCATGCTTTATTTCTTAGTCACCACAATAAGACAGAGATACATGTATGGGGATATTTGGGACGTGGGGGAGGATTTTATATTTTTTAAATAATAGAAGTGTTTATATGTACAACGTAAGTTAAAAAAAAATGCTAGCAAGAATGTTCTACAAAGTTCTATACCATTCAGGTCTGCGAAGAATCAGTGTTTTTATGCAATATGTAAAAATTCTCTTTTCCTCTAATAAAATTGTGGAAACAAGATGAGTAATAGCACTGTGAAAGCGTAGAATGTTTTCCAGATACTTTGGTGTTTTTTCCAGGTTTTCCTTCTCTTAAGCAAATCATGACCTTGTACATAGATCTGAATTTCAGATCTTTTTTTTCTTTTGGTATATCTGAAAGAAGTCAGTGTACAAAACTATTATTTGCCAACCTGAGGAATTCACTTCAGAGATGATACACAATTGTGGTTGTGTGTTAAATTGATGTTAGAATATGTTTGGGTTGATCAGCTCTTTAGGGACTCCTCCAGCTGGTGAGCCTTAAATATGTGTTAGAAGGAGTTCGGTCCTCCACCAGTAAGTACAGCTGCAAACACTCAGAGCCTCTGCTTTGCAATCATGACAATGCTTGCCTTTTTTCCTCAGCATTAGAGCGGTGCTAATCATTAAGTAGGTTTAATAAAAAATATCTTCTCAGCCTCCAAGTGACTCTGTGCATTAAATATTTTAAAAAGTTATTCCACTCAGTGAGACACTCTTGACATTAAATAGATTTAATAAGAAATTGTTGGTTTCTGATGGTTTTTAGTGTTAAGTATTTTTTATAGATAGTTACTTTTCCAGCCGACAGCCAGCTCCAAGTCTTTAATAATTTAAAAAGTTGCTTTTATAGCTGCTTGGTGCATCTGTGTATAAAACATAACATGAGGATTGCCTCTAAATTTTGAAAGACTCATCCTAATGAACATAAGAAGAAAACGTTTTCATTTTCTAAGCATATTTATATTTCATGCAGCAAAGTAGATTCCAAGTTTCACAAATTGGAGACTATTCCCCGTCCCCCCCCAAATATCAGTTTAATGCTTTGTAAGATGCCAGACAGAAAGGCGCACACTTGAAGAAATGTATTTATCTAGCACTGAGCACCTGTGGGGAATGTGCTATGGGGAATGATTAAGACATATAATTTTTTTTCCCATGGAAGCTAATATAATACAGATAAGTCAGTTTGTCTCCACAGAGTTTATTTGAAGGTGGTGTACATGCTTCTCATGAGTAGAGTTTTAAAGTGGAACATAGGGTGGTAAAGTACAGGAATGCAGAGCTTGACCTGGGACATCAGGTGGGGCTGAGTCCACACGTTGACTTCTGTCTGTGAGAGCTCTGTCCTGGCCCCTGCGGTGGACAGCAGATACAGCCAGGGTGTGCACTCTGCATATATGATGCTTTTAGTCATTTTTGCTGACTTTGAGTGGGTGGCTTCTGCAGGCCAAGTGCTGTGGTTGACCTGCAGGAGGCAGATGTAGATGTTAGGCACAGGGGATAATCAACAAACCATGCTTTGAGGCTGGCTGTGCTCACTTAGTCAATCTGGGGCAAGACACACTTAGCCCCTTGGCCGGCCCCTCTCTCCCTCTGTACAGTGTGGGCAGTGATAGCTGATGCTTGTGGTGGTTGTGACAATTAAATGAGCTCATGCACATTGAAGTTTTCGCTTGGCACCCACACTGTATTAAGTATTCATTAAATGTTTACTGTTTATATTGTTGTTATTATCATTGCAATTAACAGTTAATTCTTTCAGCAATGCTTCAGAGAAGGACTGACCTAAAGACTTAGAAGTGCTTTGAATGCCAAATCTGATAAATCCAAAAAACAGAATGTTGTTTCTTCTTTCGCAGCATTGAAAAACACTGCCATATTTTTCCTTATGTGAGTGGATTGTGGTCAAAATCATGAATTCTACAAACATTTAGGGCTCTGAGTCTGAATTTCTTGGACCGTTTACTTGGAATGTTCACATCTTTCCCAATGAGCTTAGGATTTACCTTTCACCCCACCCCTACACCCCAGTCCCCTCCGCACTAAACACACACACACGACACTCCGGGAGAGTCCCTAGAATTAAAGCGGTGAGCTAAAAGGTATTTATCATGTCTGCCTACACAATCTTCCACTAGACTTATGCCCAGAGGTGGAGGTGGTGGTGGTGATAGTGAGGATGGCGGTGCTGGTGGTAAGGATTTGGGTGATGTGGTTGGTAAGATGATGGTAGCTCTCTTGTGTTCACTTTTACATGTGATGGGCACAGTGCTGAGTACTTTGCCTGCATTATGTCATTTAACCTCATAGCCTCTTCTGAATTCTGTATCACCATTGTCCCTCTTGAATGGACAGGCTTTAGTTTACCCAGGGCTTTAACCCAGGGTCACAACCTAGACTCGCCTCTGCTCTTACCTGCCTTGTGTGCTTCCTCTCAGACTGTCCCTGAAAAGTCGATGTGGCGGGCTTGCTGGTTACTTCCAGAGCTCCTAGGATTTGGGGTAAGCTCAGAGGTGGCAGATTGGGCCTGGAGCTTTCCTTCCAGTTCTGGAGGCAGAGATGTGAACAGTGTTGCCAGCACTTGCACGGCCTTTCCTGAAGCTGTGCCCAGGGGCTGGCATGGAATAAGCCTTTGAAGGCTTTGATGGTGGGATCCAAGTGACCACGTGCCTTCAGAGCAAGGGTCAGGGTGGCTCACTGTCTAGGTTTTAAAGAAATGTGATTTCTGCAGTGTGTCCTTATGCTGAAACCCTTTCGGTGTTTAGCATTTCTGATCATCTGACCCTTATTCCAGGCCTCGTGCTCCCTTCCTGTATTGTTGATCCTGAAGCATGGTGTTTCTTTGCCTGAAAAGTCTTCTTTCTGCTCCCACACAGCATATGGCCAGTCTTTACTATTAATTTTCCTCTTGGTCTCATCTTGATTGCTTCATCCTGGAAGTCCTTAGCCCTGCAACTTCTTATTCTGGGACCTCTCCTCGGTGTTCCTGTGGCAACTTCATTTCCCTGCATAGCTTCTGTCGCAGGATGCTGCCTGTGCTTGTTTCCTCCTTGTCATTCTCTTGAGACCAGGACTTCCCAGAGATGCTCACCTTGTGGCCGCGTTCATGCCTGTGCGCTCAATGTTTATGCCTCTGCCAAAGACAGTTGCTCAGTAAATGCTAATTGCCTGCTTGAATGAATTCATGTCCTGTCTGTACATCACAACCACACTGGGGGATGTGGGATGAGGAACGAAGGTTGTGACCTTTTCTCTTTTGACCCAACATTTGACCCACATCTTAAAATGGTCAAATCCTTTACTTATATAAAATAAGCGATGTTATAGTAAAAACAGATTTCCAATTGGAATATATTCCTTAAGGCACACTTTTTTTGTTGTTGAGCAACATTTGTCAAGGACATTATTAGAATCCGTGGGGGTAATAAGTTCATCAAGTTGAAATTTTTATTTTCAATCGGCAGAAGGCAGAAGGAAAGACAAAACTCATTTTCTTACTGTTTGTAATTTGATCATATAAAATTATCTCAGCAAATACAAGGAAGCCCAAAGTGTTTTTCAATGAGGCTTCTGTATTTGTTTTATAGAATCAACTCTATAGATACACCTCCAGCATTTTGTCTTCCAAAATGCAGTATTGTTTATTTTCATGTCCTGTTTTCTCTCCCCAACAGCACACATCAAGACTTTTTAAATCAACATTCAATTATCACCAAATGACTTTTCTGCCTATTTCAGAGTGATTTTAATGTGGCAGTGTTTATTTTAATAAAGAATTTTTATATCTGCCTTGGGATAATGCAATTAGAATTTGTCCCCTTATGCAATTATTATAGAACCCTTTGCATGAGAGAATATAGACAACAGCGAAGCAAAGTGGTTTTTATTTTTAAAGAGCAAGTAAGATACTATCCTCTGTTTTGAAAGGCCTTCTGTTTAAAATTTGCCAAATCTGGGGGCTATATCATGTGCTTAGAATTTAGGGCATCTTGATTTAGATAAAGAAAAACAAGCTTTCGTCACGGCTCAACTTTTTTTTCTAAAGTTCTGCCAATTTATGATTGGGACCAGGATAGCCTCTCCTGAGTTCCAAAAAAAGTAAAAGACCCAACCCCGGTACAAAGGGTGGTGTAATCTAGTTAGAAAATACATGAACGAGAAAACAAAATCGTCAGTGAACTGAAGTTCTGAAATCTCTGTCAGAGGCCATTTGAAAACAACAGCTTTTCAAAACTCGTAGTGGCCCACTGCAGCTGGTTAATACACAGTAAGAGCTTGAAGGAACATGGAAGATTAAGGTAGACATTTTCAGTTTTCTTGGGTAAGACATTTGGAGGATAACTTGTTCCGGGTGGTAATGAAGCCAGCACCCACTGTGCAGCTATGATCCCCTCTTTTTGTCCCCTCTATTTTCAGACACTTTTTACTTCACTGCCGCATTTCAAATGCTTGACATTTTCAGAGGCAGAACCGCTGGCATCTCATTGTGAATACGCATTCCAGTTTTGCTCCTTTCTCACTGTGCACTGTTGAGCAAGTCACATTACCTCTCTGTGCTCAATTTCCCCATTTCTAAAACTGAGTTAATAGTGATGCTTACCTATTGAAATTATTGTAGGATTAAATGAGCTATGGCATTTAAAGCAGTTAGTTCAGGCCGACCGCACAGTAAATACTCCTGAAATCTTGGTTGTGGCTATTAATTAAAAATAAAAATAATCAATGATATGTATCATGCAGCCATACTGCCATTCTTGTTAATATCCTTCTAATCTCAGCGATGTCATTGCTCAGCCCGAATGCCAGCTCGTCCATTAAGCTTTCCCTCTTCACCCATTGGAATTAATTACCCTTCTGTATTCTTATTTACTTTTTCCTGTATGTTTATTATGGCCCTTAATACTTAATGGATTTTATTATGTATGTCCTGGAAACTTGGGACTATTTCTTGCCTATCCTTTTAATCAAGCTTGAGCAAAGTAAATCATTTTAAACAGCATTGTAGTAGAGGAGAGAATAAAAGAGTATGGCCCAGAAGAGTGTTTTAATTTGCTTTCATTGCAAGAATGGGGAGGGGGTGGAGTTTTGGGGTGAGGGCAGGCATTTCATGAAATTCACCCAAGTTGTCCCAGGATGCTGCCTTGACTCATAGCTGTGTGTTTGGACGTCGGTGTAGATTTCAGCTGTTGCTGTTCAAACGGTGCGGACTCTTAGGTCGAATATTCGTTACCCAATTCAGGAAGAAGTTTCCCCAGATGGAAAGCCTTGAATTATTTATGCAGTGTTTATCTCTGAGTTTACTTCCCATCACAGCCAATTAAGGCTATTTGGTTTCATTAAAAATAGCATTTTCTCATTTGGGAAAACATTTATCTGAAGGAAATTTAAATTTACCCACTTGGAGGCTCCAAAGCTGGTGTTACCTAGTACAGCCCTTAGCCAAGACCCAGAAAAGGAAACTTATGCGTTTTTCCCCGTTTTCTTTTCTTTTTTTCTTTTAATCTTCAGAAGATATGAATTATGCAGAGTCCAACCTCATTTTGTCCAGCTTCTAGATTTAAATCTCTACAAATCAGAAAGCATTTAAATGGACGTGTAAGCGGATTTGCCTGAAAGCTGCTGTTTTCTATACTGTGACAAGTGCCTTAGAAATGAGTTATGGTCCCTTAATTCATGCAGAGTGTGAGCAGTCATTTAGCTTTCACCATCGTTGTCCATTCGTTGCACTGAATACAATGTTAGGTCTTCTTTTAGGTCATGGCCTGTATAAATAACTCAGCATTCGGAGCTCCTCCTTGCCCCCAGACCTAGCGGTATCCCATGAAAATTGTTCTGAAGCTTTATATTTTATAATGTAAGCTTTGTATTAATTCATAGATGCCATTTTTGAAATGAGACTGCAGTGCCCCTTGGACAGGCAAGGTGAGACAAAGAGATAGGGCCAGCGACTGAGTGAGCCAAGTCCAGCCAGGGCATCCTAGGGACAGGTGCTCCAGCTGGGCCACCACCATCAGATATTCTTCACGGAGAGGTGGGTTGACTCTCCAAGATGTGTTCCGCTCCCTCACCTTCCCCACGTGCAATGGCTGTATAAAGCGGCAGTGGCCTCTGCCAGTTGTTATTGGCAGGCCACAGCTCAACTGTGGGATGTTCCAGTTACCTCACCAGGGCACCCTCTCCCCATTCTAAACCTTCTGCAGAAGGCCAGCTATAAACTGTTGGGTAAGGATGGGATTAGAGCAAGACTTAAAATTGGGTGATGTTGACGATTGATGATACCAGGCTGTCTCTCCTGAAGGATATCCTTGGGCACGCGCATCTACTCTATCCTCTCCTTGCTGTGAAGGTCACGCAGGGATGAACCCTGCAGGATTTCTTGTTTTTCTCCCTTCTGTGTGATTATCTGCCTTCCATTGACATTTTCTTTCTTTATGGAGCCTAACAGCAGTATATAATGGAAGAACAACAAATACCTATACACATAAGTATATTATACACATACACGTACCTTATATACCTCCTGAGCCCATGCTCACCTAATTGATCATAGATTTCTTTCCTGAGTCTGAATTTCCTAATCCTTCTGGAAGATCAGAGCCGAGCCGCCACCACCAAGTAGTCAGCATTGTCATGCTAGATTAAACCTATGTGCTACCTTCCATTTAAGTTCAAGTCTTTCTTCCCTATGTTCAGCCTGGGGAAACTTTCTGTCTCCTACCATTGCATGGTGATTTTTTAGAAATCAAACATTCAGAATTCATGTATAACCTTCAATCTAAGCCAGTCACATTTTCCCATGCAAAAATCTTTGTATGATATCATTCAAAGGAAGAATATTGAAAAACCTTTGGAAGGACTGTCTTTATGCTTAGTGTTAGATGTTTGTTATTTATCTGGATTGTTTTGACCCTTCCTTAAAGAATGTTTTAGATCCACCTTATGCTTTGAGAAAATATGCTAATAATAACCACTACCCTTTGCACCTACTGGATATAAGATTGTATGCTGAGCCAGTTATGAATATTATACCATTTAATTCTCACAAAAGTGTTAAGTAGGTAATATTACCATCCCATATTAAGTATGAGATAAGTGGGGCCTGAAGAGGGTAGTTTGCCCATGTGTGTTAAGTGCCAGAGGCATAAATAGAGCCCAGAATTAGAACCCATATCTGCTGGATTTGCAAGCTTCATCTCAAATTTAAATCATAGTCTTTCTGTTTAAATTATGCTATGTGGCACACCCCCATTTACTTTGATGTGATTTCCCTGTGCTGACTTTGAAAGTAGCTTCTCGAATGCAGGGAGTATGTGGACTTCTTGGTTCACATGCCCAACTTTCTGTTACTTAAGCAGTATCCTTGAATGCCTGGCTCACAGTTTCAGACTTGCATGAGGTTCAAGTTCTATGCAAGACTTTCCTACCCCATTCAGCTGTCCCATTATATAATAAACATTCCCCTTCTCTCTAATGCTGGATGTCAATGCTGAGTTCCTCAAAGACTGCACACGCCTCAGGATGGTAGGACACCCTCATCCTAGATATAAATCATTCCAGCAGAGGCCTTAGAGTTCATAAATGCAGTGCGCGCTTCTCTTTTCCTATCCTAACCACTCCCTCCCCTGCCTTTTCAGATGGATTTCAGGTTTAGATTTACACGGATGTTAAAAAAGCCAGCATAGTTATTTAGCTCCAGTCTGCAGTTAAAACAGTGGGATGCATAGCTAATTTCACTCATGTTTTTTAAATGCGCATTAGTAACCTGACACTCCATTAATTACTGTATTTCATATTGGGAAGCTAAACTTGCTTTTCTTAGAAGCCTGCTGAAAGTAAGACAATTACCTCTGCAAGCCACCTCTGACTGTTTCATATTTAATATAACATGTTAACATAATAATGTTGCTTTACAGAGGAAAGAGGGTGAATTATATACTGATGATAAAAAGCCTGCTTAAAAAAAAGAAAAAGAAAGAGACAAAGTTGGCAATGAACGTCGCTCTTTCTGAGGATTAGAGAGAACACACCCACGTGAGGCAGTGTCTGCACAAGACAAAAAAACTAGTCAGTTCACTGTGACCTGCTTGTTTAGCAATTTGTAACTTTTCTGCTACTTGCCTTTGATTCTTAGGCGATAAGAGTGAGGGAAACAAAACAGTCTAGAGAATATCCTTATTTTTCCCAAGATAGGGACTTTGTGGCCACTAAGTATAGATAAGATAAGTAGAAAGTAAATCCTTTGGTTCATTGGAAGACTGCAGTACTATTAATCACTTCTTACGAAGTTGAGATGTAGGAAAACACTGTAATATTACCAATAGGAAGGAACCCCTTTTATAAAAACTTAAGTCTTCTTACCACCTTTTAAATTTACCACTTTTAATGCCTGGAAGCACCTGGAGCACTTGTAGACTGAAATTGAACTGAAAAATGTTGTGGTTCTTTATTCTCCATCTAGAATCATGCAAGGTGCCAGCATTACGTAATTGCTGTGTCATCACATCTTATTTGATCTATAAAGGTGAACATGTTCTTTTTCCACTCCTGCAAGGAACAAAGCCACAGAATATGTATAATTCAAAAACTGGTCCAGTGAAGGCACATAACTTTCATTTAATTAAAGGCTCTGACTAAAGGAAGTTTGAGATAAGCTTGAACAAGTAAGTGGTCCACTGCCTGTTTCTCTCTCTGGCCTTTTCAGATGGGAGACAGTGTATAGCTGAGTGTTTTGTGAACTGAATGAGGTAATAATAAAGAAGGAGAAGCGACTGACACAAATTTGAAGGTGTTAACCTTGAAACCGAGTGAGAAGGTGAAGGTCCTAAAAAGCAGTTTTTTAAAAACAGAATCTGGTGAAAGAAAAATCTCTCACTGTACTTCTCATATCCTTCAACTAAGTCGGCACTCAGACTGTTTCCTGTCCATCTGAGCTGTGTGTACAGTGGTCCCCTCGTCCATGGGGGATACATTCTAAGACGCCTGTGGATGCCTGAAACCCAGGATGGTACTGGACCCTGTATATACTATGGTTTTTGTTCTATACACATATATACCTATGATAAAGTTTAATTTATAAGTTAGGCACAGTAAGAGATTAACAACAATAACTAATATAAAATACAGCAGTTATAACAATGTACTCTAATGAAAGTTACGTGAATTTCGTCTCTGAAAATATCTTACTGTATTGTTCTCACTCTTCCTCGTGTGCTGACATGAGATGATAAAACGGCCTGTGTGATGAGATTAAGTGGGGTGACTTGTGGCCTAGCACAGGTTACTACTGACTTTCCGACAGTGGTCAGAGGGAGGAAGGAGCATCCTGACAACAGGTCAGAAGGAGGATCACCTGCTCGTAGACTGTGGTTGGCTGCAGGTGTAAGGGAAGCCGCGGAAAGCGAAATCGTGGAGATGGGACTGCTGTAATGTGAACAGCATGTGTGCTGTTTTAAGGTTGTACCCCCAGGTTATGCATGCCTCTTTTCACCTTAGGAATGAGTTTTAATTTACAGTATTTCTCCCTTTCCAAATAAATTAATGAGGTGTTTAACCGTTTGGTGTACTCGGGAGAGAAGAAGGGTTTTTGGTCAGAAGGTATTTTGAAAAGTCCCAGTCTGGTAAAATGGCTTTTGCGTTTGAAATATTTACATAGCAGTGCCCATGTAGCGAGTTCGCTTGGAAGGTGTTTTTTGTTTCGTGTAATCAAGTGAATGTTTACTCGGTAACTTCCCAAGTGATGTGCAGGATTTTCATTGTTATGTGCCCATTAAAATCAACTAGAATGGAATGGCTAGTTAAGTTGTAAGATATATTGGAAACTGATTTGTTCTTAAATTTGTGTGGGTTAAAGAATACCATACATGTTGCTGGGGAAACTTTGTAGAACATTTTATGAGTTCTGTGATACTCAGCCTTCATGGTAAGTCAAAGGAAATTCAAAATGGGGAAGAAAAATATTTCTGTACTGTTCAGATAAATTCTAAGGAAGATAAAATGTGTTCATTGAAGTAAAGTAATGCTAGAAAGTAATTTTCATGTGGCTTTCTATAGAATTTTTCTTGTTTCCCCTGGACCTTAGAAAACATTAAAAAATGGTGTATAATTAAGGGAATATTAGAAATTAATTGAATATGTGATTAAATTGACACCAAGGAGGTTCTTAAAGCTGTGAAAGGACTGAAAAATTCAACTTGTTGAGTGTTTTAATACATGCCAATAATATTAGAAAAAGGCTAATATCTATATAAGGATATTGTTAAAAGAGGTACAGAGGTAAAACATAATAAATGTATTATATGAAAAAAATAGGTTACAGAGACTCTTGACTTGTGTAGAAAATAAAGAGAAACACAGACTTGACAGGATATAAAGTGGCTTGTAGAGTTGTGTTACTATTATTCTTACTGGGAACTACAGAATCCATTCCAATCTAGTTCAAGAAAAATTTGGGAGTTTAGTGGTTCACATAACTGAAAAGTCCAGAAAAAGGATTGATTTATCACTGTAAAGACAAGTTATCTGGCACCTCTCTGTCCATGGCCTGGTCTGTTCTCAGGCATGCTGTCTCCTTGGGGTTGCATACAACCACTCCAGCTTACATCTTCCTAGTTCAAATCCAGTACTTACTGAATACTTGCAGGAAAGTCACAATTTAATTTCTGCCTTATCTGAA
The DNA here is from genome assembly GCF_040802235.1 of Manis javanica. Lineage (NCBI taxonomy): Eukaryota > Metazoa > Chordata > Mammalia > Pholidota > Manidae > Manis > Manis javanica. Next base: position 10,342,603 of record NC_133158.1, read on the forward strand.
TGGATCACATTGCCAACCACCCAAGAGTCCACAGAAAGCTTTTTTTCAATGGATGGGGAAGGATTGTTACCCAAAGAAAATGTGAACTTGGTTACAGAGGTGGGTCTCAGGCTTCCAGGTGTGCTGTGGGTAGCCCCCAAAGCCAGCCTAGGGGTGGAACTGAGGCTCACCTCCAGGTTTCCTGCCTCTGTGACATCAGGCTGCCATTCTTTCTTCTTGGACCATTAATTTGACAAATACAGAGTCTTGTACATGAGCAAGATGAAGAAAGTAGCGAGTCGCACTATCAGATCGGTTCCAGTTTGGATTGGAGAGGCTCTAGGGTACTTATGTCCAAAGCTGGCTGCTGTGGGAATCCTTTGGCACAGCTGCTCTTGACCTACTAGATCAGAATTTCTGGCATGGCAGCCCAGAAAAGTGATTTTTGAACGAACTTCCTGCTGAGGAGCCACTGTGCTAGAAAGGAGTCCTCTAAACATGAATAATGTTTCTAACAGTCATTGGCAGACTCTGTCTGTCATACCTGCAAACTAAATTGGAGTTTCTCAAAGCTGGGGTCCCAGAGTACCGGAGTCGGAATTAGCATGTTAGACTCTTCAGATTCTAGGGCCCTACTCTGGACCTAATGAAATTTCTCATCCTGGGTTCAGTAATCTGTGTTTTCTTCAATAAAGCTACCCGGGGGATTTCCAATACATGATAAAATTATTCTCCAAAGGTCATAACATTGAACTATTGGGGCTCAGGAAGAGTGTTTGTTAGAATGTTATTTTTATGTTTTATCAGTTAAAAGAAAGCTTTATTAATACTTGATATATACATGGTAGCTGGCGCCCTCACGTGGTCTGTGTGCATGGAGGTCACATCTTACGTGGCAGGTACCCAGCAGAAGTATGAGAATGCCAAAATGTGTGATCATTCAACTGCTCTTAGCATATTGTAGTCACTTGCATTTTATGAGTGCCTGTTTTAGTTAATCTGTGTGTATGTTAGTATTATGTTTGTAACTAAACTACCACTCCCAAAATAGACAAATGGTTTTAATCAACATGTTCTCTGTCAGCCATCTTATGGCTAAAAATTAATGAGGATCTGTTTGGACCTGACATGAAAATTACAGATTATCAAGACAATTTGATATATGCTTTTATGTCCCTTATCATTAATTATCAAGCTCAATTAATTATCAAAATGTAGTTCTGAATTATCACCAAGCGGCAATGTAAAGGTAAGCATGATAGTTTGAAATAATGTTTATTTCACACTGCATGCATTTTTTATTTCTACCATTGTGTGTGTTTTACAATGGACGTAGTATGCCATTTAGTACAGTAGTACAGGTCTGTAATCTATCAGTAAACAAAAATAGTGGAAATGCATACACACACAGGAATTTGTACCAGTCGGGGGTAGGTACATGATCTAAAAAATGGAGACCACCTCTTTGTTTAAGGAAAAAAAGAAAAAAGAAATGGCCAGTCCTTGAGGCTCTGGCTCCTATATTATGGTGCATTTGATTAGCCTTTCATTTCCTTTATTGCTTGATTTTGAAAAGGCAAGGGAAGAAAAAATATAAACTGTCATTTAATTAGATTTAAGCCATAAGGAAAATACGTCATTGGTATTTACATGCTAATAAATTGCCTTTACTTTGTTTGCCAGATTCATTTGCATGTAGCTTTGTTGATAGACTAGAGAGAGATACCCAGAGTAGCCAGGAAGCTCAGCTCATGCCACAGGTTAGTTTTTAAACTATTCTTTAGATCAGTGTTTTAAATCCATTTGCTTTTCTAGTTTCAATACTGTTTGACAAAAGGATGCGTTAGTATGCGTTCTCTGGCTTCAGTTTTTTTCCTAAGGGTACATCAAACTCTTGACAGATATTTGAGTGTCATTTTTCTTGGTTTAATATAGACTATATTCATATTTATAAATGTAATTGCTCTCCAAAGGAAATCAGTAATTTGTAAGCGATTATCTGTATTTTGAACTTCACTGTCTTGCTTTTAATATATTTGAAACTTTTCTAGCTGATGCTTAATATTCTTAAGGCATGAATTTTGTTGGCTGTAAGAAAGATAAGCATGACATCTGGTTCACACCTGTGGTGTTGGGGATAAAAAGCCTGCAGTAAGTTATATTCAGGGCCCCCCGGGTCTTCAGGGAATGGTCTCTGTTTTGAGATTTCTTTTCATCTAAATGTAAACCAAAATAGACACCTCCCCATAGTCTCCCTTACCCTCAAGGCCTTTAAAGTGTCAGAAGGCTCAAACTAGTGGTTAGATAATTTGGCTTTCTAGCCCTGCCAAGACAACTGTTCATAACAGTGCTGCATTTTTTAAGACTTTCTGTTGAGGTATAACATAACAGTGAAATTTTCAAGTAGTATGTATAGAGCCTGATGGAGTTTACGTATGTGTGCACCATGTAGCCGCCATCCACATCAGGGTATGAAATAGCTCCTCACCCTTGATATTTCCCTCGTGCTCCTTCCAGTCAGTGACTTCTCTTTGCTCCAAAGCTGTCACTGTACTAACTTAGGCCCTTTATGTCCCCTTTGCCTGCTCTTGACCAAAGTTAATTGTTGCTGATGTCTAGGTTCTTATTGTGTTAAATCTGGGGATCCTCAAAGTTCTATAGGCCATGTAGCTGTGAGCCTGGGGGAAGTCCTTTCTGCCCCCAGACTCTTGTGGTAGCCCTTTAATAAATAGTATTCAAGGTGTCCATTATTATCTCTCCGTTTGATCTTCTCTCTGTCCCTCCAGTTCGTCTTCAATGTACACGTCACCTGTTTGGAGTGATTTGGTAAGATGTTACTGTATGCGAACCCATGTGTTACAATCAGTTGGATCCGATTTGCTTGCTGTTACCTGACAGTGGGTTGGCCCTCCAGGGAGGGAGATGTGGGCCAGGTATTTGGTGAAGAGAAAAGAATCAGGAAATCAGTGGCTCTTTTGGGTGGGTCTCTTGATTTCACGTGGTTGCCGGGGAGACTATGTTGGAAGGAAGAGGCATTGGTAACAGTGGAGGTGTGGAGGTGGAGACAGCCTAATCACGTGCCTCTTTGGGACATTCAGATTCCTTTAGGTTTATGGAAATGGGTTTAAAAAAAAAAGGAATCCCTATTATTTTTGTACCTAACAGAACGGCATCTTTCCTTCATCTGTTAAGCTTGCAGGAGCATGTGACAGGGCATTCAAAGATGAAAAAAAAAATGGTGTGGTTTCTGACTATATGGTGCTGACACAGGATAGGCATGTATGTTGCCAAATAAGTTCATAGGTGAGTTATAAAGTCTGAATCACACCCTATATTGGTAGCAGAAATTAGTCCCTGCCCCTGGGGTTCTGTGGGGTGGCAGGGCAAGGGAATGACTGCTCCATTGGTCAGCAGATACTCCACGTAGCAGGTAACAATTTGAATCTTGAGAGAGTAGGAGTTTTCCAGGTAGCATTATGTCTTAAGCTTCTCTGCTTCTGGTTGTTCCAAACTGATAAACTCATGTCATAAATTGCTAGTGTGGTTAGTGTTGTAATTAAGGCCCAATTATGTTTCAGGTAGTAGTGGGATTGAGTCCACACTTTTACTGCATTGCAAAATTTGAAGCAGTAATTAATACAGGACTATTATTAAAGTATTACACTCATGTTAAAGATGACACCATATTTACTTTTTTACATGTTGGATTAGAATTGCAAAATATGTTAGAAAAAAAAGGTGACGGATCAACAGAAGTAGAGCTAAAACGTCTCAACTCCCTGAGGCCAGGCACGCTAACGAGAGAACAGCTATTGCTCCCTGTGCTCCATGGGCTAGTCACTCTGTTTTGCAACCATGCAACTAGATACCATTACGTTTAATCCCATTTAACAGATACTAAAATCAGACATGTGTAAAGTTGCCTGTATTAGTTTTCTATGGGTGCCCTAACAAAGTCCCACAAATGGGAGAATCTAAAATAACAGAAATTCAGTGTTTCTCAGTTCTGGAGGCTAAAACGTCGAGGTCACAAGGTTGGCTGTATTGGTTCCTTCTGAGACTGTGAAAAGAAATCTGTTCCGTGCTTCTGTCTTAGCTTCTGTGGTTTGCTGGCAGTTCCTTGGTTTGGGGATGCTTCAACTACCTTCATCTTCACACGCTGTTTGGCTTGGTGTCTTTGTGTCCAAACTTCTCCTTTTTGTAAGGACACAATCATATTGGATTAGAATCCATCCGAATGACCTCATCTTAACTTGATCATTTGCAAAGACCCTACTTCCAAATAAGGTCACATTCACAGTCCTGGTGTAGGACCTCAGCATCTCTTTTAGGGGACACAGCTCAACCCATGACATTGTATAAGCTCACCCAGCTAGGAAGCAGTAGAAGCGGGATTCAAACTCAACTCCACGTGACTCCATAATCGAAGGCTCTTAACAACCGTGCCATCACACATTAGGGAAATGCGCTCATATCCAAATGTTATGAACTTCCTAATTCAGCAGGCAGTTGGCAAACATCATGATATGAGAATCTTGTCCAGACAGGACTGATCAGAAAGGCTAGCCTGGTTGTCATGGAATTGGAGGGTTTTGATCTCCACTGAAATATGTTACATGCTTCATTCTGTGTGCGAGGAACCTATGAGTCTTGTTATTTATTTAGTCTAAATAGAGAGTATTTCGACCTTGATGTTCACATTTTTAGCTGGGTAATTCCCTATCCTGTCACGTGCATTGGGGGGTATTGATTGGTACCCTATGCCTGTGCCTGCTGCATGTCAGTTGCACCTCTGCCAGGGTCATGGTGGCCGAAGATGTCTCCACACAATGCCAGCCGTTCCCAGGGGAGCAACTATGTCCTGTTTGAGAATCACCAGTTTAGAAAGGGAGGAGTGACACTGTGGCTAGACCGTGCTGGCCCGGCACATCATGCTGTGTGTTGCCCAGACTTCATGTTTATTTAGGGTGATTCCTGGTGGAGAGCGGCAGGAAGACAATCCTTTTTAACTTACTCAGGGTTCTGTGGCTCCCGTGGGCACTAGAAGAAAGAAGGCAAACAGAATGGAGAGTGAAAGACCTAAAGCATATTATTTATGCTCTCTGAACAATTTTATTTTTTTTCAAACCTAGTAGCGGTGTTGGAATAAATTTGAGACAAAAGTAAAGATCTTTCATTTGAACAACAAGGGCTTATCCATGTTTCCAGGAAAAAAGCAATGACTGGTTCAGACCAAAAGTTAATGTTTTATTTTACTTTTTGAGGTGATATTTGCAATTGAGATGAGGGTTTTAATGGGCCTTCTGTTTTCGAGAAAGGAGGTAGTTAATCCTGGTTACACCTGCAGGACAGTTTGTACGAAGCCATAGCCACCATTCTCAGCCAGGCATCAGAGCATTGTTAGGAAATTCGGATTTAAGGCTGGCCCACATCCTTCATCCTTCAGTTAGCACTGTTTTCTACCATGCAGAAAGATGGAGAAGTGTCATTCTTCTTTTTCAGAGAAATTCCTCTTTGTGGGTTGCTTTGCCAGGACACCATTTCCTGAGATATGTTGGGGTATCTACACCCTGAGGCATTAACATGCCCCTGCATCCGTCAGTGCATTTACACATGGTCCCAACCATTAACATGGTTATAGACACTGGTAACAGCTCAAAAAACTGGAAAATGAACTCAGAGCTTTACTGCAGGGAATGCCAACTAACTAACTTGACTGTGCCAAAGCAGTACCCAGCCCGGTGTGCAGCTCCACGAACCACGGCGCTGATGGCCTGGAAGCCCAGTAGAATGATTTGAAAAAGGAAAATATCCATCTGCCATGCGGTTAACATTCCAAAAAGGTAATGTCCAAAAACTCCAGGTGGGTCTTAACATGCTGTTTAAGACTCAGAAAACTCGGAGAGTGGTGTGTTCCAGCCACCCTGCGCTCCCAGACTGGGAACAAAAAAAACAGGCTATCTCTGTGAAGCTCAAATGGACAATCATGGGGAAGAATCTGTGGGTAGGAATTATTGAGCCAGCATGTTAAAAGTACTTGAAATATAGCCTTTTGAAGAAATAATAGAGCCCAATACGCCAACCTTTAGACCAGGACATGGGACTCTATGAAGATGGAATACAATGCTCTGAATAAAAATACAACCCCTATCACTGACCCCTTTGAAAACACAACAGTGCATGTTGGATGTGTTTCTTTTTCCCCTCACATGCCAATCCCCATGGGCACAGCCCTTCTCTGTGCAATTCAGAAAGCAGGATGGAAAATTGGGTTTCACCTAGCCATAGTTCTTCACGTAAGCTACGTCTCGTTATTGTGCTGTGTCTGGCACGGCCCCATTCCTAACCTTGGCTTAGTAACTTAGGAAGCAAGCGTAAGTTGCTTTGTGGTGGGGAGGGAGCTTGACAGCAAGCTGACCGTTGGATGGTCAGTTTAAAGTGTCTGTTCCTTTGTTCTAAAGCCACCCCTTTTCCCCGTTTGGTTAGTGTCTCGGTAATGCTTATATGGATTCTGCTGGCCTTTGGCCCTGCTCCATGTCAGTGTCCCTGGAGAGTTTGTAGGCCCAGTCTGTGGGCTGCGGCACATGCCTGGGGGCTGCTGATGGGACCCTTGTAGGGGATGCGGACCAGGTCGACTCAGATTAGATAGGGCTTGAATTCCAGCCAAAGTAGGTGTTGAGGCAAGCCAGGTTCCGGTTCCCCAAAGCAATCAAACAGAGCCACGGCGATCAGAACCCACTGAAGTTGCGCTCTGATCCCAAGGCAAGGGCTCTGCCCACTCTGAACTGCATTATGCGATCTGCGGGGACTGTCCGGCCCTTTGCCCATGAATGATCAACACACAAGAAAGCGATGGTGGCTCCACAGCAGAACACTGCTCTTGTTGGGCAGAAGTGAATACTCTTCTGGCATATGATGGGCCCAGGGAGACACATCCCCTGGTGTGTTCTGTTGGGAAGGAGCAAGTCTGGGTCCCTGACTGCTCACTAGCTATTTCCTCACTTTCAGAAGCCTCCCTTTCCTAGTCTTTAGAATAGGGACAACGACAGCACATCCTGCATAGAGTTTCCACCAAGATAAAATTCCCTAATCTTTGGAAAGCAAGCAAATCCCCATGGATGCATGTGGTCCCATTGCTCCTTCATAAGTGGAGCTCACAAAAGTGTAGGGTATTATTTGCAGACTTGGAGCCTCTCAAATTCTAGTTCCTTGAAACCTCATTCCATCTACCTACTAGTAATCACCTCAAAAATCACTCTAAATTGCCTGTTACTACTGATACTGTCCCCCGAAAGCCCAGTCACCCACAAAACAAGGAACTAGACCTCGCTGATCTTACAGCTGTCAGCCTTGTAAGAATGTGGACAGAGGCCTGGCATGAAAGAGAGGATTTACTTTAAAGCATCATAAGAATCCCATGTTTAGAATGAGCTTAAAAGCCATCTGGTCAAGAAAATAAATCTCTGCTCTTGGAAGTTAGAAGACAGTTATTCTTGGTTGAGGTACTGACCAGATGGGAGCACATGGGGCTTCTGGAAATCCCCAAGTGGTGCATGGGTGTGTTCACTCTGCAGCTGCATCAGGGTAACCGGTGCACTTACACTGTGCACTATTCTGTATGTATGTCATTACTTGGGAAACTTTAATCACATCTTTTCATCCATATTCTCTTTTTAGTCTTTCTTTATGGTTACTATCTTATGCTTATTATTTCAAATATTTATAAAAGAAATTATTCTCATTTGACAAATCTATGAACAGTACTGAATGCATGGAGTAGTGATTGAAGTCATTGTTTCATCCCTTTGCATTTTTAATTCTCAGAGGTAACCACAGTTAAATTTCTTACAGATTGTTCCAGTTTGTTTTTCCTCCCTAGGTATGTTTTTGTGGAGGGGGGGGGTTCCCCTTTACTTAGTAAAAAATGAAATGGTTGTATACACAGTGTTCCATATCTTGCCTGTTTAACTCAGTATGTTGTGGCATCTTTGTATATCAGAATCAACATCATTCTTTTTAATAGCTGCATAATATTCCATGGTATGAATGCTCCCTTATTTAGTCAGTCATTCTCATGTTGATTGACAATGAACTTCTCTATAGCACTTTTGCTATTATAAATAATGCTTCCTGGGCTCCATGAATCTTTCTTGTAATATATGTGACACTGCTCAAATCCCAACTAAGGCAGCCAATTTCAAGCTCCTTTTGATTTAAAATACCTTCTTCTTTAAGATTCTGGGCTGGGGTTTTTGTGAGGATGACTATGGTGACCGAATCTCACATTTGGAGATTATGAATCAGGCTCCCTGGGTAGACTTCTGGATGTGTTTCCTGTTACATTACATATTGTAAGTTCAAGACAGGTAAAATAAGTGTTTGAGCACAGTTATATTTCATGTATACTCTGTCCGGGTGTGTGCTAGTATGAGCTAATCAGGATGGAGCGTGAATGGAGTCAGCTGATAGCATGATTATTGGCTGACACTGTGTCCTGTAGACTCTTGGCTTCATAAAGCCATGTCTTTGGTATTTTGTTTTTATCCCCTCTGTTAAACTGTCTATATTCCTAATTATTAAGAATTCCCTGCCGAGCTGTAACTATCAAAATCTCAAGATGTTCTCATTAATAGAGTTATTAACCCCCTTGCAAACCAGCAAGGCATCCCTTGGCTTGGACCCAAAACCTGGAATGGATCGCATGGCTTTCTCTTAATGTTGAGGTTACGAGTTTGACAATGGCTTGCTGTCAGAGAATGATGTTTTTTTTTTTCTTTAAAACTCAGTACTTGATTAAATGGATGTATAGAAGAATAGACTTATTTGATAAAGCAGGTGTATTAAATTGTTAATGATAGAATCTAGGTGCCGATATACAAGGGTTAACAGTAATATTCCTTCCTCAATTGTCCAAAATCATACTGTGGGGAGTTCATGGAAAGGAGAATCATTCAGCCAAGAATATTTTGAAGTATGATCGAAGGGACGATGGGGGCAGAGCTCTGTGCTCCTCATCGCTGAGGCCTTCAACCACTTCCTAAAAGCCCCTCTCAAAATCATCCCTTCGTTGCAGCCCCGTACCTCACTGTATCTGGTGCTTTTGTCCAATTTTGGGCAATATTGTTTTGCGCCCTAATTCGTTGGTGTCTTTCTGACCAAAGATATGGTTTGAGGAAATTAGTATTTGGTGTTTACTAGGTGCACACACTGTAATGTTTACAGCTAAGTAAGTGAGAAGCCGTTAGTCTGCACAAATATACTTTTCAACAGAGCAGCCCTGTTGAATTAATTGAATGGTCTGTGTAGATCAGAAAGAGATAGCTCAATCGTTTCTTTCTTTTTTTTTTTCTCTTTCCTCTGGAGTTGGTGAGCTTGAGTAGTTGTGTGTTACATTGCAGGCAGAAATAGATGCAGAGTGCATAATGTCACAGCGACATCAGGACTGGGGCAGGACCGTAGCCTGTGGGATGCTGTCCGTGGGTCTGTCTCGAGAGCGGATGGGTCCTTTCCCCCCAGGCACGTGCTGACGCGACTGATCTTCTGAGCTGGGTCCCCACGTGGGCCCATTAACTTCACCTTCTCTGTCCGTAGCAGTAATGGAGATTTTGGTTTTGTCCTTTTCTTTCTTTGATTTTTCTTTTTTCTTCCCCCTCATTTTAAAGGAGATCTCCCCTCCCCCCAGCTGCCACCACCATCAAGATGAGCTATTGTTTAGGGTCGGCAAGCATTTTAAGCAGCTGATTAAACAAACCACCTTTCTTGGCCCCAAACCAGTGTGAGTCCCCTCCCTAGAGAAAACCACTATTATTAGTTCGGGTTATTTTTCAGAGCCTTTTCTGTCCTTAGTTCTGTAAATCTGTGTAGATTCATACACAACTAATGAAGTGTTTTGTTGTGTAGCATTTTCTAAGTCAAATGTGTAATTCCTTCTCTCCCCTCCAGGAGTCCGTTTGCTAATTCTTCTATTTATCGTGCCAGTTTTTATTTCTGACACCCACGGTGGTGGGGCAAATATACTTGTATATTTTATTGACTTTGTATTTGCAACACCTCTGGCAGTCATAATTTTCTCAATAAAGAGCCTTGTTTAAATTAAAAAATGGAAAATCATTAGAAAGATTCCTCATTCTTACTGGTTGTTAGGAACATTAAAAATGAGAAAAGAAGTGTCCCGCCCAATGTGTAAAAAATAAAAAAGGATCCGTAAGTCCACTGTCAGCAGTGGCATAGCAACATGATACTCTCAGACATCGTTGACTAGATATAAAAGGTATGCACCCTTTCCAGGGGACACTTTGGACCACTTCTAGGTATTTGTTGTAGAGAAAGGATTTTGTGCTCATAAAGCCATGTTTATATATATATATACACACACACACACATAAATATCGTGTTTTTTTCTTTTTTTTTTTTTTTGGCAGCACTGATTCTTAACTTTTCTGAGGTTAAGAAGAGCCCTTGAGGAATTTGATGAACATCATACCCCAAGTGAGATCAGGGCTGAAAATGTGTCTTAAAGAATTATCAGCACATGGTAGTAGATGGGACCATAAGAGTTCGTCTGATGAAAAGTGATAGACACTGTCCAGTGCATATTGGCAGTATTTCAGATGTGCGTCCCTTCTGGAAGTCAAATCCATAATTCCATAAATTTATTTTCTCTGCTCTACCAGTCTTCTCCCTAAAGCTTTGGCTATAAGGGAGACTTAATAATAAGAGATGTTTCAAATGGAGCGATGTAATGCATCGCCTTCCGCACCAGAAGTAACTGCCATTCATTTGTTCTACAGTCGTTTTAGTGAGTGCTTACTGTACACATACATACAGTACCCAGAAGCATCCATTGGAAGGGCACCTCCACCAGAATTAAACAGGTGACCTAACGAGCAAAGAGCTGTCTTAAAAAACAGATGTTTTAGTTCACTTGACCCAGCTAATATTAAAAATACTTCCCTGTGGGAATTGTTCTGAAGATACTAGGGAATGTGGTTTTGACTTATAAAACTCAAAAGCTTTTGGGAAGCACCTAGGTTGTCTTGCATGGGTGTTCTCAGAAATATTTTGCATAAACCCTTTTTTTATGGTACCCTGATAACATTCCACTCTGTAGGGCAAAATGAACTCTTCTAGATAAAACTGCGTAGCTTATCTTTGTGTACAAGCTTTCTTGTAGGCTCCTGGCTGGGAGAAAGGGAGATGCATATAACCAACCCTATACCCATGTTAATATTATTTAGCTTAATTGCAAATTTTTGGCATCATCATTTTCCACAAAATCTATTCTTGGATTAAAAAAAACACTATCAGAAGTGAGAAAAGCACTATAATGGGAACTTTGGGTGAGTAAGTAACAAATAAACTATATTTCAGGTTTCTTGTATTTCAAAATGAGAGACATATTGCTGATTCCTAGTTGGTTTTGGATGATTTATAACCTTTTATTTGTGGTTGAGAGTTGCAGTCTATGTTGTCATGGAAATTCTATTGAATTTATAGGTCCATTTATCCAAAATGATTTTCCAGACTTCATTTCATGGTGAATCATGTGGCTGTTACTCCCAAGTACAAAGCAATTTCTAAAAAGTTTCATATTACAAAGCGCACAAACGCTGCGGTGGTTATTTTCATGTTTTTGAAATACAAATGAGTTTCACATGCACCTAGGGACCTCCTCCCCCTCCACTGTGTCCAGAGTGTTAAGCTCCACTGCACTTCAGAACCAACCTTACATATAAAATAGATATGCAAGCAAGGAAAGGTTGTTTTAATAGAAAAGTAAGTTATTAGAGTAACTCAAAGAATAGTTGAAAATGGTCTTGAAGTGACTGGTTTGTGGGTAGGGGCAAAGCTGCCCTCCTATCTTTTTTTCCCCATTACAACAGACTTGTTCCTCCCCCTTTAAAATTCAGTATTAGTGGGAAACGCTTTACCATATCCATTGACCAGGTTGCATGTGACAAGACAGGGTAGGCATGGTTTGTATACCTCAGCACTACTGTCATTTGGGGCAGGGCAAGTCTGTGCTGGGAGGCTGTCCTCTGCATTGTAGGGGCTTCAGCAGCATCTGTGGCCCTTACCCAGCAGAAGCCTGTAGCTCCTCTTCCAGTGATGACAAACAGAAATAACTCTAGCCGTGGCCAGTTTCCTCGGAGGTCCAAAATTGCCCAGGGTTGAGAACCACTATTCTGCAAGCTTTGTGCTGGGATCCTAGAGATAACTAACAGGCATTTCTGATTGCTAATGGAAATTCTGATCAGGCCATTGTATGGAGAGGATTTAAAATGTGTGGGTTCTGCAACCAAATGCCTGGATTTGAACCCCAGCTTTATACTGCATAGATAAGACCTAATAAAAATATGCCCTAATTTCATTTTGTATAAAATGGGGGAAAGAACAGTGCCTACCCACAAAAGTGATGGCAGAGATGAAAGGAATTAATTCATGTGCAATAGTGTAAATACCAGCACATCTGAGCAGCCCTAGTGGAATGTTTTATGGACAAGCTGCCTTTGGCTTTAATTACACTTTCTGCCATGAAGAAAAGGGGGGTTTGGTATTGTTTTTTGGTCCTCGGCTGGTAGGATTCTACACATCCAGGGACAGTTCACCTGACTTTGCTCTGTCAAGCACGGAAGTTCTCTCTAGCCTGACCCTCAGTTTGGGGTAGCCTCTGGGGAATTAAGTGGGTGCAGGGCAGGGATGTTTGCATCCTGCCTGCAAATATCCCTGCTCTATTATTAGGGACATATTTTTGTTTATTCCAGTCTCAAAAGCACAACTATTTCATAACTTTCATTTATTTTTTATTGAAATAGCATATACAAAGAGGAACATTCACAAATAGAGAGTTTAGAGCTGAACAATTTTTCATATTCTTGTAATTAAGCCCCATATTAAGAAAAGCACTAATTGGCACCCCCAAAATTCCATTTCCAATTAGTGTCCCCCGGGGGTAACCGCTGTGTTGGCTTCTAACTGCGTGAGTTTTTCCTGGTTTTGTACTTGATTCCAGTGGAATCTCATGGTGTAGTCTTTGTGTGGAGGTGGGGATGCGATCTGGCTTACTTGGCTCAGCAGTATCTGTGAGATCATCCCCCGTATTGCCCCTGTTGTTGTGCTTTCTGTTAGCTATTCTGTTGTGTTACTGTTAGAGTGTGCTTGTGCATTCTATTATCCATCAGCATTTGGGTAGTTTCCAGTTGGGGGTTATTGCAAGTAGCCCTTTCACTGACTTATTTTTTTCCTAATGTTTTCCTTATTTTGACTTATGATTTAATTTTTAAAAACATGTGAGTGAGCTGGGGGCCTGCAGCATCCCAGATGTTATGGGAGGTGCTTTACTTGAGTTATTTTATTTAATCCTCACTGTAACCCAGTGGTGTATTTATTATCCTCAGTTTACTCATGGCGATGTTAAGACTCAGAGAACGTGACTAACTTCAGCCAGGTCACAGAGCTAATTACATGGGAGAGCCCTACCTTACGGCCCTCTTTCCTGAGTACATGATAAGGGTATTTGGCCAACATATAGGTAGATGCTAACCCTACCTCATTCATGTTCAAACTTATGCTGACCTATAAGAAATAACTCATGAATCATGCATAGTAAATCCCTGAAAAATCTAATTTACTGTTGTAAGCAAGAGCCTGAACTTTTCCATACCAAGTATTTAGTTGACTAATCAGATGCACCACCAAACCAGAAATTTCAGAAATTACCTAATAAAAAGACTCTCAATGACGTGAATCAGTTACACATGGAGACTTTTAAAAGGGATCCCCAAACCATCCCGCCACCTGAGTGCATGAGTCACAGCCCTAGTGTGCGCTTCGGTGCGTCTGCTCCAGCAGTGTGGGCTCCTGCCCTAAAGTAGTTGAAGATAATGCCATGGTATAAGGCAAGTATAAAAAGGAAATAAGTAAGGATTCGTGCACTCTATGATTAATGACATTGTATGAAGCAAATGCATCAGAATGTTTATTTAAATGCTACCTTGCCTGCAAAGTTGCTGAATAGCTGCTACTCTTTGGAGCATAGTTCTTCTGAAAATATTCTCCCAATGCAGGCTACGTGAAGCCAACGCACAGGTTTCTTTGCTATACCTTTGTGTTATGACTCATTGAGATGTTGGCTGGCCAGGGGAAACCATTTATTTTCACCTAAATTTACATATCCCTTCTGGTCATAAAGAATGGTAATAAAGACACATAATAATAATAAGTGAGAGAGCTTAGTTTGTTCTTACATATGTCTTTATACAATGATCCCATGAGGTAAATACTGCCTCCATTTGATACCAGATCTGACTGTATATAGTCCAGGCTCTTTGATCTCCATTTAATATCACCCAGTCATTTTGTTTGCCAACATGGACATTTTTCTGTTGCCACGAGTGTGTGAACTGGGTTGTAACAGGCTACATTCTTCATGGGAGAAGCCGGTTAGAAAGAGGTGAATGAGGTAATGAAGCTCAGACCTCAAAGATGCTCAAAAAGTAACTGGGTTGCAGAATGGTTTTATGATATGTCATACACATATATCTCTGTGTGTGCTTAAAACCAGTGATGACTTCAGTGGGGGGTGAGAGGGGTGTATTAATCAGGGTTCTCCAGAGAAATAGAAGGAATAAGAGAGACTGACAGAAAGAGCTACAGAGACAGACAGACACTAAGAATTTAGGGAATTGTCTCATTCAGTTGTGGGGGCAAGCGAGTCCAAAATTTGCAGAGCAAGCTAGAAATTCCAGTAAAAGCTGACATTACAGCCTTGAGTCTGAAGGCTGGAAATGCAGGCAAAATTTCTATTTTGTAATCTGGAGGCAGAATTCCTTCATCTTAGGGAGACCTCAGGCTTTCGACTGATTGGATGAGGCTTTCCACATTATGGAGGGTTAATCTGCTTTATTCAGAGTCTACTGATTTGAATACTAATCACATCAAAAAATACCTTCACAGCAATATCTAGAATAATGTTTGACCAAACAACTGGACATTGTAGCCTATCCAAGTTGACACATAAAATTAACCATCATAGGGGGTTAAAAATATAATGATCCTTAAATAAAGTAACTGGGAGTAAAAACTGTTCATTGTTATAAAACAGAATACCCATATCATAGTTTTGAATTCAGAATATGTGTGTTATATATTTTTATATAATACACATAGTGTGTATTCATCATTTTTCTCCATAATTTAAATGACTAGAATTTCTTTTGTTGAAGTGTTAGAATTTCAGGCTGGAGTTACTTGCATAAAATAGTTTGAATTTCTTATAAATGTAAGAGTAAGTAATATAACCTGTGTTTATTAACAGGACCATCCTGGGGCCATTCAGCCACTTCATAGTGACTTTGGCATATATTTGCACTTTGCTGAGCATCTTCCTAGTGGCTTTAATCCATTCATTCTCTTATACTGATCTCACCCTGTTACTCATTTTGTTCTTTATTCCTATAGATAGCAAGAACGTCGTTATAATTTTGGTTTTATCATTTGGCTGTCCTTGCCTCCAGCCACTCAGAGCCCCAGCTCATCTTCTTCATTCCAAAAAATAAATTGCTGGTATTTACAATGAACAGCACTCTTCAAGACACAGCCTTGGCTCGGCAAATACGCTTCCTGCCTGCATTGATCTTCCAGTCTGATGGCGGTAACAGAATTAAAGAAATAGAGTGCACTGTGTTGAGTGGGTGAGAGCTGGCTTTAATAGTTAAGGGGACAGAGTAATCTAAAAATCAAGTTCGATTAAAACCTGTTACACCAAAACTTCATATCCAACATCCTCCCTTGCAGATCACCCAATAAGTAGAACCAGCAGGACATTAACTGTGTTTGGGTTTTTACTTTGCCTTCACTACATTTTTATTCTGTTTCTAGTCTCCCACCATGTTCTCAGCTGGCTTCCTAAAGGTTAGCACCAAACATGATCAGAAAAATACACTTGACGTTTCAGTTCTCTTATCTGCTACTTCCCACGTGGTTTTTAGTTCTGCTGTTCCCTTTTTACTCACCATCTTTACCTCATCCCATTTACACCTCATCTCTGTCAGTACTTTTCCTGTAGCTTTTCCTGTGTGTTCTTCCTCTCTCATTAAAGCTGCCAGGCAGTGTCCTGGAAATGTCTAGTGGACCTTTCAGTAGACTACTTTTCCTAAGAGCTGTTTGCATGCTGTTTCCTTACTTAATTCATCATGATATTTTTGGGGGGCCCTATATATTTATGTGGGGGGTGGGTACATGTTGAAAAACTTAAAATGCAGAGCTTTCCAAAGGACCAAGGAAGTCACTGTTGGATTTTTCCACGCTTGTGTTGGGATCATTGCCTCTTGCCTCCATTATCACGGGGATATGAGGGCTGACTTATTCTGCACATATGTAACATTGGATAACAGTCTGCCTTCTCTCACCCATTGCCTGCATTATTTAAGTATTCATTTAATATACGCCTCACTTGGCCAACTCCATTCATTGCCTTGTGATTTTTTTGGTGATAGGTTTACTTGTGATGCAACTTTGGAATTCAGAGAAAGTTAACCTTGTCTCATTATTGGTAGTTCAGTCTTCCCAAGCACGAACTGTGACCTCATTCCTTACATGTAAAGGGAATTAGGCAAATATCCTTGCCCATTGGAAGAAAGCACAGTGATAAAGACTTTGAACTCTACGATTAGATAGATTAAGTTTTATCCTAACCCCACCCTCCTTTTTTAAGAGCTTTACCAAGTTTGGAAATCCTTAAATTTCTTTGGTTGTGAAATGAGGATCATGGTGGTACTTCCTCACTGAGTGTCAATGAATGATAGTACAATACCTGGCATACAGTAGGCACTAAGTGTTTGAAATCTTAATAAAAATATGAAGGCTCTAGTTTTCAGATTTGTTTTGCTTTCTGTTCATTCAGTTTAACACAGAGGGTGATACAAATTGAAAAGCAGGCATACATAGCTTTTAAATCAAATTGGAAATAGAGTCATTTTAAGGGAAAAAATGGCACTAGGCAGGAGAAAGGGGACACTAAGTGGGCATTTTATTGTTACTCTTATGCCTCATGCTGTACCCGGAACACTATCAACCCTGTGCTCACAAGACGTTTAATCTCCTGCCCATTACTTGGTAGTGTGGCCATTCATTCAGGCATTTTCTGTATCCGTATTTAATCACATGCTTCTTGGTCAGTGGTAGGGTTTTTCCCCCTGTCAAATTTATTTTCCAATGTCAGGTTATACCATGAGATACTCTGATCTATCACCTTGATCTGGTTAGAGAAATGCCTGGAGTTTTTCCTGTCTAGCCATTCCACAAGGTAGAATTGAGCGAATGATTTCATCAAGTCCTGTGAGGCTCATTCATGAATTTGAAAGATTTTGTAGCACTGATCCCTTGATTGCGCCCTTGTGTACATCGTCTCCCAGTGCCTCTTGAGTTGAGCTTCATGTAGATTGTTTCTGTGGTTAAGCAGACTTAGAAGACTCATGGCACTCTATGTGGTGGAGGAACATCCATATACACAACGTTGATCCAGCTTTCTTCCCTTTGCAAAGAAGGTTCTTGTTGGAGTGGAGTCCCTGAGCCATAAGCAAGGTAGTTTTTTTGAAGAACCAAACTGTTGTAATTGCAAACATTTGGGAAGTGCCGAGTTAACATTTTTAGGTCTTTAAATACAATTCTTTATACTAAAAGGAACAAGAGCTCACTCAAGAAATTGCCAATTTTAGGGCTAGAGGAGGGAAAAATAAATATGAGCCTAGATGATCTGTGTCAGCTAATGAGGAGGTGCTAAAAAAAAAATCATGAGAACATGGCAGAATGACAGGAATCCATTAGAAAGGTTTCCTATTGAGCAAATGTGAGATAGTTTGAGCATCAAAATAAATAATGGTAATGGATTAAAACCCACTGAATAAAATAAAAGCAAAAATAAGTGAGCCCATATGTGTGTGATTAAATGAATGAGTGACTAAACTGTGGAGAAGGGAAAGCTATTCGTTCTACCAGAACAACTTGATAAATAGAAGGGTTGATATAGTTAGACAATTATCAATAGATACTAAAACAAGTGGATGAAAATTAGATGAAGAGCAGGATATTTGTGTAATCTCCAAAGATCTCCATACAAAGTATTTTTAATTACAGAAAGCAGATTGATAACTTTATAGTGGAGAAGCCTGGCAGAATCAACTTAAGTCTGTGGTCAAGTTAAATACCCTTGATATTGAGGAAAACCCACATAATGCAGTGTGAAGACGGTATTGCTGCTGTGGAAACCTGTCCATGATGTATGACCTGAGCCTAATGATGAGAAGCCATGAGACAGACCCCGTGTTCTACCCAACAGCCGGCCTTCTGTGTGTCACACTGTTAACACAGAGAAAGACAGAGAGAGACTGAGTAACTATTCCAGATGAAAGTGGGAGTGGGAGGGGTCAGTGTAAACAAACAAGACAACTAAATGCAAAGTCTGGTTGTCAGGGACTAAGAAGCAGAATAATAATGTATCACAGACTTTATTTGGGTACTTGCCAAAATTCAAAAATGTACTGTGAGTGAAATAATGGTATTCTATCCAGGTGAAATTTGCTCACTTTAATTATACTGTGCTTATATAAGAGAATGTCCTTATTCTTAGAAATTACACACTTCCGTGTTTAGTAGTGAAGGTACAAATTTTCTCCCTCTTACTACTAAATGATTCAGAAAAAAATTGCGTGTGTGTGTGCACAGAGAGGAGGTGGAAATGGGGTGAAATGTCATTAATTGGGGGGCCTGGGGGGAAAGGATGTATGAAGCAGTTAATAGATTTTTATTGCTGGATTTTCCAGATCTTTCCTTTCCCCGATGTGCACTGTGATTCATCAGGAGGAGGATCGCTATACAGCAAACATTACTTAGATTCACATTATTAGGAAGAACACTTTTGGTGCTGTTGAAGGGAAGGCTCTGGGTATAGCTCTTGAGAGAAGATAAGAAAGTCGATGGGCTACTCAAGATACTTAGTAGCTGCCCCAACACCTTCCAAAGATGCGCCTGGAAAACAGTTTTCCAGTCTCTGCCCAAAGTAGTCTCATCAGCAATAAGAACAGAACAATTTAAAGTCAAGTTCATGCAGCAGAACTCCGAAGTACTTACTTCTTCCTATATGTAAGATAGCTTCAAAAGTTAACATAACTCGGTAGACTACGACCTGAGAGATACAGCAAGGAACACTGGTATTTCAGACCACCTGCTGCTGTTCTCTTTATGAGACGTTTCATTATCCTAATGGGTGGAGCTATGACTCAAAGACATTTTCTGAAAATGAATTTCCTCACCCAGTTGTAAATGAAAATGCCCTTGAAGAGGTCTTAAAATATTTTGTATCACACACTATTCAGGTGATGCATTAAACAATGTCGCCTCTGCTCATGGGCTGAAGAATAAGAAAACCTTCTTTGAACTTACTTAATTTAGGATCTGAGTTTTAAAAGGAAAGTGAAATGTAATTTTCTGAATATACTTGTGTGGAGTTTCTTTCTTGTGTTAGTAGCACTGTACCCAAAGCAATTCACCCAACATTAAATAGTTTTAATCTGCACCTCACTGAATGGATTTTTCTCATTGTAAATTCATGATGTCTAAAGCTGTCCAAACCTAAAGGCAACACATTTGTAAGAGGCTGCTGCAATGGGTGGAAACTCACAGCCAGAAGAAAATTATTTGCTAGAAGAAAGAAAATTCTCCAAAAGAATGTCCGCATCCTTCTCCCATCCACTTGAATACCTGACTTTTCCTAGAAAGTGTCACTTTGTTTTTAACAAATTAGTTAATTCTCTCAGGATTCCGTTTACCTGTGACATATACCTCAGCTAGCCTTTTTTTAAAAATTTAATTGAAATACAGTTGATATAGAATAGTATATTGATTTCAGGTGTTCACCATAGTGATTCAACAATTATATACATTGCTAAATGCTCACCACAATAACTGCAGTTGCCGTCTGTCATCATACACAGGTATTACTGTATGATTGCCTTTGTGTACTTTCATCCCTGCGATTAATTTATTTCATAATTAGAAGTGTGTGCCTCTTTATCCCTTCACCTATTTCACCCATCCCCTGGACCCCTGTCCATGTGGCAACTACCTGTCTGTTCTCTGTGCTTATGAGTCTATTTCTGGTTTGTTTGTTTAGTTTATTTTGTAGATTCTACAGATAAGTGAAATCATGTGCTGTCTGTCTTTGTCTGACTTAATAGTATTTAACTTGGATTTCCCCACTGGAAGTTCATCGTTCAGTGTCAGATCTCCAAACTCCATCTGGGGTATATGGTTGTTCGGTTTATTTCAGAAACTAGTATCATGCCATTTGGAAAAGTGGGGAGGTAGAGGTCATGGGAGAGAGCTAACGGTAGAAAAGATCTGATTTCCTGTACGAGTAAGGTCATTCTAGAAGTTTCAGTGGAATCACATTCTTATTATAAATTTTAAGATGTCTGCCAAATGTTAACTTTAAAATATGATGACAGTAAGATGGTGATGATGGCGGCAGCTTGTTGAGCACAGATGAGGTCTAAGCGTGATGTTGCACACTGTCTCTGCATGGCTGTGTGACCGCCACCTTCCCTACCAAGGATAAGCACTTGATTCTATACATGAGGAAGTGGGTGCTTAGAAATTAACTTGTTTGCTTGGAGTCGCACAGGCAAGTAAACGGGACAGAACCCGCTTGTATTATTTTCATCACATACCTAGTGTCTAAAGTATGCTGTGGTCCATTTTTGTTCTCTGAATTATATTCAATATCAAGGTGTATTCAAGCATCTAAGTTGTTTAATGGTTTTAAGTTGACTTATCTGTGTTCTGCTTTTTGAGTAAGAGAACCCTAGTCAAATGTTTGGAATGGTATTTAAGGTTGGGATGAGATCACTTGGATTTTATATTCTGCCTCTGATGTTTACTCTTAGCCAAGTTAGCATCAACTTTTGAGGCACAATTTCCTCAGTTATAACTAAGTGTAGTAATTTCTGCCTTATCAGAGTTGTTAAGTGTATTAAGTGAAATAACGTATGGGTTTTTTTGCAAACTGTAAAATGTAAAGCATTAGTATTATCATCGCCATTCAATTTTTTTGTGGAATCGGTGAAACATTCCACTCGGAGCTATTGAGAGACCCCTTAAAATTCTTATTACTGGAAGGGGCATTTATCAAGATGTGACCACTTAAGCATTTATAATTTCTACACGTGGACTGACTCTCCCAGGCTTGGTGTTTAACTTCAAGGTATTAAATGCCATTAAAATTTTCTTAGTCGGGATCTTTCAGCATGACACTACTATTGGGTAGTAAGAAGGTGCCAGTGTTACTTATGTTGGGTGGCATGAAGGCATTGTCATTTTGTGAGAAGATGTGTTTTAGTGATGCCTACTGGAGTTTGGAGGGATAAAATGATATCTGGGATTTGCTTTCAAATACTTGAGCAAATTAAAAATATGGATAGATGAATACATTTGGCAAAATCTGAGTAAGTGGGGAATTTAGGTCTCTGGTATTGTTCTCCCTACTTTTATGAAGGTTTGAAATTTTTCCTAATATATTTTTTAATTATTCTTTTACAGATGCAGATTTTCTTTTACAATCCAGATGACTTTGACAGCTTTCAAACTGCAATTTCTGAAAACAGAATAATTGGAGCCATGGCCATATTTTTTCAAGTAAGTTAACAGTGGCTAAAGTACTTCAAAACAGAGAGTTCTCTGAGCACTTTTTAAAAATTTGTCGAATTGTTCCATGTTTAATGAATGCATCTGTTTTTTAGTTCACACCTGTCTAAATGAAAGATATTTCATATTGTCTAATGTGTGATTTAAAATGTAAATAAGTATGTTTAGAAACATAATGAAAATTTTTGCATGAATTATTCTGATTTTACTGCTACTTGACTGGTGCACAGATTGAAGAACACATTTATCATCTAAGTGACTTCACTGCTGAAGCGTTTTGAACAGGTTCCTTTAGCATATTAAGAGGCTGCTGTGTTAAAAAAGGTGATTTTCTTTGGAGCAACTTTAAAATTTGACATTACTTGCAAGTAGATTAATAAATAGCATCAGTCATTTCTCTAAAGAGACCCCTGTCTTTCCCTCCCTGAAGTCCCATGGTAACTGACGTTTTTATTGAGACCATTTCTAAGTTGGCACATTCATGATCTCCCATCCTTTCTTTCTCTCTTTTATTGTGTATGTGTTATTGAGTATCCTTGGTTCATGTGTTGGTTCCATACTGGAAGCAAATGTTGTATCCTTCCATAGATATTATCCAGGCTTTTAAATAAATCACATCAAATCGAAGTAGTGTTGGTCAGCAAATGTCTTGACTAAGTAGCCCGGTCTTCCAGGCTGGTGCCCTTTTGGTGTAGTGAACAGGCTGGCAACCTGGTGCTTTTTGGTGTGGAAGGCAGCCTGAGTAGTAGGAAGCATATAACTTGTGTTTTGGTCTTAAAAATTCCCTTTTTTTGGCATTCCTTTTACCAGTGAGTCATTTTGGGCAATGATGTCTTTCTCACAACTCAGAGGAATATTAAAGACATCAGAACCTTCTCCAACATGGGTGTTTAGCCTCAGCCCTTTCGGATGAGCTTCTTTGTCATTGAGATGGAGACGTTTTTGTTTGGAGTATATTGATTTCACTACCATTTTTAGTATGACCCTTTTTTTTTCTATTTAAAGTTTATTTAAAATTTACATACCCTTTTTAGTGACCCATGTGGATAATTTTCTCCACTGCTTCTCTCTCCCTCTTAATTACCCTCTCTCCCTTTTCTTTGATTGGATAAAGGTTCAAGTGGGAGATTATATGTGAACAATTGAAAAGCCTAATATTCTACCCAAGCCTCAAAAACAAGAATGGTAGTCATCAGCATTGTTTAAAGCACTGGTTTTCAAACTATGGATTCTGACCTAATAGTGGGCCGTGAAATCATTTCAGTGAGTCCTGACCAGCATCTTTAAAAAAATGAAACAATAGGGAAAAAAAAAAAGAAAATCTGAATATGTCACACATAGTAAGGGCAAATATTTTTGTGAAACTTACTTTTTAGTTGTTTATACAGCGAGGCATCCTGGGTCTGTGCTGTTGTAAAATCTACTTCTTATTGTGACGGTCACATACTCTGGAGTCATTTGTGTGTGTGTTTGACTGATTTTCCCCGTCTGTTGCCATGGCCTTCCCACACATCTTTCCCTGATTACGTTCAGGAACCACAGTAGAGCGTAGTGTTCTAAGAGCTTATTCACGGAAGTAAAAAACATCTGCTTTTGAGTTCCATTTCTTCCATTAAACCACATAATGGTGATGTAGTTATTTAAACTTTCCAACCTCAGTATTACTCATCTGTGAAATGGGGATAGCAACTTCTACATCATCAAGATTGTAGTAGTCAATTAAATGAAGTCCCTAGTGTAGGTTCTGTCACATAGTAGACATTTGGCAAATGCCAAATAAAATATGTGTCCATATCTGTGCATCTCTGTTTCTGTGGGATGGAGACCCCGTGGTGTATGTATCTTCTTTGCATTAGCCTAAGTCTCTTCTGAGCGCTGTCCTATTGGCAGGTCAGTCCCGTCCCCTTCTGCATCTTAACCATGACCAGTTTGCCTTAGGCAGTACTGGGGTCATTGGAACCATTCTTAAACAGTTTCCACTTACATGCTTTATCCTTCTTTTCCAGTGTTGCCCTCTGGGCATGCTGCTTTTCATGTCACCTCTACTCCTATAGCTCTGCCATCAAATCTACCCCCTCTTCCCTTTCTGTCATGCCTACCCATGCCCAGCCCAACCAGGTCTTACTTTGTTAGTCACCTTTTTTTACAGGAAACTAAATTTTAAAAATGTTTTTATGAGTACTGGAAGGACTCACAGCATGCTTTACTCAAAAGCTTTCTATTTTTCCAGCTCTGTAATCTCTTATTAAATACAAGACTGTTTAGAGTTTTAGGCAGATAAGGTACGCATTAGTGTATAAACCGGCAAAACACCTCTGTGTGAAATCTAGGCTTTGAATTTTTAAACTATTTCTAGGGATTGACCACTAGTTCACATACAAAGAAATTTAATGTGTGTTTCATCTGGTAAGTCCTTTCTTAAATTTTGGCTTGCTTTTCTGTAGACACAAAATAGAGGACAGATAATATTAAATAGAACCAATTTTTCTTTTAAGATTGCAGCTGTTTGTTTTGTTTTCTTTTTAAGTCCACATATACATTTATGCATCTTAGTTAACACTATGTCATGCAATGGAAAGGAAGATGGTATAATTGTTATTTTCCATTTGGCAGTCTAGTTAGATGCTGTATTTTGAGATCTTAGTATTTTGAATCTTGCTTTAAGAATGTTAAATTTCAGAGTTTTATATTTCTTCCCTAACTAGTCAGATGATTCTTGGTATATATTTCCAAATTCAAACCTGTTATTTTATCTTTTGGTATTAAAGAAGCATTTATCATTTATTTAGCACTGATTCAATGCTAGTCGCTACATTAAATACAATAAATGTAATCAGCTCTTGCCCACATGGGTGGACCTCACTGTCACAGTCCCATATGATAATGGGTAGAGAGAGGTGAGTGGAGAGACTTCCAGTCATAAAGACTGTTCTCTGACTTGGTGCTCATAAAGCACACATTCATTATCCAGAGTAACATGGTATGAATGGCCCATGAGCACATGTCTAGGCAAGGCTGAGTTCCATGTAGATGTTACAGCCTTTATGCCAAGTTACTCATGCACTACAGTAATTTTCTTACACTTTCAATTTTTCATTATTTTCATTTCTTTTTTTTTCCTCATCGTGTGCCTCTTATTCCTGGCAGTTTTGTCTCTCTCACTGCCTTTTCTGTGACTAGATATGATGAAGTTCTTAATGTTGCCAAAACACCAAAACAGGCACAAACCTAGTGGGCACATGGTTGACCAAGGAACCGTGTACTGGCTTCCCTGGACTTGGGGTTGCCTGCATGTGGTCCTGTTGTAGCTCACGGACATGACTGTTGAACCTACATAGGGTTTCCAGTGCTTTGCTTCATTTAAATATGGAAGATTTTACATACTATGCTCTGTTGACTATCAGCACTCAAGATCTTAGTAGTGGCCATCTGTCTAATTTGGAGGGGTTGTGCATTCCCATTGCACCACGATCTCCAGGCAGTCTTCTTCGTGCCTCATGTCAACGTGATCTTAAGATCATGACCCAACCTGGACCCTAGCACCTTCGAATGATAGCTGGCATCTTTTGGTTACAGACAGAGTTGAAAGTCAGTCTGTCCTGAAAGACAGTGAGCCAGGTCTCACCACGGTTTGTGTGAACACCAAAGAATGAAGGACCGGTGTCATGTAGGAATGGTAGCAAATCACGGCAGCCATGTATTGTTGTGTGCATTGAGGCCAGCCCTGCTCTAGAAGGTGCATTCACATCACAGCCACTGGTGAGTGGAATATTTGTTATAATTTTCCAACATGTGGTAATCATGTGCCTGGAGGAAGAAACTCCTTTCTTTCTAGTTCTCAGACACCTTTGAACCATCATCCATATGGAAATTATAGGAGAAAGGCAAGGATGAAGCTTGATTTTAAAAGATTTTTTTAATTAATTAAAAGAAGAAATTGGCAAGGAATAGAGGTATTTGTTGTTAAATCACTAAAGAGAATATATGTTTGTTAGATAATTATGTAAGTTATAAAAATTAAAATTATTATTTTGTTTATTAAAGTAGAACCTCTACTATTCTTTACTGTTAGCCTGATTTCAATTCCTATAAAAAATATAAAATACCAGAAGTCATTAAAATATCTTTTAAATATATTCTTTTAACCTGATAATGCTCTACAGAGATTATCTGTTTAAAGAACAAAATATGAAAAACTGTGTTTACAGGAAAGTTGAAATGACAGTGCAATGATTAGGCAATTTGTGAACAGATATTTAGCTTTGAAAATAACTCACAATATGGAATTAATTGGTTTATTGAGTAGAGTGTACCAAGTTCTCAGAATGACCTTATTTTTAACCAGGCCTGTATTTTTTAGACCACGAATCTTTTATCATCGCTCTCTGAATTGGGTTCTGATTTGGTTTTTCTTTCTCCCAATCTGTTTCTTTGTCATTCCTTGGCGAACACTTCCCATCAGAACAGACAGGTCAGACGCCACCTGCAGCCATCTGATGCTCATACAACTTTGGTTATCTCCAAACTTCTGATAGTTTTGAATATTGTGGTTTTATAGGTTTGCTTATTGTGCTTTTTCAGGAAAAATTACCGATTATTGTTTTGAATTCATTAATATTTTATTGAATTTATGCTTTGGGGAGAAACGGCCTATCCATTTTACTACCTGGTTTCCATTGTTGTTTGAATGCCTAAATTTTTTTTATATTTTCCTGATTCCCATGAACTTTGGAATTATAAATATGTAATTCTTTAAGAGCATCTACAATTAGAAATTTTTCTCATGTGATATCCTTTCCAGCTCCCCTGTTAGACCTTTTAGGTATAGTCACTTCTGAAGCTTTGTTATCAAATGCAAAGATATAAAATTTTTATTATGTCTGCATCCAGAGGCCCAGTCAATGGTATATTTCTTGGACATTGAAGAAATAAATAAATTGTGTCCTGATTTATTTATAGGTTGTCTTAAAGTGTTTCTTTTTGATAACCTGTCTTCAACCACCCTAAGGTTTCATCATTTAATGTTAGCATGTCTGTGTCTTCTGGGAAAGTTGAGCCCCTTTGTTACCAGTGTTTTTTTTTCTATTTGAATTCCTACCCGAAATATGATTATAGTCATTCAGTTTTCACTAACGTCTATAGTTCAGTCATTTGCCCCTTCTTCGTTTCTGCCCTTACTTCATAGTTGAAAGCAAACTTCAAAACTCGAATGTTTCACAAGTTGCTAACCCATTCTTTATATCCTGTCGGTGGTACAGACTGCTTAATTATTTTTCTCCATCTGGAGAGGCTTAGTAATTAAATGAAATGACAGCACCTGGGATTATTTATAGACACTGAGAAGGCGGGAGGAGCTCTTGATGGCTCATCTATCCAGAGCTGGCTTCAAACCTTTTTCTCCAATTCCCTGCCTTTCACCTTCCCTCCCCACAATGAAGGTAGATGTGATTTGTCCTTCTCTTAATCCCCCAGTTTCTGTTCGCATTCCATCTTACCATAAAGCTGTTATTTTACTTGTTTTCTTCTGCCTTTATACTGTGAGATTGTTGGGACTGGGAGTCTTAACTCACTCATTACTGCGTCTCTTGCAAGTGGCTAACACCATGGCTCGGATGTGCAAATACTTAACTGAATTGAGTGGAAACATATTTAGGCTCTATGATCTTGTTTGGAAAGGAACAACTGATAGCCTGTCAGCTAAGGAGTATGAGCAACAGGCCCTATGAGGTAAAGGACCTGAGAATACCTGAGGTGGATCAGAATATAAGGTCTTCCAGGTTGAGGTTCGTGTCTTGTCCCACTTCTCTCTATCCTACCACCCACCTTTCCCTCACCCTCACCTAAGTGTCTTGATCTCAATTACTACCCAGGAAATAAGTACTGAGTAGGACTAGGTTATAGGAAACCTCTCAGGGTCTTACCGTAACATTAATGATTTAGGTTTTGGAAAAGCATGTGTCCAGGTGACTGTGTCAGCTTCACCTAAAAAGGGTAGTAGTTTTACAGAAATGTAAGGCCATCTCTTGAGATGGTCAAGGACATGACCACGAAGGCTGTCAGTCTCCTGATTCATTGATGATGGTAACTCCCTGACCTGGGGCTCCACTGGGTCTAACGTGCTGTCAAAGGGCTGTATCTCCATTTATGCCTGTGGTTGTAAAAAAGCAACAGGACTTTAAAAATCTTAAAGTCGTAGGGCATTCAGAGGCCTCAGAGGAGTGCTTCGGTATCAAGAACATCAGAATATATCTGTGTCTGAGAATGTTTTTGTAATGTTTCCCACCAAAAGGCTTTTATCACAGTAGATGGTGGGTGGAAGGGGTTCTGTGGTGTTGCTGTTTTTCTTTCAGGCTTACTCCCGTCTCTTTCTTACCTGCTTCCTTCCTAGGGTCTCTCTGTGGTAGGTGACGGGTCAGTTTCTGG
Source organism: Manis javanica (assembly GCF_040802235.1). Taxonomy (NCBI): domain Eukaryota; kingdom Metazoa; phylum Chordata; class Mammalia; order Pholidota; family Manidae; genus Manis; species Manis javanica. Next base: position 10,370,704 of record NC_133158.1, read on the forward strand.
GTGTTTCAGCAAAGGTATATGTATGTCTCTGCTTTTTCTTGCTTTTCCTATTCTTTACATGTCTATGGTTTTCTTCCTCTTTTCCCCACTTTTCTCCTTCAGATTCTCGTATTTTCGTATTCATTCATGCACACATTTGCTAACTCATTTGTTCATTCTGCAATATTTATTACGCACCTTCTCTGTCATTTTCCATTAAAAGTGCGAATGTATCCTCAGAGTTACAGCCTGCACTCACGGTAGTCGGGGAACCATACATTTTGATCCTTTTAATCCTTTCTTCAGAAATAGCATCATTCTGGGAGGTAGGGAAGAGGGATCCGCCAGGTAGATGAGTATCCGGAAAAGAATACAACAGTTATACCTTGGTGTAATTTCAAAATGATAAAACATTCATTTTGAAAGTATAAAGTTCCTATTTGTAAATTTTAGAGCTGAACTGTGTCTCCATTTTTTTTTCTTTCTTCCACTTTTCTACAAAGCAAAGCAGCCCTGTGAAGTATCAATCGTCCCTTTTAACTGACCTGTTTGATTTTTTTTTTTTAACCATTCCCTAGGAGTCCTTTTTTCTTTAATGAAGAATACATTAACTCTCACTGCTACAGGTCTAAATGTTTTTACATTTGACTCGCCGTGTTGGGAATGTGAAACAAGGGCCTGTACTCCATAGAAAAGAAGGAAGGAAGGAAATTGAGATAGGGGAAGAAAAGAGAAAACAAATTAGTAATTATGCCCATCTATCAAACACCCAACCCCTGTCTACCCACTAAAAAGAAACAAAACAAAACAAAACAGTGTAACTATTTGAGCAGGAGAACATATGAGTTTATGTTGGGGAATGGTAGTGGGTTATTCAAACTTCCTTAGGTGGCTTTTTGGGAAAATTGCACTAAACTAATAAGATTCTGAATTTATTCCTTTGTAGTTGCTGTTATTTGAATATTACCTTTCCTGAATTTTCTAGATCCTTGGTTTTACTCAGTTATAAGTTCAGTTCTTTGACTACATTACTTGGAAGTGTAATTTCAGAATGTTTTGGATTGATTAAGAAGACATTTTTATACACACACAAAAATTAAAATACATATGTTCCAATTAAACTATTTTAACAGCGAATTGATTTCACAGGACTTACCATTAAATGAAGGCCAGAGTCATTTTAATGTTCAGATGCAATTTTGGAACAGATTTGTCGATGTACGAGACTGAATTTATAGCCTATCAGGTGTTTGCAGTACATCTCGTATCTGCAAATGGCCTGTAATTCAAATTTCCTCTTAGTGGACACTACAGAGGACTATTTAATAATTGGTGAAGCATTACATAATTAAGAGACTTTGAAAAAGACAGTATGAAAATGTTCTTAATTAAATCATCATACTTCAAGGACAGGTACCAAGTACTTTGCCTTTGCACATCACTAGGTGATAGTTTAGAATTTAGTTGCTTTGGCCATTCGTTCTAATATAAGTCATAGAATCTGATTGTCATAGTGTCAGAGAAAATATTAGGAATAATACAGTGATCCCCCTAAAATGATAAATGAGAGACCTGTTTCTCTCAGAGGTGGAGTGGTTGATCATGACTCCATAGCTCTTTGGAATGTACTAAACCAAGAATTCCAGTTTCTTGGCTCCCAATCCAGTTGTCTCATTTTTCCCATTTTTCCTGGCATTGGTCTCCCTGGAGTGTGACCTACTAGGTGCCTTAGCTGATTAGATTTCTTGGGAGAATTCTACACATAAAACACTTTGCATACCAAGGTCCAAAGCAACCTATCCCCACCTTCTCTCTCTTTCTCCACTTTCCCTCCCCCAGATCAACTAGTTGAAAAGAAAATATGCTTTCTTAGAGAACACAAATACTGAAAATCAAAGTTAACATTTATCATGAACTTAATTCATGTAAAATGCTAAAATGAGTGCAACATTAGTATTACGTGACTTAATCTTCATTGGGATCCCCTCAAGGTATTGTTATGTCCATTTTACAGATGCAAAAGCTGAGGCATGGAGCTTTTCTCATATAAATGCCTTATGATGACATAGTCCAATAAATGTTAAAGCAAATATTTCAGCCACAACTGTACCTGCAGGGTCTGTGCTCTTAGAGGAATACTGAGTCAGGAAAGGGGTGGGTGTCTGTTGCTGAGGGTACAGGAGGAAGTATAAGAGCGTTGGTTCTAGTTACCATGTGTATGTAAGTGCTTCAGGGACGCTCTTAGTTTTTCTGGTACCTGAAGAGTTATTTGTTTGTTTTTGTAACAAAATTATGTCCTTATTCTCTTTGCCCATAATTAAAACCTTTGATCCTGTTGTAAATTCTCTTCTGCTCTGTGCCTGTAATGATTTTATGGACAGCTTTTTTCTTTTGCTTCCTCCTTTTCACAAAAAGGCTATAAACTGTGTTGAATGAATGGGATGGTTAGATGAGGAGAGCGTGGGTGAGTGGGATAAAGATTTAAGCAGTTATTTATTAACTTTTTAATAGCAGTGGTTCTTAAGGGTCAGGGAGAGGACAGGGCATTTTGCCCCCCAGGGGACATGTGGCCATGCTGGGAGACACTTTCAGTTGTCACTCTGGGGTGACAGCACTACTGGCATGTCTTGGATGGAGACTAGGAATGGTGCCCAGGATCCTGTGATGCGATGCCCAGGACAGCCGCCCACTGCAGAAGACTATCTGGCCCAAAATGTCAGTGCTGAGATTGAGAAACCCTGCTTCATGGGGATCGGCTGGAGTGTTTGAGGATACTGCAAGGATACTGTTTTAATCTCAGCAGATGGCGGCACCAACAGCTGTTTGCATTATTCTGCTAGCTGGTACCGTAGGGGTAACACATAATCTCATGCCTGAGAAGACCCCATTCCCTGGAACCAGTATTAGTCAACTGGAATCCTAAGACAAGGTGTAAAGACTTCCAGGCCAAAATACTTAAATCGACCCTGTTTTGAGGTATCCTGGCTTTGCCTCAGCCCCCTCAACTTAAAGAGCCCGTGTGGGTGTTTGTTCCCAGACCCTGCAGTGTTTTGTGACACCAGCACCTATGTCAAAACATTCACTGAGATACAGAAAAGTGAACAGATAAGAGCATGTGCAAATGCCTTTGAGCTTGAAATCAGCAGGAGCCAGTTTGAAAAACTCAAAAGATCAATGAAACCCCTTGTGGAGGTTGTAGGCCAACCTGCCCCCACAAATCACAGGGTGACCCTGTTCCCATGGCATTGTAGGGTTCCCAGGGTGGGATTTTGAAGCTATTAGTGTTGGTTCTATTTTACAGGTTGGTTATTGTCTCTTTCAAAATCTTTCTGCCGTCTGGCCATGTAGGCATTGTCCCAGGGGAATGATCAGCCATCTTTACCAGTGAATCTGGGTGTGACTCACCTGCAGCGTTGCTACGTAGACATGCCTTTCCAAGTCTGTTGCATCTTACCCTGTAGTGCATCTGCAGCCCGGAGCTTTTGTTTCCGTTTGTTCAGGACGGTACCTGCCTGACTCTCAAGGGTGCCTCTGACCCACACTCTCAGAACGCATGCCGTGAGCACCCCATGGATTCTGTTTTATGATGGACAGCTTGTACAGAGCTTTACTGTTTGGTGGAAATCCACTCAACCATTTTACATGATGTGAGTGAGACTTCTTTAAGCAGTCAAAATAAATGACTGTTTAAATCTTTACCCTGTTCATTCCCATTTTATCTTTTTTTCCCAGTATGCCCCACCCCACCCCACCCCGACACCTTGAACTTGGGAAGACTGGCCAACTGTGGTGTTTTTCAGGAATGTAATTCCTATAGATTGCGAGGGATTAGGAGACATAGACTATGGGGAGAACTTCCAAGATAAAAATGTTTTATCCTTTTTGCCTTTTAACGTGTAACAATTAAGCATCCAAACGTGATATAGTAAGAGGAAGTAGTTGGTTCTCACATTTATTTATTATGAATGCCCAGGTGTCTTTTGAGAAAATGACCAGCATTGACTGCCCTCTGTTGTGGGTTTCATGGGAGCTGTGAAATATGCTTGTGCAGTGACTCACCTGGACACATTTGTACATCAGGTTGTTTCTCTGAGCCCCTTGTGTTCTTTGAATATGTATTAAATTATAAGATCTTGGCATGCATGCAAATTCTTAGGAAGCTGTATGTAAAATGATACAATAGAGCTAATTATTTTAGATCTTGCTTATTTGGAATTTGTGTTTGTCCAAAGTTGAGGTAAGCCAGGACTTATACTTAAGAAAGCAGTAATTAGGCATATTGGTATCATAGATGACATTGAAATGAGAGGAACCGCTTAATCTGAATGTATCAGGTGGGTTTTACCAACTGATTTTAGGTACTCTCCACCTGCTATCAGTCCCTTGGTTCTAACAGAGAATGCTTACTTATCATACAGATGGGTTTGGTGAGGGGTTCTCCTAAAATCACGGTTCTAGTTAATTTGGTTTGCACTACATAAAATGAAATAAAATTGTCTATCTCTGAAATGATACTGAGTTCCAACCCTGATGATTCTGCTCCTTTGACTTCTCAGTCCATATTATTGAGGTCTTATTCAACTTTCTGCAGTGTTTTCCCTGATAGCCTGGCATCCTTGAGCACCATTCTAATGAGGTTTCAATGAATTATTTCTATTTTTAGGTACTCTCCAAAGGTGGCTGCCAGGCACTAGTGCTTTTTTTTTTAAACAACCAATTATAGGGTTTTGCTCCAGATGTCTCAGCAATGCAAGCAGCTAACTAACACAAAGCTAGTTCTTCATCTCTCAGGAAAGGAAATGAATGTTTAGGGCTATACCTGAACTTGGTAGATTCGCTACCCACCTTCCCACCTTTTTTTTTTTTAATGTTAATCATCCTAAAGCTGTGGTTCCTTCTGTTTTATATAATACAGAAAAAGATGTCTTCATCCTACTAAAACAGTTGAAACAAGCAAAATCACAAGCCTTCTGCAAAGAGACTTCTAGTTCCTGGTTCTCTTTGGATATAAACAATATATTTTTAAAAATAGGTGATGGTTAGGGACTCTGGGCATGTGTCCAGCCCTCTGCCAATTCTGTCAAGCATTCTATATATATTATCCCATTTAATTCTGGAAATGTCCTGCCAAGGAAATTCCGATTCCAGAACTTCCCTGAGCTGCTTAGATTCCCTTTGACAATGAAATCAATGTCTAGGAAAGGCACTGGAAAGGGTTAGGGTTTTAGAATGAAAAGTTCTGTGCCAAAATTCTGACTTGCTGCTCATTGGCATGTTCCTTTGGACAGATCTGTTTATTCCGTCTCTGCCTCAGTTTCTCTATCCATCAAATGTAAATATTGATATCTGATTGTTTGTTGTGAACTTCAAACGAGATCGTGTATATGAAAGCATTCATGAGCAGGCCTTGAAGCAATCTGTAAAATTTGTTAAAGGAGCAATCATTTTGATGAGGATGGTAATTAGTAACAAGTAAAGTTGAAATGGTAAAATACAAGGAACTACATTCAACTATGACTTATTCATCCCTTGAAGCCTGGCCTAGAGTAGACACATTAAAATAAACATCCTGTTTTTGGTCCATCAAACACATGCATGCTCCTGTGCCGCCTGCATTTCGGTGGACGGTGCAGTGCTTCAGCTCCCTGTGAAACAAGGTTCTGAACTCTAAGTGGTGGTAACTGGTGCTGTCAGTCAGTGATTCAGGAGGAGGTAACCAAAATCAAATTTCCTGAAGGAGTGTCTGCATGTCTCTTACTCCTTTAAAGAGGAGCTAAAGTAATTAGTTGTAACACCTCTGATGGTGAAATAAATACTTAATTGGAGCAGCCAGTCATCTGGGAGAGAGACAACTAACACAGTGATGTGAGCCCAGATGCCTGCAGGTGGTGGGGAGGACATTTGGAAATAAAAGGGCCTCATCAGGTTTTCCCTCAGCCCCCAAGAGACTGCTTCATTTCTGGTAGTGAGTTCCTCTCCCGCATCAAGGTTGTAAACCAGGTAGCCTTATTTGTGCTGGAAATGTATCTTCTTTTATGAGTTCCCTTATTAGTGTCTGCTTGGTTAGAGGCCCTGCCAGCAATAATGATGTGATTGTTAGAGAATTTTAAATTCTGTGGCATGTGAATTATTGTCAGTTCTGGCAGTTGATGCCATTTGTCCCTGTGACTGATGTGGGCTGAAGGCTGGGGCTGTGAGTGGAAGATGTGTTCCATTCTGCGTTCAGCTATTGTGACTCTGTCCCCTTTGTCTTAGAGGATGAAATCGCCCCGTATACACACTCTTCTCTCCTCATTTATGGCCCTTGTCTTGCCTTCTTTGTTCATCCCCTTCTCAAGGTGTGGAGTCACTAGGGTGTTCCATGTACAGTGGTCAGCGCAGTGTCCGGAGAATTGAATAAAGTGCCATCCCTGTCCTGCAGGCTCCATGTGTGTGCACGCTCTCCCTATCTCTCACATGCACACACACACCTTAAGACAAGGGCCTTTGCTAGTTTAGTGTTAATATTCTCAATGCTTACCACAGAGATACTGAATGAAAGTAAGAGATTACTTGAGAGGCCGCTTGATGAAGATAGTGGACACCAGTCAGATTGCTCGATTAAATCCCAGTTCTTCCCAAAAGGGGCGGTATACTTCAGCCAAGTTGACTTAACCTTTCTGTCCCTCAGTTTCCTCACCTGAGAAATGGAGCCCTTCACAGTAAGACCTACTTTGGAGGGAGTTAGTTACCAAGTACAACAGTTAAGTGGAAGGACAAGTGGTTACCTGCACTGTGAGAGAGGAAAGGGGGTCTCACCTGAGCAGGGTTTGTGACATGTTACTGATGATTTTTTTTTTCTCTTTCTCTCCAAACCCGGTGGGCTGAGAGGATGCAGAAGAGTTGTCCTCCGCCATGGCTGCGCGCTGGGATCACGGGGCAAGCCTGCTCTAGCGCTAATGCTTGGGGCTCACTCCTGGGATTTAGATGCTGTTGGTCTGCGAAGTGGCCTAAGCCGTTAGTATTTGTAACAGCTCCTCGAGTAATTGTGAAGTGTAGTGGGGATTGGGAACAGCAAGCATGGCCAGTGACCGGCTCTCAGGACTCCCCAGGGCCCCCTTAGTTGCCCCCCACCCTCTCTCCTACCCCGCTAGCTCTCTGCTTAGGTGGCTGATGATTCATTTAGGCCTTAGTCGGCTGTGTTCTGCTTTCTTGAGAGGCACATCTGCTGAGGTCCTGATGGCCTTCCCCGCTTCCACTTGAGTAACACCAGTCCCACGTGGATTCTGTTCTCATTTCTTAGAGAATAGTTTCAGGAAGTACCGTTGTCTGCTGGCGACACAACTTTGTTGTATTATCAAAAGTAGTAATATTCTTACAGGTGTAGGGGAGTCTCTCATTTGTCCCACCAACCAGTTTGAGCCAGAAGAAACCCAAGGGTAAGAGTTGGAAATGATCAGGCAGTTTAAAGAATATGAGTGGGTCCAGAGCCTCACATGAGTCTGCGTGCTTCTGCCACTGCAGAGGGTTCACCCTGGCTCACTAACCCTGGAACAAGAGGTTAGGACCAGGGTCTAGGCTTACCAGCTGGGTCGGCTTAACACTAGAAGCTGGAGTTGGGGGCATCCTCCCTGTGACTTGGGTGTGGCTGGGGAGTCAGGAAGACTGTGCCAGAGGAGAAGGCTGAGCTGCTTTTGTCTGAGTGGCCCTAGTATTTAGGGGAACTACCCCTGCCTTGGGGAGGATCGGTGTTGGGGAGCTGGGAGTAGGAAGCCAGAAGCAGGGGGAGAGAGAGCTTGGTCTCAAGCATGTCTGAATAAACTGGTTGAAATGCCCACTTCTGGGGAGCCCAGGAGGGCACGTGGGAGAGACGAAGCACATGCTTGCACCTCCCTCTTCGTCCTCCTGCTCCTTCTATGACTAATCATATTATGGAGGAGAGTTTCGTGTTTCTGTCTGCCCTTCCACACCCCTCTCTCCTTCAGTGCCCCAACTCGGCCAGTAGGAACGTCCATCTCTAATTGACAAATGAGGAAACAAGAAAAAGACATATTTGCTGATTTGTCTAAAGTCACAGGCTTAGAAAATGATAGGATTTGAACCCCTGTCTTTCTTCCTTTCTCCTCATCCTCAGTATTATGCTGTCTCCTACTAGCCTATAAACTCCCTAACTCCCCTTTTCTCTTCCCAAGAATGTGGACCTGGGGTGGGTGCCCTGTGACGGTCCTCAGACTTCAGGGAAAAGTCTTCATTGGGAAAACTTGTCATTTTGAGCCACTTCTCCTGCCAGCAGCTCTCTTTAAATTCAGGGGATGCCACAGCTGTGAGAGCTTTGTGTTTTCCACTGGGCTGCCTCCAAAGTGCATGACTGTAATTGGCTACCTATGGAACCCAGCTTCAACCTCACCAAAATCGGGTATTTACAGTTGTTGCCAGGCAGCTCCCCAAGTCCCGTGGCTTCCGTAAAAGATATGGGATGTTCTGAGGTAGGCAGTTGCAGACCCTGGCACCTGCTGGCAGTCCCAGCGCTAGAGCCGGGCCTCCCGCGACCCAGTGTCTCCACCGAGGCTGTCCATGGGAGTTGAGAGTTCGCTCATGTGCTGGGCCACGAGGGGTGTTTGTCTGGTGAGGCTGTGGGCGTGCAGGGCGTGCTCAGTCAGCTGACAGACCTCTGGGCCGCAGAGGAGCCCCTCTGGGAGCCCAGAAGCAGCTCTGCTCCCGCCTCTCTGTGCTCTGCCAAGAGGCCTTTGCTGACGTTCTCCAGTCTAGGAGCCTGTGACCTGCCGCAGAGGAGCTCTTCTCTCCACACGCTGACTTTGCCAAGAGGAAGGATAATCTTCCTTCCGTGCCTTTTTTCTGCCAGAGCCCCAACGTAATAATCTTCTTCTCTCTGGCTTTATAAATGATGAAATGTTGCACAGCGTTTTTCTGTTGGGCAAATGTGTAAAACCAGCCCAGAGGCCCTGCAAAGTATCCTGCCTTCAATTACACCCTTGTTATAAAAGCTTCATTTAAAAATTTCTCGGGCCATAAAGCAAAGTGGGAGCAGTGTTTACCGGTGCAAGTTGTTAAGCAGGTGCTTTTGGTGTCAGAGGGGACGCCGTTGGGCGCTGGTGCTCCCAGTCCTCCGGAATGTCGGCGCTGCATCCCCTGTGTGGCCCTCCGTCAGGCAAAGAAAGGACACCTGAGAGGAGGTTTTTGCGACTTGGTTTGGATGCAGCCTGACTGGGGCCTTCCAGGGCTCTTGTGGACACAGTTGACATATGGGGTGTTAGGCCAGAGCAGGAGAGCAGGTGCTGTCCTGCGTTCTCAGTGAGAGAAGACTGTTACTGTCTAGTCCTTTCCAATTCACGTATATAGAGTAGTCTGGCCTCTTATGGTGTTCACTCACCACCAAGGCTTCTGTAGGCAAGTGTGTATGAGGCTCTCCCTCTGCTGGGCACCAGGGCTGCGCTGGTAAGGTTATAACCACATGTTCTTGGTCCTTGTGGATATCACAGTCTGTTAGGGGAATAAATACTAATCATATCCATGTACCCAGGGATGCATGCTTAAGCTTGCGTTAAGTCCAGTGAAAGAAAAGAGGCATTCAGTGCTCTGAGAGCTCACAGTGGAGAGAGGGTTCACTCTGGGGGTCAGGAAAAGCTACTGCAAGGAGACACGATGGAGCAGAAGTTAGCTGGGCCAGGAAGTCCTCAGCTCCAAGGGAGTAGCACGTGTGGTCGTCCCACGACAGAACAGAGTGTCTGTGGACCTGAAGGGAAGCTGCTGGCCTACAGCTGGACCCCACAGCGTCAATGAAGGACCTTTACTGGGGCACCATTGAAAAACTGGCCATGCAAAAGGACTAACTGGCTTGGCATTTTGTAGCAGATCAGGAAGTCTTTGGTGAGTCAGCCAAGCTGGAGAGAAACCGGGAAAATGCACTGTCATCCGTTTGTCATAAAGAAAAAAGATGGTGGTAGCTGGGACCTGGGGAAAAATGATCTCTTTCTATTACCACAATTGTAGGAATTTTATGTTCTTACGTAGGAAGAAGAAAATTAGTTTCAGGCTCTGGGAGCTTGCATTTGAAGCAACTTGGTGACTAATGAAAATAACACTTCTGCGGTAAGAAAGCAGGCCAGAAGGGGTTTTATAAATGCTATTCACAATCAGGTTTGTAGACACATCCTCATTTTGATACTGGCAATTTTTCTACACTCACTTTTCTTTGCTTTTTGCATTTGATGTTTTGTCTTGTTGTGCTTATTTCTTAACTTGTTTATATGCACTGTACACGTGTATTGAAGGTGCCTTGTGTCGTCTCCTGATTCCATGTTAACATCAGAGAGCAGACAGGGGGTGATTATGATTATCAGCGCATGTGTGTGTGTGTTGCCATGTGTTGTTACTGCAAATTGAACTGACTGCTTTCCACTGTGAAAGTTAATTTTGCAGCCATATTGCAAAGCCTGTAAACCCACAGATTGAACTTCTTGGGGATTCCATTAGTGTGTTTCTGCATATAATCCTAAGATGTCTAATATATAAAAATTACAATCGACATTCATAGTATCACATTACATCTACACCCTCTGTTTCAGGACAGATTAATGACCAAGCTGAAGCCTGATTATAATTATCAGAATAAAAGAATGAATTAGGTGGATGGTCCCTAGCTACAGTGGCCTTTAATGCTGATCACATTTTACGCTGTATTATAATTTATAATTTGAAAGACCTTCCATTTAAATTTCATTTATAGCACAGGAGAATTTTTAAACATACACAGTTTACCAGTTCATCTTAAAACACACGGCAAAAAGCCATCCATCTTAAAAGTGAAATTATGGGGCCAAGCTGGCTTATGATGACACCATTAGGAACCCACTGTCAGAAATACAAAGAAGCCCCCAGCCAGCCGTTACTATTATCATGCATTTTAGCAAAGGGCAAGCGCAGATTCTCTCTGCAACTGATTGCCCTGTTCCACTTAGTACTATAAAGGAGATATTGGTTGTAAAACCTAATGGTATAAAAATAGACTTTGTAAAGGATGGCCTGCCCAGCTCCTTTAGATCTTGATCATGTAATCTTCCAGCTGAGAAGTGGGAATATGACTCCCAGTAAATGTAGTTCAGGATGTTCTGCCAAAGGCAATAGCACTCCAGACTGGTGACCGTGCCAGCAAATGAAAACCTGAGAAACGGACAGTAGCACCTCGTGTTCTGTAAAGGACTCCTGGTCTGAGATGCCGAACAGATAAATTAAGAATCGTGAGTAATAGTGCATTTTGGGCATTCCCATGTTACTGGCATATGTTTGCACACTCTAGACATTCTCTTTTAGGGGCACAAGAGGACCCCTTGCACCCCAGCCCCAAATTAGCTAGTACCATAGCATAGTGTGGTTGGTGTTCAGGGCACAGATTTCTAGATGGGATCCCTGGTATGAAATAAACTCATTCAGTCTTTTGTACCATCTGTATCTAGAATGCTCAGGAGATAGAACTTCTGAGAACCCCAGTAGTCCAAAGGTAAATTCACTGTATTATGTGTATTTAATAATAATGAAAGTAATATTAAATCATATATTTAATAAATAATAACTATGGATTAATATGGTCAGAAAATACAAAAAATAACCTAGAAATTAATTTTCGCAAAGGATCTCTTTTATGGAATTTCCATTCTACTATAGTCTATTTTGAAACTTGGTTCAAATTAAATTATGCATTTTTAATACAGAGAAATGGTGTTAATTTTCCTTTTCAGGCCTCTTTCAATTTTCTATTTTATAAGGTACACAAAGCGTATTATTTATGTTTTTAGAAATATTTCAGCGGGATGACAAGCACGGCCAAATATCTTTATCTCAGGGAGCACTCTATAGAAGACGAGGCTTTGGGGACTCTCCAAAGTACTTTCAGTAAAAAATTTCAAATGTGCAATATAATACTAGGAAATGAACTTCAGTCATTAAAGTAAGCAATAAATATCTCAGAATAATAATTTCCACCATCACAATTCCCCAGGCTTAAATGAGATGTACTAATCCTAATTAGAGATGATTTTCATTATGGATACTAAGCTTTTGAGAGATTCCACAACTAATTGATAGAAGAACTAGAACAAATATTTTAATATCAATCTACCTTTCTACAGGGCTTGACAGTTTATCGCATGACTTCACTTACGTTGTGTCTGATCCTTAAGACAAACCAGGCATTGTGGATTTCACCCACCCTCTGTGCTGAGCCTAGCTTTTTTCCTGGTTATTTTTCTTAACAGACTTGAGGAAAGCCAAATCAGTGGTTAACTGACTTGCCAAAGGTCACAAAGCTGGCATTAGCACCCAGACCTTCAGCTTTTATGCCTGTATTCTTTACTGCTTTTCTGAAAATCTGATTGATCTTCTCTTAGGTTTCATGGGTGGACAAGTTCAGTGAATATTCAGGAAGGCATGCTAAATGTTTTTTTTTTTTTTGAGAGGGTATCTCTCATATTTATTGATCAAATGGTTGTTAACAACAATAAAATTCAGTATAGGGGGGTCAATGCTCAATGTACAATCATTAATCCATCTCAAGACTAATTCTCGTCAGTCTCCAATCTTCTGAAGCATAACGAACAAGTTCTTACATGGTGAACGAATTCTTACCTAGTGAATAAATTCTTACATGGTGAACAGTGCAAGGGCAGTCATCACAGAAACTTTCGGTTTTGATCACGCATTATGAACTATAAACAATCAGGTCAAATATGAATATTCGTTTGATTTTTATACTTGATTTATATGTGGATCCCACATTTCTCCCTTTATTATTATTATTATTATTTTTAATAAAATGCTGAAGTGGTAGGTAGATGCAAGATAAAGTTAGAAAACATAGTTTAGTGCTGTAAGAGAGCAATTGTAGATGATCAGGTGTGTGCCTGTAGACTATGTGCTAATCTGAGCTAGACAAGGGCAATAAAACATCCACAGATGCAGAAGATTTCTCTCAAAACAGGGGGGATTGAGGTTCTAAGCTTCACCACTGTTGTTCCCCGATTTCTCACATGATGGCCCCCCTGCGACTGTGCCTGTCTTAGGTTGTTCCTCCCTTGAGGAATCTTACCCGTCTCTGGCTAACCAGTCATCTTCCGGGGCCATACAGGGAAATGTAAAGTTGGTAAGTTAGAGAGAAGCCATATTGTTTGAAAAGGTTAGCTTTTTACTTCTTTGCAGATTTATGCCCTGTGGCTTCTATGCCCAGCACTTGTCTCGAGGTATCTTTACCACCTGGAGGAATTATGATACTCGGTAAATTCGATATGAGGCACAAATTCTATTTAAGGGTTGTAATTAGGAAGAAAGAAGAAAAGCTATAGATGTAGCATATGGAAGGAAACATGGGAGGATTGATTATTTCTTTGACATATCTTCTTGTAGAGTACCTTAAGTATGTATAGGTTTTAAACTACTAACTAATTTGCACACACATATTAACATAATAGGAATATGGTGACATAAACAAAGCAAATCTATAATTACCATCCATCTCCAGTGAAGCCAAGAAAACCATTTAGGCACCCTAGGCATTTGTGAAAATTTGTCTATGATATGATGGATATTGTCCAACTGTACTTGAACAGTCTGAGAGAAATCAGACAAATTAAAGCAGCCCATTTCTGGGATCTGTTCACATCCCATATGTTCTTTTAACCGTAGATAGTCTATAGTCATGAGATTTTGGAATGCTACAACTTGCACCCCTCCCAACTCCTGGTTGAGTTCCAACAGTACAGATCCGGTCAAATTCGTTGTCTCACTGTATGCACATGCCAGCCTAGACATCTCCCTCCTCATTCCTATGGCAAGTCCAGGAGACGGTGGGCTGGATGCAGCCACAACAGCAGCATCGTCCGGATCCCTGTGGAGGCTTTTTGATGATCATCCCCCGGCACAAGTCCTCCAGAGAGTGCTGATGCCGGAAGCTCCTCCTCATATCGTATCTTAGTTCATTTTCTGAGTATCCAGGCTAGGCCTTGATCTTCTGCATAGAAACAGACCCTTTGCCCACACTTTGACATGCCCTCTATACCACTGTGCAGAACTCATTGGAGGTCAGCACACAGGGACTGCTTTTTTTTTTTTTTTTTATTAAGAGAAAGGAATATTATCAGAAAAGAGTACCTCAATAGCTGATCATCTGACACCCTTTAAGTGATCAACATTAAGGATATTTAAAGCATGCGTTGATCTTTGATTTACCAATAGTTTTATCCTATCAAGGAGTAATCCCCCTTTTCTTTCTTTCTTTCTTTCTTTTTTTTTTTTAATTTTTAATCTACACTTACATGAAGAATACTATGTTTACTATGCTCTCCCCTATATCAGGTCCCCCCTAACAACCACATTATGGTTACTGTCCATCAGCTTAGCAAAATGTTGTAGAGTCACTACTTGTTCTCTCTGTGTTGTGCAGCCCACCCTCCCCTTTCTCCCTCCCCCATGCATGCTAATCTTAATAGCCCCCTTCTTCTCACCCCCCCCCTTATCCCTTCCTGCCCACCCATCCTCCCCAGTTCCTTTCCCTTTGGTACCTGTTAGTCCATTTTTGGGTTTTGTAATTCCGCTGCCGTTTTGTTCCTTCAGTTTTTCCTGTGTTCTTATACTCCTCAGATGAGTGAAATCATTTGGTATTTCTCTTTCTCCGCTTGGCTTATTTCACTGAGCATAATACTCTCCAGCTCCATCCATGTTGCTGCAAATGGTTGGATTTTTCCACTTCTTATGGCTGAGTAGTATTCCATTGTGTATATGTACCACATCTTCTTTATCCATTCATCTACCGATGGACATTTAGGTTGCTTCCAATTCTTGGCTATTGTAAATAGTGCTGTGATAAACATAGGGGTGCATCTGTCTTTCTCAGACTTGATTGCTGCGTTCTTAGGGTAAATTCCTAGGAGTGGAATTCCTGGGTCAAATGGTAGGTCTGTTTTGAGCATTTTGATGAACCTCCATACTGCTTTCCACAATGGTTGAACTAATTTACATTCCCACCAGCAGTGTAGGAGGGTTCCCCTTTCTCCACAGCCTCGCCACCATTTGTTGTTGTTTGTCTTTTGGATGGCAGCTATCCTTACTGGTGTGAGGTGATACCTCATTGTAGTTTTAATTTGCATTTCTCTGATAATTAGCGATGTGGAGCATCTTTTCATGTGTCTGTTGGCCATCTGTATTTCTTTTATAGAGAACTGTCTGTTCAGTTCCTCTGCCCATTTTTTAATTGGGTTATTTGTTTTTTGTTTGTTGAGGCGTGTGAGCTCTTTATATATTCTGGACGTCAAGCCTTTATCGGATCTGTCATTTTCAAATATATTCTCCCATACTGTAGGGTTCCTTTTTGTTCTATTGATGGTGTCTTTCGCTGTACAGAAGCTTTTCAGCTTAATGTAGTCCCACTTGCTCATTTTTGCTGTTGTTTTCCTTGCCCAGGGAGATATGTTCAAGAAGAGGTCACTCATGTTTATGTCTAAGAGGTTTTTGCCTCTGTTTTTTTCCAAGAGTTTAATGGTTTCATGACTTACATTCAGGTCTTTGATCCATTTTGAGTTTACCTTTGTATATGGGGTTAGACAATGGTCCAGTTTCATTCTCCTGCAGGTAGCTGTCCAGTTTTGCCAGCACCATCTGTTGAAAAGACTGTCATTTTGCCATTGTATGTCCATGGCTCCTTTATCAATATTAATTGACCATATATGTTTGGGTTAATTTCTGGAGTCTCTAATCTGTTCCACTGGTCTGTGGCTCTGTTCTTGTGCCAGTACCAAATTGTCTTGATTACTATGGCTTTGTAGTAGAGCTTGAAGTTGGGGAGTGAGATCCCCCCTACTTTATTCTTCTTTTTCAGGATTGCCTTGGCTATTCGGGGTCTTTGGTGTTTCTATATGAATTTTTGAATTATTTGTTCCAATTCATTGAAGAATGTTGCTGGTAATTTGAGAGGGATTGCATCAAATCTGTATATTGCTTTGGGCAGGATGGCCATTTTGATGATATTAATTCTTCCTAGCCATGAGCATGGGATGAGTTTCCATTTATTAGTGTCCCCTTTAATTTCTCTTAACAGTGATTTGTAGTTTTCAGAGTATAAGTCTTTCAGTTCTTTGGTTAGGTTTATTCCTAGGTATTTTATTCTTTTTGATGCAATGGTGAATGGAATTGCTTTCCTGATTTCTCTTTCTATTGATTCATTTTTAGTGTATAGGAAAGCTACAGATTTCTGTGTGTTAATTTTGTATCCTGCAACTTTGCTGTATTCTGATATCAGTTCTAGTAGTTTTGGAGTGGAGTCTTTAGGGTTTTTTATGTACAGTATCATATCATCTGCAAATAGTGACAGTTTAACTTCTTCTTTACCAATCTGGATTCCTTGTATTTCTTTGTTTTGTCTGATTGCCATGGCTAGGACCTCCAGTACTATGTTAAATAACAGTGGGGAGAGTGGGCATCCCTGTCTGGTTTCCGATCTCAGAGGAAATGCTTTCAGCTTCTCGCTGTTCAGTATAATGCTGTCTGTGGGTTTATGACATATGGCCTTTATTATGTTGAGTTACTTGCCCTCTATTCCCATTTTGCTGAGAGTTTTTATCATGAATGGATGTTGAATTTTGTCAAATGCTTTTTCAGCATCTATGGAGATGATCATGTGGTTTTTGTCCTTCTTTTTGTTGATGTAGTGGATGATGGTGATGGATTTTCGAATGTTGTACCATCCTTGCATCCCTGGGATGAATCCCAGTTGGTCATGGTGTATGATCCTTTTGATATACTGTTGAATTCTGTTTGCTAATATTTTATTGAGTATTTTTGCATCTACATTCATCAGGGATATTGGTCTGTAATTTTCTTTTTTGGTGGGGTCTTTGCCTGGTTTTGGTATTAGGGTGATGTTGGCTTCATAGAATGAGTTTGGGAGTATTCCCTCTTCTTCTATTTTTTAGAACACTTTAAGGAGAATGGGTATTATGTCTTCTCTGTGTGTCTGATAAAATTCCGAGGTAAATCCGTTCGGCCCCGGGGTTTTGTTCTTGGGTAGTTTTTTGATTACCGTTTCAATTTCTTTGCTCGTAATTGGTTTGTTTAACTTTTGTGTTTCTTCCTTGGTCAGTCTTGGGAGGTTGTATTTTTCTAGGAAGTTGTCCATTTCTTCTAGGTTTTCCAGCTTGTTGGCATATAGGTTTTCATAGTAGTCTTTAATAATTCTTTGTATTTCTGTGGAGTCTGTCGTGATTTTTCCATTCTCATTTCTGATTATTTGATTTGTGTTGATTCTCTTTTTCTCTTAATAAGTTGGGCTAGAGGCTTATCTATTTTGTTTATTTTCTCGAAGAACCAGCTCTTGGTTTCATTGATTTTTGCTATTGTTTTATTCTTCTCAATTTTGTTTATTTCTTCTCTGATCTTTATTATGTCCCTCCTTCTGCTGACTTTAGGCCTCATTTGTTCTTCTTTTTCCAGTTTTGATAATTGTGATGTTAGACTATTCATTTGGGATTGTTCTTCCTTCTTCAAGTGTGCCTGGATTGCTATATACTTTCCTCTTAAGACTGCTTTCGCTGCGTCCCACAGAAGTTGGGGCTTAGTGTTGTTGTTGTCATTTGTTTCTATATATTCCTTGATCTCTATTTTGATTTGTTCATTGATCCATTGATTATTTAGTAGCATGTTGTTAAGCCTCCATGTGTTTGTGAGCCTTTTTGTTTTCTTTGTAGAATTTATTTCTACTTTTATACCTTTGTGGTCTGAAAAATTGGTTGGTAGAATTTCAATATTTAGGAGTTTACTGAGGCTCTTTTTGTGAGCTAGTATGTGGTCTATTCTGGAGAATGTTCCATGTGCACTTGAGTAGAATGTATATCCTGTTGCTTTTGGATGTAGAGTTCTATAGATGTCTATTAGGTCCATCTGTTCTAGTGTGTTGTTCAGTGCCTGTGTGTCCTTACTTATTTTCTGTCTGGTGGATCTGACCTTCGGGGTGAGTGGTGTGTTGAAGTCTCCTAAAATGAATGCATTGCAGTCTATTTCCCTCTTTAGTTCTGTTAGTATTTGCTTCACATATGCTGGTGCTCCTGTGTTGGGTGCATATATATTTAGAATGGTTATATCCTCTTGTTGGACTGAGCCCTTTATCATTATGTAGTGTCCTTCTTTATCTCTTGTTACTTTCTTTGTTTTGAAGTCTATTTTGTCTGATATTAGTACTGCAACCCCTGCTTTCTTCTCACTGTTGTTTGCCTGAAATATGTTTTTCCATCCCTTGACTTTTAGTCTATGCTTATCTTTGGGTTTAAGGTGAGTTTCTTGTAAGCAGCATATAGATGGGTCTTGCTTTTTTATCCATTCTATTACTCTGTGTCTTTTGATTCGTGCATTAATTCCATTTATATTTAGGGTGACTATTGAGAGATATGTACTTATTGCCATTGCAGGCTTTAGATTCGTGGTTACCAAAGGTTCAAGGTTAGCTACTTTAGTATCTTACTGCCTAACTTAGCTCGCTTATTGAGCTGTTATATACACTGTCTGGAGATTCTTTTCTTCTCTCCCTTCTTATTCCTCCTCCTCCATTCTTCATATGTTGTGTGTTTTGTTCTGTGCTCTTTTTAGGAGTGCTCCCATCTAGAGCAGTCCCTGTAGGATGCCCTGTAGAGGTGGTTTGTGGGAAGCAAATTCCCTCAGCTTTTGCTTGTCTGGGAATTGTTTAATCCCGCCATCATATTTAAATGATAGTCATGCTGGATACAGTATCCTTGGTTCAAGGCCCTTCTGTTTCATTGCATTAAGTATATCATGCCATTCTCTTCTGGCCTGTAGGGTTTCTGTCGAGAAGTCTGATGTTAGCCTGATGGGTTTTCCTTTATAGGTGACCTTTTTCTCTCTAGCTGCCTTTAAAACTCTTTCCTTGTCCTTGATCCTTGCCATTTTAATTACTATGTGTCTTGGTGTTGTCCTCCTTGGATCCTTTCTGTTGGACGTTCTGTGTAATTCCATGGTCTGTTCGATTATTTCCTCCCTCAGTTTGGGGAAGTTTTCAGCAATTATTTCTTCAAAGAGACTTTCTATCCCTTTTCCTATTTCTTCTTCTTCTGGTATCCCTATAATATGAATATTATTCCTTTTGGCTTGGTCACATAGTTCTCTTAGTGTTGTTTCATTCCTAGAGATCCTTTTATCTCTCTCTATGTCAGCTTCTATACGTTCCTGTTCTCTGGCTTCTATTCCTTCAATGGCCTCTTGCATCTTATCCATTCTGCTTATAAATCCTTCCAGGGATTGTTTCACTTCTGTGATCTCCTTCCTGACATCTGTGATCTCCCTCCAGACTTCGTCCCACTGCTCTTGCATTTTTCTCTGCATCTCATCCCATTGCTCTTGCATTTTTCTCTGCATCTCTGTCAGCATGTTCATGATTTTTATTTTGAATTCTTTTTCTGGAGGACTGGTTAGGTCTGTCTCCTTCTCAGGTGTTGTCTCTGTGATCTTTGTCTGTAGTTTTGTCTTTTCATGGTGATAGAGATAGTTTGCAGAACTGGTACAAGTGACCGCTGGAAGAGCTTCCCTTCCTGTTGGTTTGTGGCCTTCCTCTCCTGGGAGAATAGCGACCTCTAGTGGCTTGTGCTGGGCAGCTGTGTGCAGACAGGGCTTCTGCTTCCTGCCCGGTTGCTATGGGGTTTATCTCCACTGTAGCTGTGGGCTTGGCCTGGCTGGGGCTGCTCCTCCAAAATGGTGGAGCCCTGTTAGAGGGGGAGCGGCTGGGAGGCTATTTATCTCCGTAAGGGGCCTCTGTGCTCCCTGCTGCCCAGGGGGTTAGAGTGCCCAGAGATCCCCAGATTCCCTGCCTCTGGTCTAAGTGACCTGTCCTGCCCCTTTAAGACTTCCAAAAAGCACTCTTCAAACCAAAACAACAACAGCAACAATGAGAGAGGGAACAGAAAAAAAAGAAAAAAGAAAATAAAAGGAAAAAACACGCGATTTTTTTTTTTGTCCTCAGGCACCAGTCCCAGGCACCCGCTCTCTGGTCCTGCTGCCCTGCCTCCCTAGCACCAGGGTCCCTGTCCCTTCAAGGCTTCCAAAAAGCACCCGCCCACTGGTCCCGCAGGGAAAAACGCGCGATATTCTTTGTCCTCAGGTGCCGGTCCCAGGCACCCGCTTACCAGTCCTGCCACCCTGCCTCCCTAGCACTGGGGTCCCTGTCCCTTTAAGGCTTCCAAAAAGCACTCGCCAAAATGAGAAAAAAAAAATAGGGGGAAAAACGCTCGATTTCCTCCGTCCGCAGGCGCAGGTCTCAGGCACCTGCCCACTGGTCCCGCAGGGAAAAACGCGGGATATTCTTTGTCCTCAGGCGCCGTTACCAGGCACCCGCTCACCGGTCCCGCCACCCTGCCTCCCTAGCAACGGGGTCCCTGTCCCTTTAAGGCTTCCAAAAAGCACTCGCCAAAAAAAAAAAAACCGCTCTGGTTTCTTTCCATCCGCCGGGAGCCAGGGGGAGGGGCGCTCAGGTCCCGCCTGTCCGGGGCTTGTATCTTACCCCCTTCGCAAGGCGCTGGGTTCTTGCAGGTGTGGATGTGGTCTGGATGTTGTCCTGTGTCCTGTGGTCTCTATTTTAGGAAGATTTTTCTTTGTTATATTTTCATAGCTCTATGTGTTTTTGGGAGGAGATTTCCACTGCTCTACTCATGCCGCCATCCTGGCTCCGCCCCCCCCCATGCCAAATGTTTTTATATTTACTTTCAGGAAGATAACAAAGTTTGCTAGTTCCCAACTTCCCATGCCTTAAATTCATTATCACCAGATGGTAGAACTGAATTGCATCCATGAACTTACAAAATCACAGCCACAGAATGTATTCTGACAGTAGCAATGAGAAGTTAAAATGTATGATGTCTTAGAAACAAAGGTATGTCTACTTGTTACAGGATGAAGAAATTCTTAGATGATGAATTTTTATTCAAATTTAGAATTCAGAGTTGTTTGAGACAGGAAGTGCCTCCGATAGCCATCAGCCTACACATACAGCTGTGTTTTCTAATTTACTCTTAACATTCCCACATTTAGGAATTCTAACTGATGGTGCTGGAATTGGGGCCCTTGTCTAGGATTTGACTATGCAAGGAGGATTGGCTTGCACTTGTGAATCCAGAGTTGGATTAGTTTAGAATTTTCATATCTGTCTTTCTGGTTTAAACAAACCCTCGATGTGAAATCTGGTTTTTTGATTCCTTATCTCCCATCACTATTTAAAGTAGTCTTTCAAAATGGTAATTTAGGCCTGAAATTTAATCTTAAGAAATCAAATGTTGGACAAGTTTTTGGGCCCAAAAGTGTTGATTACAGTATTATTTATGATAGTGAAAATTAGTAGAAAAAACTCAAATCGCCAACATTTTGACAGTAATTAAGTATATTAGGCACATCCTGAAGTTGGAATATTATGTAGCCATTATAGTTTCTGCTTTATGGAGACTTGTAATGACATAAGCCATACTATTAATGCTATTACTGATAAAATCCTAATACCCTAAGGGAACAAAGCAACTTTGAGACTAGCAAACGCAGATATGGTACCTGTTACCAGGTGCTCACTTAATAAGCACTTTACATATTCTGTTCCCTTTGAGGTAAGCACTCATAGTACTTGTGAGGAAATTGGAGTCCAGATGTCAGGTCACACACCTAGTAAGTGGAGGAGTGGGGATCCTGACCTCTGAACTCAGCCACTGTGCTGTTGTGCCCAAAGTAATATTCCTGACAAATGATCTCATCCATAGTGTAAAATGTATTCATTTGTGTACAGAAGATTTGGAAGGGTATATGACCCGCTTTCCAGCACTGGTGCCCTGTGGTATGGTGACCTGTGGGGTATGAATTTGGGTGGCTTAATCTTGTTCTAGACTTTTCCATATATTATAAACAACATGAGATATTTTAGTTATTAGAAGATAATGCAATTTTAAATAAATGAGCAAGTGGAAGCATTCTTTACACTTCCAGAATTTCCTTGTAGCTGAGTGAAAGCCCACCCCTACACTGTCACTTCTGTGTCTTCCAGAATCTGTGCAGTTAAACCACAGTGGCCAGGCTTCCTCTACCACTAATGTGGCATCACTTCAGAAAGTGGGTCTGGACATGCACCGAACTTGCCAGGCCAGTTTTTTGCTTTCCAATCATAAGCAAAAGTCCAAGAGGCACATGGAAATAAATTATGTGAATTCTGGGTCCCTCTGTTCCCTCACATAATTTTTTAGTTAATTTGAGTAAATGTATGGGCATTTTAGCTATGGGATAAATACTAGTAAAGACTTTATGGGATAAATAATGGGAAGGATTTTCAGATGGTGCACTCACTATTTCTACTGAGTTGTGGACACATGGGTTGTTTATGCTGTTTCAAATACAGCCTTTTTTCCTTTTTTTTACCTTCTTTTTTTTGCTGGACTTTTTCTAGCAAAAAAGTAGAACCAAGGTTCTTTCGTTTTTCTCCCTACCTCTCTGCTAAGCCGTATTTAAATGTTTGCCTCTTTAAACGTCATTTTTCAGTGATAAAGTAATGTCCCACGTGATAGAGGAATCTGTTAAAGGAAGTTTGAAAGAGTCCCTCTCATTTAAAAATGCATATGACACATTTACCAATAAAATATGATTTAGGATTTACTCCCAATAATTGGAGGAGTCTGCGGTTATAGATAAAATGAGATTGGTCATGAAGCTAAGTCATGGTACGTAGGTGCTCATTTAGACCCCTGTTTCTACTTGTGCTTATGTTGAAAAATTATTGTCATAAAAAGATGAAGCAGACACATAACTGCCATTCTCAGCGATTCTGTTACATTATGAGATGCCACACATTGAAAAGAGACATTTTCAGAGAAGTTATGTAGAACTTTAGTCTACAAAATACCCAAATAAGCAATTGAAATGTGAAAAAATCTGACCGTTGTATCACATTGTTTGCATACAGGATTTACCCCACGCAAAAGTGTTATTTGACTGTTTTTTTCAACTCAGTTAATCTTCTAATAGTAATATTAAATGGCTTTTGATATTGTAAGCCTTCTGTAAATCCTTAACTATATTACCCTAGCCCTTTTGTAAAAGGATCTGAAGTGTTCATTTTGATTTCAGCCTCAGCCTTCCCGACCACCCTACGTGTTCCCTGTATGCTTGGAGCACTTTGTCTTCATCATTATCATTGTCTAGAATTTGGCAGTGATCTCTAACTAGAGAAAAAAATCTTTTTTTTTTTTGTAGACATTTTCTCATAAGTACTGTTTTCTCAGCTCTTTCTCATCAAATTTCCTTTATTTCGTATTTCCAGCTCTTGAACACAACCTAAAAACTATGATCTTTCTGCAGCATACTTGGACTTCTGTGTAACACGTGGAAGCCTGTCTTTTGCATTCTGACTGCTCTGGGTAGATGCCTGTTAAATCAAACTCCTAATGAAATTCTGTAGTTCTTAGATCTCACCAGCTCACCACCAGTTATAGTGCTCAGCAGTTTTGCCTTCTCTTCCCACACATGTCTACATGTAATGTGTCTAAAGAGTAAGTAAGAGTGATCCACTTCAAATGCCAGAGATTCCAATCTCATTAAAAAAAAAATAATTCCTGTTTCCATAGTCTGAGGTACAGCCAGAAAGGCCAGCCCTAGAAAGAAATATTTAATTACCCTTCAGTTTGTTCTATCCCCTTGGTTCCTGTGCAGAATTCAAGCCCATGATACTTTCTCCATCTTTTAATGCTGATGTCATTTTGTGGCTGATGCTGAATAAAAGCAGCAACCCAGGCCAGGTGGCAGAGTATCTGTGTCTGCATTTTGATGACACCTGCCACTGGCGAATCTAGGCATACAGGCTGAGGTAGTGTCCAGGGATAAGGTAAAGGAAGTGGGCAGCCCAGAAACCCCACCAGTTGAGGAACTGTACTGGGGTCTCCAGAGCTTATGAAGTTTTTATGTGATTTTGCCATTAGACCCGCATTTTTAAGCAACCTGCATTTCATGAGCGTTCTCATAATTTGACTTCATGTTTTCTCTCATGTTTGACTTTCTCACCATCAGTTGCAGAATCCTGCTGTAACGAAATCATCAGTGAATGAAAAGTGCAGTCGGCATTATGCCACTCCTGTGGTTAACCAATATTGCTAGTGCACGTACTAGAATATTAGGTATGGTTTTGATTCTCCAACATACCTGCTTAGAACTATGCCTTGGTAAAGAGAGTAAGTTGGAGTGTTTTCCCTCAATGTACCTGTTATCAAGTCTGCATGTTATTTTCAAGTCAGTTGGACTGTCCAACCTAAGTTTTCCCCCTAACCTCTCACTAAGCTAACATTCTGGAGGGGAGTGCAAAAGTAGAACTGATAACTCTGACCTCTTGACATGATAGGCTCTTCTGACAACAAGGTAAAGAAAGGAAGAATACACCTCAATTTTCTGTGTCACCAGTTATGCCCTGTTGTCCTCCGAATACTGCCTGTTCTGTCATACGTATAGAAAAGAGAAAGACAGAAATATGTGTGTGTGTCTGTGCGTATACGTATATATGCATATAATTTTAGCTGAAGTTTCTTAAATGCCACCAATAGTCTATTCTGAAATTCCCAGATTAGAGCAAAGCTCTTCCGACTGCAGCTGGTAAAACTGCCGCATCATGGCGGCTGTGCTCTGACCCTCTGGCCGTGTCGGCAGAGATAAGCCTTGCCTGGTTTTGCATGTGAACCTGTGTGTCTTATTTTCTCCATCAAGTTACCATGTGTATGAGACGCTCCTCTTCAGGCGCACACTGTGTGCTACAGCCTACACCTTCTGCTTCGTGGGAGGGCGCCCCCTTTGCTTTACTTTCTGCCAACATAACAAGGTGCACTTCATGGTAACACTAGTTAGGGACCTTCCAGGAAATTTTTCTTTTTTTTTTTTTTGTAATTACAAATGGCATAAGGACATGGTTCTGTTGCCACTTCACCTACCTCACGGACTCAGAAGCAGTGTCCTGGTGACATTACATCTTGGATGACTTCCATGAAGTGCAGTTATCTTCTTCTCTTTCTTGGCCTTGTAAGCCAAATAGGAGATTTGGCCATGAAATCCTATAGCTTTGGAAACTCCAGAATCCTTCTCTAATAGTCAAAATTAAGTTGCAACTCTCCATGATCTTGAGAAATGCAGTCTAAAAGGCCTTTCCCTTCTTTGCCTTGTTATCTGGGAATCATCTTTGTCTTGGTTATTATGTTGGCTTTATTCATTGAGTCATTCAGTCATTCCCTTAGGAAATTATGATGAAACACCTGGTATGCACCAGGCACTGTTCAGACTATTTCATAGCAATGTCAATGTCCAGTGGAGAAATGTAGAATGACATTTGTATTTATAGCATGGGGCACCATGTAAAGTAGTGGGCTTGAGCATAATTCTGTTTCTTCATTGGGGAGCTTTTGGCAAGGAAGAGCATTCACTTAAACAGTTCACTGGGGAAAAGTGCCCCCATATAGTCCTTGTGGGAATGAAATCTGGAATTGATTGCAATGCCATGTGTGACCATGAGTCCAAAATTGTGGAGCTTTACAATTTTTTGTTGCCTGGCAATTCTACTTTTGGAAGTTTATATTAAGGAAATTAACATGAATATGAACCTAGCCATAAAGATGTTCATTCAAACTCTAAAAATAATAGTGAAAAATTAAAAGTAACCTGCGTTTCCAGTAGTGGGCTAGGTTACATACATTATGGTATGTGTGTGCAGTGGAGTCATAAGCAGCCACTAACAGTGATGTTGAAGAATATTTAACTGCCTGGGAACATGAAACTATTTTTGTGCATGTACTTTCCACACATCTGAGAAACAGGATAACATAGGCGGCACCTGGGAAATCTACTTCTCTCTTGTTGGTTTTGTGACTCATGGTAAGCTACTTAATATCTATAAGCCTGAAGTTCCTTATTGATGAAATGGTAATATTTTTTCATTTGCATAGGATCATTGTGAAAATTAATGATATTATTCATAGAAAGTGCTTAGCACAGTATTTGGCACATAATAAATACAACCCATACTAATATCAGTGACAACAGTGATTGCATTGGATAAAGACTGGAAGTCTGTATACCAAAATATTAATGTTCTTTACACATGGATGAAGCATAAACTTTGATTTTTTTAAATTTTAGTTTGCCTATAAGTATTTTCTAAATTTCTTGCAGTTAACATGTCTTAGTTAATGATGATTACAATAAAGAAATAATTATTTTAACTATAGTTTGCTAAGGAAACACCTCAATTAAAGAAGGGTGGTCATTTTGGAGTTTTGAGTACCTAAGCTTTTTATTAATTGATGCAAGAACTTGATTGCTAGTGGAATTGAGGGGGATCAAACAGTTGTCCACAAATATTTATGACTGGGGTTTCACTAAGACAAATAACATGCTCTTAGTCGCCATCAGTGGAAAAATTCATTGTATTTCTAAGGCATCTGTATCAGCAGCAGTGACTGAATATCTGTGTTAGTGTTATGGCATGTAATTTGGGTTAATTACTGTCACAGTTCTATTAGACTTTAACATGACTTTTTTCCCAGCAAATAAAACTTGAGGAAATTCAGGTTTGGTATATCACTGTCTGGCTGCAAATGAATTACTAATAGGGTAACTAAAATCAACAACTATAAAACCACACTGTTCCTAGGAGAGTGATGTCCTAATACAGACATAGCATAGAAAGCCTCATTTGATTTTCACCTTCCTTGACATGTGTGTGAGTTTACTTGCATAGAGAGGCACTGAGGACCAGAAGGTTCTGGACTGACCGGTGGAGTTGGATTTACTCTCTCCTCTTCACCTGAGAGCCCCTCCTGTCTTCCTTTTTGGTCATTAATGACATTTCACCTCTTGGTGGTACTTTATATTAAGTTTTCTCATTCAAATTATTAATTAGGCTTCTGACTCTTGACTGAACCCTGACTACAAGAAAAAGGACAAGAGAATAGCCACCTGTAAAATGAGTCAGTTGCTGCTGAACTGCCAACTCGTGACCAACACTCTTATTTTCTTCGACATATTTACTTTTCATGTCAATATGGATTACATCAGTCATTCCACAATCAGGTGCTGAGTATTCCCATTAGCACTACTGCATTTAGTGCAAAATAAGTAAATATCCTTTTTTTGCCTCCATAATATGAAGGCATTTTTCTATTTTTCTACTCAGCAGATTCATTCAGCAACGTTAGTGTGGCTTGATACGAGAGTAGGTGCTAAAAAAAGGAGTGATATTCTGTCCCTGCCCTGCGCCTTTGTCAGAGAGACAGGACCTGAGTGTGTGAAAAGTTAACCAACAGTGCAATGGGGTTTGCCAGGCAGCACACAGCCCCATTAGCATTTGTATTGCTTCATATTTCTAGACTAAGGAATGTTGCAGAACACCAGTATTCTGTTCTGTACAATCCGTTCACATTTCTATGTGCACGGGTATTCATTTGTCTTTTCAATTGTTTACCATTTTCTCTACATACACAATACTTGCTGGTAGGAATTTCAAGGGCTGCAAATTGGTAGGTCCTCTGTAATCAATGAAAATAGTTTATGACACTAGCTCTTTGAAATGGTGTTTGAATATGCACACTTTGGGACTTTAGGAGGCATCTCTTCTACTGTATAAATTACTGGAAGCCAGCTGGGTGTGATGAAGCAGGAATGCTTTGTGGAACGTCAATGGTTTGGAGATTGTAGGGTTCTATATGAAGTGATTTGAGTTTTGGAGCCTTTATACGGGCAAGATTCACGCAACCAAATCGATAAATTAGGTGTCCCTTTACACACGTACCCTTACAGAATAATATTTAAGATGTTTATCTTCCCAGAGTTGGAAAAAAAGATGTTATCATACCAAAATTGTTCTAGTAAGTCCCTGGAGTGGAATTGTATGTCCTTCTCTGCAGTTCTTATAGAGAGGTTAAGTTAAATTGACAGGGAAAGCTTTGGCTTCTCCAGCTCAGACCCATTGCTGAAGGTGAGGCACTGGAATTTGCCAGACCAGACTTTACAGCACATACTTGAAGAAGTAGTCATGGAAGGTGCTTGACCTTGATCACATCCTGAGAAATGCTCTCTGATCTAGAATATCCTCTTCCCCTTAGACTGACAGTGCAAGTTAGCATAACAAAGCCTCATAAGTTCTGAAATACAAGGAACTTGTCATTTTCTAGCTCTGTATTCCTGAAATATTGTTCATCCTGGATCCTCGTTTCCCTTAAATATCTATTGTCCACCAAAATATTGTTTTCCTGTGTGTGTGTATGTGTGTACCTCTATGGCTTTTTTGAAAAAGATTTTTGGTAGCTCCTGCCATCCTTAGGAATTAGAAGGATTAGATAAATGATCATGGGGCTTAGAAGGGAAACCATGCATATGGGGATCAGGCATTTCGATGATGTAAGCAATGGTTTAGATTGTACAAGAATGGCCTCAGTTCTGAGTTCCGTACCACCACTTTCGAGCTGTAACATTTGACAAACCACTTGCTCTCTTGAAGCCTTAGTTGTTGCCAGGTCTGTTACGTGAGAATAGTTACTTATTCTTAACTCATGTGTTTGTTGTGGGCACAGTGAACCAGTGAAGGTAAAGTGCTTGGTGTAGTTCATGGCCCATGATGGCCCCCCAGTAAATACCGTTAGTATTTTTGGAAGAATAGATTGTGGCCAGCAGCACGTAGGATGGTCCTCTGCGGAGTCGACCTGGGCATCACCGGGGCAGCAGCTGTAATCATTTTCAACTAGGTTTGCAGAGGTCCTGCTTGTGAAATAAAGGAGATCATAACTGATACCAAGTCAAGTCAGAAGCATTTCCATGTCCCTAAGGTGTGTCTGTATGTGGTCATGTCTGTGAGGAGGGTTGTTGAGGAATAGGAAAGAAAAGCAGCAAATCACACACAGGGTTGCTCCTCCAGTTTACGTTGCATGTCTGCCTTCCAGCCCCCTGCGGGGCTATTCTTCCGCCGGTCACTTTGGGGCATATTTCTTCTGGTCGTATTTGCCTTTCAGTGCAGACCAAGCTGCTTGAAATCCTATTCCAATATAAACACATGCATCACAATTCATGGGCTAAAAATAATGATTCCTGTCTGAGAGCTGTTTCCACTCTGGGTCTGTTTGGGGAAACAGCTTCTTATACGTAGCAACATCTTCCTTGTTTTTCTAGCCCAGGTCAGTGTGAGGCAGGGCTCACCAAGTCCACTGAGATATTCATTAGTGGCATTTTCTGCCCACATCCAGGTCCACATGGGAGGGGAAGGCGATTACAGACTAGTGGTGGGGAATGTGGCCTATTACCAGCCACTGAGAAGTCATGCTCGGGTCTTGTAACCTCTTGCTGCCCCCTACTCTTTGTTCTCAGGCATATAAGAATTAGTTCATTTAACATATATGTATTTTATGCAAATATACCAAATTTGATATATCCATAATTCAAAATCATAAAATACACATTGCAAATGTTGATATATATATATATATATGAACTTATCAAAACTGATGTATACAAATATATCAGTAGTTGAATACAGTGGTTTTTCAAGATGTAAATACAGTTTTTTTCTGGTTCTAAAAATAATCATGCTGTACAAATTCAAGCAGCATTGAGTCCATTAAGGAGAAGCGAGAGTGGGTTGCCCATGATCCTACCCTCCAGAGGGAACTGCTGATGTTTGCTCTATCTGCTGTGAGAAGTTTTGAAAGCATTTATAAATATCTGTCACCTTAGTAGGATAAAAGTCTTACTATAAAGTGGTTCAGACCCTAGAAATATGTCACAGTCATGTGTTGATGTTGGTAGATAAGAGGTTCTTGTTCTTTTTCAACCACTTCATAGTGTTACCCTGAATGGTGACACCATAATTGAGTTAGTTACCTATTAATGGGTTTTTTTTAATTGTTTCCATTTCTTTCCTATAATGAACAACACCAAAGGGTTATGTTCACATGTTAGTGCCCTTACCCAGTTATCCAAGTGTTTTCTTTGTGTAAATTCTTAGGTAGATTTCCTAGGTCATTGAGTATGCTCTGTATTAATTTTAAAATCCTGTCACAGATTATGTACTACCTTAACAGAGTATGCCAGTACTCGTTTGACGATTTTCTCATCGACATGAAGCATTTTTGATTTGGAGATAATGATTTTAATTCATGAGAGGTTCTTATGCTGTTATTGAATCTCATTCTTCCGCCTTTCCATCTGTAGTAGCCTAATGACTTCATGTATTTCGACTGTTTAAGTTATATAAGAAAGTCAGTGGAAAACAAAAAAAGAAGTGCTGACCTCTAAACACGAAAAAAAGTAATTTTAAATAAATAGGGCTATTTCTACCCTTTGGCTCATCATAGTGCACAGTGCTAAAATGGGATTCAACCAAATGCTTCAGTTGTAGAGAGACACAGTCAAAGTCTATAGATTTTCAGGCCATCAGGAAAGTCAGGATTTTCAGGCCATCATCACGTTTGTCTTTTCTCTCATCATCCTGTCTCCTGGTTATTCTGTACCCACTGGCTTGACTTCCAACTAGACAGAACTTTGATCTTCCTCAGGTTTCATGGGAGGCGGTATACAGAGTAGATAAAGTTCATAGATCAACCTCCTACTGGTTTATCTTCTCAACACTAATGCAAACGACTGAGAAATCACAAATGAAAAATTTCCCTTTCCCTCTGGAGATTAGAAAGAATGTTTATCTTTGATACAGACTCCCGACTACAGTTCTGTTCATCCGTTTTTAGATCAACAGATTTTCAAGGGCTTGGGAGTAGAAGCAGGTGGGTTACTGCTCCGTGAAAAGTGAGTAATCATGGAGGAGCTGCTCTGAAACTCATGTGTGCTCCCCAGTGACAGCTAAGCATGAAGAAGAGAATTAGTGTCACTTATGTATGTGCTTTCAGTCAGTATTAGTAATTCCTCTTCATAAACTAGAATTTCAGCTTAGATTGTAAGGTGTAACTGTACCAGACAAGTATTGGTGAATCCAGCACACATTTAGTGTGGCAAAGAATGTTAAGTGGGAGTGTCATTCAAAAAAGAAGCTCACTGTGATGTTTTTAGTTAGCCAGTCAGGTTTTGTGTACACTGAAAGTATATTATATTGTATATGTGGTATGATTACAATACAGTAATACTGTACATATATTTTATAGTCTAGTATTTATACATAGTATCATATTGGGGGTGTTTATTCAGTAAATGCATTATTGCATCAATTCTCATAACAGCTGTAAGAGATTGCTGAGGTGACCTTTGTTTTGAGGTTGAAGGAATTGAGCCACAAGGAGGTTAATTGACTTGTCCAAAGGCAGCCAGGTAGCCAGAACCCAACCTTAAGGTCTGCTCAACTCCCAAAGTCCTTACACTTGAACGTGAGGCCCTGCTGAGTCCTGTGGTCATGGGACAGATTGAGAGTCCCTCATAGTATGGGTGCTGAATTTTGGTGCCATTTGAATACTGGTCAAATTCAGTATCATTGCTGTACTGTCTGCTTTCCTAAAATTTTATTCCCTCGTCTTAGCTCTTTATTAGCTGAAGACTTTCTATGACTTGCATCAAGTTGGTGATGGTTCATATGCTAGATAGAGAAGTAATTTGCCACTAAAACAGCAAGCCATTGGATAAATAAGTCACGATATATTCATATGATGATATTCTCTACAGAGATAAAAAAGAACAAACTTGCCGCTTGGAATATGGATGAATCTCACAGTTACACTGATGACTGAAAGCAGGCAAAACAAGAGACTGGAAATACCCATATGGGAAAGGGGTTAGCCACTAGCAGGTCACATGGGAGCCTCGTGGGGTCCGGGAACTACTTGTCTTCATCTGAACTGGTTACACAGGTGTATACATCTGTGAAAATTCATACAGCTGTCCCCTTAAGATCTGTGTCCTTTACTGTTTTGTATTATACCTCAATTTAAAATTAAGATCAAAAGTAAATCCCAACACATTTCATGTGGGACCTCAGTGTCTATGGGAGGGCCGTGCTGATCTAAGGACT
Source organism: Manis javanica (assembly GCF_040802235.1). Taxonomy (NCBI): domain Eukaryota; kingdom Metazoa; phylum Chordata; class Mammalia; order Pholidota; family Manidae; genus Manis; species Manis javanica. The sequence continues at coordinate 10,402,724 of NC_133158.1, forward strand.
GCGGTATCTCAGAGTGGATGCTTAATGAGACCTCTTCCTGGCACCGAGTTAAGTGTGGGTCAGTTACCTGACAACCTCAAAAAGCTAATAAACAGGCACAATTTTAAAATAATTCTGAAGATTCAAAGGAATCGGTTTATATGTCACCATGTCTGTACTGAAGCACACGCACCGCAGTCACCAGAGAAATGTCCAGCGCCCAGCCTTCTCGTGACGCTGAGCATGGAGGCAAACGATCACCCAATCGGCATTCAACAGGATCCACTCTAATAATTGACTGATGCTTCGATTATGTTTAATTAAGAAGGCAGCAAAGCATGCAATACATTTTATAAAGGTTTTATCTGAAATTATAAGAAAGTTTGAGAACTTAAAGGGGACCTTTCTGAGTTAGCTGACAAACTGCTCTGTGTGACTCATTCTTGATAGTGTTTTCCCAACAGAATTATTGCACTGCACCTCATATAACAGTGTTATTTGCAGATTTAGCATTCTAAAATAACTCTTACATTTCCCAGTGCACTCTTAGACTTTGAATTACTGTTGCAGTGATACCAAGGGCTACATAATACAACACCTGTGAAAAGCTGCTTCTAGATTTTAGGTGATTTGCATCTGATGTTTACAGATAGACACAGTTCATTTACAGTGCCATAAAACTTGGGCAGTTTCTGTGCCATCATTGGAAGCCTCCCTGCTGAGTAGTTGGACTCTTTGCAACAACCATCAATCAGTCGGCCATTCCCACAGATTTCTTGAAGGCTGATTGTGGGAGAGGCACTAGGCTTCTTTTGGCAGCACCTCTTTTAAGCAAAACAAAACTCAGGGTCGGACTGATACGTATACTAATACTACACATACTAATACTCATGCCACTGCTAAATAACTCAGGTTTGGAGAACATTATGGACAGAAAAATTTCATTTTCTTTTTTCTTTTATTCATCTAATAGCTGTATCTGCAGTAAAACGTATCCTAGTTCAATTATTGGCACTCATTAGCTGCTTAGTAAGTATGTATGGAATGTGTGAGTTAGTGAGTGAATTAATGGATAGGTGGGTAGATGGGGTTTAGCACTGATAGTTTAACGAAAATTTACTATTTGAATTTACTGTTCAACATGTATTGAATTCTTCAGATATGCGTGCCCTGTGCTAAGTATTTTGTGTGGATCCTGTCATTTCACTTTCTCAACAACCCTCTGAGGGAAATACTATTATTATCTCCATTTCATAGTTTGAAGAAACTGAGATTCAGGGAAGTTAGGTAATTAATTCACCAAAAGCTGGGACTGCATACTTTTTCTATAAATAACCAGACAGTAAGTATTTTGGTTTTGCAGGACATGAGGCTTTGTGGCAGGTCCCAACTGTTCAATTCTGTTTTTTGTAGTGTGATATGTAAACCAGTGTTGCAATAAAACTTTATTTACAAAAGCAGTCGGGGTGGGATTTTCCCAGTGGCCATGGTTTTCTATTAATCTCTGTCACCATTCATCAATGATAGAACTTTGATTTGAACCAAGGCAACATAACTTTGAAGACCATGCATTTAACCAGTTAAGAACAAATGATGATCTGTAAAAAATAGGAGGAAATTTGCCTTAGCAGTCTTGGTCATTATTATTTACTAGTTAGTTAGCTTTTCCCTTTCCCTCCAAAATCTTCTTTTATCAACCATACCACTTTTCAGTTGTGACTTGAAAGAAAATGAAACCAAAGCCCACCTCAGTGTAATGGTCTCCCGATCCATTGCGTGGCAGAGTGATGCCTGTTACCACACACGTCCCTTAGTTTTAACCCTGCTGGTCTACCCCGGGAGGTGTGCATCACTGCTCATTTGTCCAGAGTGATTAAGTCACTTACCTTAGGTCACACAGCCAACACACTGCCAGAATTTTAATCAGATTCTCTGGACATAAATCCCAGAATCCTTTCAACCCTGTAGATCCCCTGACTAAAGTTTTCTTCTACTTTTTTTCTCCCTTCTAGCCGTCTTTAATAGCTACCTGTTGTTCTTCCCAGGAAACAAAGCTGGAAATATAAAATCAAATTAAACAAAGTATGAACTCTGGCCTTCAGGGAACACTCAGCCCAGTCAGGGGGGCAGGAGTTTAAACAGGCCAATGCAGGGAAGGATAGTAAGTGGTATGACAGAGGACGGGGTATAGGTGGTGCCCTGGTGACGCCGGAGGGGATGAGGACCTCTGACCTGTTTACGCTCAGAGGACACTCCAGCCTGGATTTCCTGAGATGCACCAGCTACGTGGACTGCAGCCTGAGCTTCAGGTGTTGCCAGTCAAAGATCGGCGCTAAGAGAGAACTGAATAGAGGGAGGAGTTAGCAGATATTTGGGATGGGCCAGTCTGGATGGGATGGCCAGGGAAAGCCTCTTGTAGCTGAGATCTGAAGAGCAGGAACCTGCCCTGCAAAGAGCTGAGTGAGGAACATTCTAGGCAGAGGGGACAGCTGGGCGAAGGCCTGCACCAGCTGGGTGCTCAGGGCGGGTGAGGGAGTGGAGGGAGGCTGGTGGCGTGCAGCAGCAGTGGGGAACCAGGGCGGTCATGGCAGTAAGAATGCGCAGGGCCCTGGGCTCATGTCCGGGAAGACTCTCAAGCTGGCGTATGTTGTGATTAGATTTGCTTTTTAAAGGATCATTCAACAGTTCTCACTCTCAGGATCACCTAGGGAACTTCCAAACATCCAGATGCCCAGGCCACTCCTGGGTTCAAGCCGCGCAGTGTGTCCTCGTTGTTGTTGTCTTTTTAAATTGTTCTGTTAAAGCTGATGAAATCGATTCCAGTGAGCAGCGGTGGGGAGAAGCACTGGCCTCACGGCTGTCTGGTGAAGAAGTTGGTGGATACCGTAGAGGAAGGAAGGAAGCCGGTTAGGTCAGGCTGTCGGATGCTCTTTAGGTTCCAGGTGGTGGTGGGCCAGGGTGGAAGAGCTAGAGAGAAGGTGTGACAGTTTCAGATTATATTAGGAGGTGGAATCTTTGGCTCTTTTTGCTGTATCATACATGGGTGTGCCCAGAAAGGGAGTGGTCAAAATAATTCCTAGGTTTGGGGTTTGGTCTACTGCGTCGAAAAGACAGACAGTACCATTTTTTTGAGATGAAAGATTGTGGTGGGTGTGAGGGAGCTCGTGAGTAACCGATTTCAGCTTGGAAACCCAAAACTATTGGTCGGTCTGTTATCAGAAGTAGAATTACGTTTACATTCTCATTGTTTTCTAAGGAGTGGCTTGTTCTCAGGGTGTTGTCAATGGCAGTATTTGTAAGGTAAACCTCTTCCTGGTTAAACGTTACCTCTACCTCCCCCTGGGGGCCACTTTTTCCAGCTGAGCTGCTGGAGGAATTGAAAGATCATGAGCATCGTTTCCTAAGTAAGTAGACTATGTGCTCTATGAAGAAATGATATTATTTTCTCACAGGAGAGAAAGTTGACCCAGTGAGGCAGTGATTTCTGGGAACAAACTTTCTGATTTTCCATTTTGTTCTGCTACAAATAGCATGTTCTATCAATCAAGGCCTGTTGGGAAAGATTCTGTCTTTCCTGGTTGCAGTTTAATTTTATCCTCTGTTGAACTCAGGTACATTTTAAATACAAAGCTGAACTATTCAGTTAGCATTAATCTGGGTCTTCTTTGAGATGGAGCTGGCCTTTGTTTAGACTACTACTTACTTAAAAGGAATTTACCTAATTTGTGGATTTGAAAACGTTTGACCACTTAAGTCATCTTTCTGTATCCCCCAAAACATTGCTTACCTGAGGCTCTTAAATCTGATGCTCCAACTTAAACTGTAGTGCTCTGAAAGCAGTTTTCACTGGTTTATCGGTAGATGAAGGAGAATATGTAGTTGAGTTTGGGTTGATTTCAGAGGACAATGACAGGGATCATAAACTCTGCCCTCTTGTATCAGGCACCAAAGCCCTCACGCAAATGTGTGATTTGGAATAGGGAATGACCTGCGAGGGATTGCTTAGGAGAGTGGACTGATACTTAACCAATCTTCAGAGACTACACTGTGGGAACCATCATTCAGTGCTCCAAGGGAAGCACGGACTAGAAATCCTCTTTCCCAAACAAGCACTGGGGTGTGTGATGGGTTTGCACTTAGCTTGGTTGCTGTGAATCAGAAGTAATAGCTGCTCACGCCAGTGCATTTTGTTGTGTTCCTTGTCCAGGGACATCTTTCAATGAGCAAGTCTTAGATTTGGTGCTACAATATATCAGTTTTCTATGTGTGTTCAAACATAAAAGTTACTGAAAACTGTGTCCCAGAATTGATTATTGTTGTTTATTTGCTCCATTTTGGCTTTGCTCATTATATTTTGCCAACATTTCCTGCTTGGAACTTGGATTTTAAACACATTCTTTCCCCTCAAACTTTAGTAACTGTGGTGTAACAGCAGCTCAGGCCAGAGTTTATTCAAAAGGAAGAAGACTGCCTTTTTTTTTAAGGTATTATTGATGTACACTCTTATGAAGGTTTCACATAAAAAAACAATGTGGGTACTACATTCACCCATATTATCAAGTCCCCACCCATACCCCACTGCAGTCACTGTCCATCAGTGCAGCAAGATGCCACAGATCCACTATGTGCCTTCTCTGTGCTGCACTGAGAAGACTGCTTCTTGGTAGCTGGTGGGGGTAGAGAGGGCAGGGAAGTGGTGGTGTGGATTATGGGAACAGTGCCCTCATCCCCTCTGTGGGAGCTAGAGCTGGACCGCCAGGTCTGCTAGGAGGAGCCCTGTGATTTGTCCAGTATCATATCCCTCTACCTATTTCTTAGCTACGTAACATATTTACTACAAGTTTAACAGCTAAAACGACACACTTTATACCATCTTACAGTTTCTTACAAGACTGCAGTCGAAGTGTCAGCTGGGGCTGAGGTTGCATCTGAAAGTAAGTTCGCTGGGGAAGGATCCACTTTCCTGCTCACTCAGGGCCTTGGCAGAATCCAGGTCCTCAAGGACTGTCTGAGGACTTCAGTTTCACTCAGGAGGTTGGCTAGAGGCCATCCTTGGTTCCTCACCACATGGGCTTCCCTAACAGGGCCTTACTTCATTTCATCAAAATGTGCAAAGTGAGCAGGTAGTAGTGAGGATCTGCTGGCACAATAGAGGTTAGAAGATCTTGGAACCTAATCATCTAAGTCACTCTCCTTTGCTTTTGTTACATTCTGCTTGTTCAAAGGAAGCCACCAGATCTAGCCTATCCTCAAAAGGAAGAGACTGCACAAGGGCCTGAGTACTTGGAATGAAGGATCATGGAAGGCCATCTTAGCGTCAGCCTGCCCATCAGGCAATTGGTGCTCCGTACATATTTGTCAAGTGAGCGTAAGACCTAGGTTCTTGTCCTTTGGGCCAAGGGCACCATACTGTTTTCTCCCTGTCACCTCTGTACATTTTAAGATGAGCAAGGTCATTTTAATATTGTGTATACCATACCTACATACCTGCATGGTCTTCCCATCCCTCATAATGCCACCTGAATGCTTGGTTACTGCATTTCAGTTATATCCAAAGTGATGACCTTACCTACTCCTGAGAAGGAATGTTTTCTAGGGAAGGATCAATCTGGTGACCCCTTTGGTCCAATATGCCTCATCTCTTCTATTTTTCTCGCTGCATGCATGGCGGGGATGTAAAGCAGTCCCCACCCAGTGCTCTCTGGATTGCGAGTCTTTTATAAATGGAGCGCCCTGAGCAATTTGCTTCCAGAGAATGAAAAGCAAGGGTAAGAGTTCACATCTAATGTGTTTTGGTTCAAGTCACTTGCTACCTGTGCAAACAATCAACTCTGCTTTCTCCCCCAAGCCTTTTATATTGTTGGGGCTTTTCAATGCATGGCAGGATTATTAACAAGAGAAAAGCAAAGTCGTCCAGCACTGCCACACTGAATGGCAAGAAACTGGCAGGCGAGTTACTGACCCTGAAATAAGCTTTTCTTGCCCCAGGCTTCCCCAGATTGCATACTTTTTTTTTTCCTTGATTCAAAAGTCATGACTATCTGTATGGTTTCACTGTAGCTTAAGACTCTAGATTGTACTTCACTAGCTTGGAATTTCTTTTTTGCGTCTTTCCAGTTCAAGAGCAACCTTTATTTTGAGGCAACTGGCAGGGTGGGACAGACCAGTTCTGGGACTCTGTCTTGAACCCCCCTGTAAAGCTTCCCCACTACCTTCCTGGCTCTGAAACACATGCAAGAAAAAGACAGGCAAGATCAGAATTCACCATGGGGGCCCTGGCGGAAGCTGCATTTGCCTCGTGCCCTAGCCTGCCGACTCCCTCCTCGCTTCTGCTTTGGCTTTGAAGTTGGAGTTGTTGAGTGAGTCCAGAGCCCAAGGAATGGCATTGTAGACCCAGCCCAGGACAGTCTGATCTCCATGAAAAGCAGAAATTGCTGGTATTGATAAGAGACAAGGCTGCTGCCGGGGAGATGTGCAGTTGTGCAGCTTTGCTTCTGGGCCTCCGTGTCGCCCTGCTGGGTTGGTTTTTTCCAGCAATAGACTCCTCCAAGTCAGGTCTGACAATTACGTGGTAAATACTCTGAGCTGGAGAGCTGGCGGCAGAGGGATAGAGAAGGCCAGATTAAGTAGCGCAAGGGCATGAAATCCATTTCCTCCATGGTGGCCTTCTCTGGCCGTGAATCTCAGGTCTCTGGGGATGAATAACTCATGAATTGACTTGTTTCCGTTAATATTATGAATTAACAGTAAGTTGTACCAGTGCTCAAGCTCCATGTGAGAGGGAGAGGACGAATGCCATTAGAATTTATACTTGTGTTGCCTTTTCATGCTAATCCCTTCCCATGACTGAGGAATTAGAAGTTTCCTCATCCGCTGATGGAAACCTGCCCCCAGAGTGTGTCCTGTCAAGTGCCGGAAAATAGATGATGATACGGGGCCGTACCTTCTGCTCCGACAGGGGCTCTCCCTTCTCTTTGGAGAATGCCCCTGTTATTCTGTCCATATCTATGAGATTAGGCTAGAAGTATGCTTCTGGAAATTTATTACTTGAAGTTAAAGCAAGCCTCCTGGCCCGGAGTGCACACCTGGTTCCTTGCCTTTTGCTGCCTGGGAGACTAAAATCGTTCATTTCACAAAAGGTCCTACAGCCTTGCCATGCTCCTTCCGCTTGTCCCTGCCTCATTCTGGATTGCATCTCTTTTCTCTTGGACTTTATTCCATGACAGTTTGGGATGCGACATACACCAACACCTCCGACTCTGCGTGCTGTAACCCCACTGCAGCAGTGACAGGAGAGAACACAAATACTGTTGGGGAGATAAAAAGGGGAAAAGGAGATGTTTGCATCAGAAACTGAGACACTGTAGGCTGTACGAGAAGGAACACCATGGTTGTGAACATTTAAAAGGAAAGTCAGGAAAAGTGGGATGTTTTCAGTATGGATCAGCGAGTGGGTCAGTAGTTAAATGATACCACTGTCTGCTTAAATGTAGCACATTTCTTAAATTATTGACAAGTGTTTAATTTATTAGAAAAGGAATGTGGTCTGTCCTCTGACTTCAGGTTAGGTTCAACTGAAATGCAGTTGTGTGAAAATAGCCAAATTAAAAGCAGTTGGTTCCAGAAAGTTCTTGACAGCAATTTGAACCAAAATCTGGTGAGTGGTAACCAAGGTGTTGCAGGCGGAATGAGAGAGGCTGCAGTGTCCATGCTACATGGTTCTTTAGGTAAGAGCCATGGAAGAAAAGAAAGTCCAGTCTGAGATCCGAGCTCGTGAGAAGTGCTTGCTTTTGTCCTGCCGAGACGCTGTAGCTTCTGAACGCAGTTACCTGCCAACCATCAGGGCGGGTGGGTCATCGCCTCTGCAGTTCAGGAAGGCCCCGCGGAGTCTCTGGGCCTGCTGTCGCCACTTCCCTCTGCAGTTGTGGTTTAATGGTGTAGCCGTCCACTCTCAGCACACATAAATCCTTTTTCCCACAAGACGGTATTGGCTGGATGTGACGTTTGCAGGACTAAAGGAGCAACTGGCAATGTGGGACTCGGGCAAGTAGGTTGTCTTGGTCATCCTACTTAGCAGATGGCCAGGACTTGGTAGATTGAAGATTATTAGGCTCCTAGTCAATGGCCAAATGGCATGTGGGCAGGAAAAGCGAGTGGTAGCCCGTATCTGAACACAGGCACATGCAGGCTGCTGGGTCTGCCTGCCTCCATTTCATTTTGCTTCAAAACTGGGAAAAATGCAGGCCCTTCTACAAGCCTGGAGTATAGACCCATCTCCAGAGATTATTGACAACTTGGTTACAATTTGATAGTTGGTTGAATCCTTATTGTACGCTATTACTTGGAAAGCCAATTTTATGACATTTAGATTTCATCAGCATTAGTATGAATTTGGCCTTGTGCCCAAATCTGCATGTTATGGTTTCTTGTACTGTTAATGTCTCTGTGTGTTTTGTTATATCTAAAGACAGCTTCTTAAAAGCTTTAATTCAGAGCCGTCCATCGCATTTGCATGCCATCCGTTTGAAGATGACCGATGCCATGGAAGCTGCTCCAAAATGGAAGTGCCAAGAGCTGGTTCTGCGAGGAGAGCGCACCCTGCAGGGCTGGGGGGTGCCGTCTCTGCCAGGCGTTTTAAGCTCATCTGTGCCATTGCTGTCTTCTCAGTACCACAGCGTAACTCCTTTGATCCTAAAAGCGGAAGGAAGCAAATTTCAAGAGCCAGGAAAACTCCTCATGTGGTTTTAAAAGGAGCAGCACATTACAGAATTGAGTGGTTGTCAAATAAAACAGAAATTTACATCTTTTGAAATTTGAACTCAATTAGGTATTACTTTTAGAGCCAAACATATTGAGAAGTTCAGGAATAAAATTGCTGTTGTTTGACATTTATTTGTATTTGAGTGTTTAGGTCTCATTGTTGCCCAACATACCTACCCTTTATTGATTGTTGCATTTTTTCTCTGCATTAGACACCACACTTTACACATTTAATCCTCGTGACCACATTATGAAGTTGTATCCCATTTTACAGATGAGGACACTGAAGTTCTAAGGGTTCGTCTCCAGCTCAGAATTCCATTTTTCTCTCACCCCTTGGCCTTCCCTGGACAGAGACCAGAATGTAAATGTGCGTTGCTAAAACAGCCTTCTTCAATCCAGGCATAGTTCAGAGCTACCCAAATGGCTTAGCTTCTGCCCATGAAATTTTTTTCAAGTAGCAAGTTAACTGAAACAGTGAGTGGAAGAGATTATTTCCGGTAGAGTTGTACCTTACAGGAACAGACCCACTTACTAGCGTGCTGTTCGTAGCTCCATCCTGAGTTTTGGAACCAAGAGGCAGGTTGAAGAGTAAGAGCTCGGTATCATTAGCAAGTGACTTTGACCAGTCGATAATCTCCTTTTTTCTCTCCCTCTCTCCTTACCCACCTTCTCAACCCCAGCTGTGTAAAGCACGGCGGAGTCTGTGGGCATGCGTGGGCATTACAGAAGGCTTCATTTATGGGATTGCTGAGAATCTGGGGTCAGGCTCCTGAGCTCACATGAGGTCAGGCCTGAGTAATTAAACCAAGAGATACTGTAGTCAGAAATGACCAGAAATGGAACCTGAATTCAGTTGCCTGGTTATTTTCCTCCTTGGGCAACAGATATTATTAGTAGGTATAAGTCATGGAGGATTGGGAACACTTTCTTTGAGCTTTCACTTCACTGAATGAGACTAGATGTATTAAAAGGTCCCTCTGGCCATAAAACATCCCCCCACAGTTGGGATCAAAAGTCAGATTATCTGTGAAATGTTGCCATAGTAGAAGAGGGGTAATATAGTTTTGGAGAAGCACATAAGTTGATCCAGTTAACAGCAAATGCTGTGTCTTGCGATGGGAATCTCACTGAGAAACTTTTAAGACAAACTATAAGCAAAGTGTATTGGTTAAGAAATCACTGATACCGTAGCCTGTCCCTCATCTTCCACCTCTAGACACACTCATAGAAACCCTAACAGCTAAATTTTGTGGAATAACAATCCCAATTCATTAAAACAGCAATTACTAGGTTATGATTTCGTAGATTAGCTGGTCGGTTGTGGTTAAGGCCAGCTCAGCCCGTCTCCACAGGTGGTTCAGCTGAGGCTGAGTGACCTCAGAAGAACTCAATCTCCTGTCTGGAAGTTGGCAGGAGGTTGGGCCTGGAGTGACCTTGGCTGGCACTACCTGTTTCTGCTCCTTGTGGTCCCTCTTCCTCCAGAAGCCTAGCCTGGTGATCTCAGGCTTCCAAAGAGCACAAAGAGAGGATAAACCCCTGCAGCCAGTCCTGTGTAAGCCTGTCTCTGCATCACTTGCTAATGTCTCATGGGCCAAAGCAAGTCATGTGGTCAAGCACATTTTAAAGAGCAGAGAAGTTGATATGAACTCTTGATGGGAAGAGTGACAAAGTGCAAAAGTGTGTGCAACAGGAGTGGAAGGAGTTTGTGGCGGTCTTGCCATTTCCCACAGATACTAGAAACACTGCAGGTAGTTGAACTGGCATCGCCATTGTACCCGAGTGCCTCTGGAGGAGGGAGAACAGAGACCATGTTTTTGCCTAGAACTTCAATTTTTTATGGGGTTAGTATTTCTCTGGGCTCTTACGTTATCATCTCACTATAGAAATCTGGTCACATTTATGGTAGACTCTCTTATCTTGCATTCTTGAGTTGTGATTCCATTTTTGACCATGTTTTTAAAATTTTGATTAGTATTGGCTATGGTGCAAATTCAGGTTTTCATTTTGGTGTATTCCGTGGGTGTTTGCCTTGGAAGGATGTTTCATGCTTCCACCAGTGTGTTAAGTCCCTGGCTAGAGCTTCCTGTCAGGCAATTTGGAGGTAAATGCCAGCTCCCAGAATTCTACCTTTGCAATCTGATACACTGGGTTCCTATTTTTTTAGCTGTTTTTTAAAGTATATATTTATATACCTGTAGTGTTTATGGTGTAGTACGAAATTCCACCTCATTTCATTCATCTATAAACCTAACACCACACACAATGACACCTCTGTTTTAATGTAGTCACAACTCAGGGCTCCAGACACATTAATATGTAATCATTATTAACTCAAACAGATCTGACTGGGGTTTCTCAATCTCAACTTCTGCCCTACTGACATCTTGGTCCCCGTAATTCTTTGTTTTGGGTGGGGGGTGCACTTCTGAACATTACGGGATGTTTAGCAGAAGCCCTGCCTCTACCCACAGTTCCTTCATCCCTACAAGCGACAGTCAGCAACGCCCAAGGGTTGCTGGGCAAGGGTGGGAGTGGGAGATGGTAAAAATCACCTCCAGCTGAGAACCACTGCTATAACCTGGAGAAGTGGAGGCAGAAGGAGAAACATGTGAAGTATGAGTATTGTCAGAAAATGAACTAGGAGTGGCAACCCAACAAGGAATCTCTGAGGAGAGAAGGAATTTCAAAATCTTCTAGTTACCTTAAAATTTAACCTACGATGGCCTGGATCCCTTTGGAATTAACTAGGAAACATAAAGTTGAGTCTTACTACATGTTGAAAGGTTTGTCAATATCTCAACCTCATTATGTTAGAAATGGATTAAACGTAAATACCATCCCTGAAAAATAAAATTCAGGAGTTATACTAACCACAGATAATGGATTTTGGAAAGCTCTCTATTTGGGAAGAGGTAAACATACACAAAGGGAGACAAAATTATATTATGATCCATTTGATGCTCACCACCCAAGGTCATAAATGATTGATTGACTAATGGCCAGTCTTTCTGCATCTATACCCTGCTCGCTTCCCCTGCTATGCACTCCTGGATTATTTTTAAGCAAAATCCAGACATTTCATTTCATTTTGTACTATTTCAACATGGGTCTAAAAGAAAGTATCTGAAAAACCAAAATTATAATATGCTGGTAGAATTTTAATCTTCTAGAAAGGGCAAGACTGAGAATTTATGCTGCTTAGTATTAGAAAGTTAAGGGAAAGAATGGGTGAAGGTCATATGGAAAAAGTTTGACTTCTGGAGGGATTAAAAACCCCAGAGGGAAAAGAAGATGAGAAACACTGTCTCTCTGAGCTCCACTCCTCTCCTCGCTTGCTCTAAGTGACCCTTAGAAATGCCTCTTACAGTATATGGAAAGGCACAGGGGACTGGGACCCGGGGTGAGGAGAGTAGACTGCCAAGGAACAGATCCATTTTCCACAAAGAAGAGAGAGAAAAAAAAAACAGTTACAAAATGGTATTGAAATATTCAGTCAATGATGGATTGCTCTCAGATGACTTTCAATGACTTTTTAGACAATCCAGGTCTACTTTTAATAAAACAAAGCAAGAAGAACGTCTTACAGTTGCTTTTTAAGATTTTGCTGGGACTGTGGTATTTCTCTCCTGTTTTAATGTATTCTGAGAAGTTTCTTTCTTATGATTTAGACTTCCTCACTTGGTTTTATTAAGTCATAAATCCTTCTGTGTTTGGTGAGCACTGTGGTATATGTGAGACCTAAGCAGCTTGCTAGATAACATCTATTCTCCCCCTTTTCTTTTGAAGATTAAACTGAGACTGTTGTGTCTGATGCCAGAATAAATTTAACCAATCATGTTTCCTTTACATGTAGGTCAGTCCAAGGGACAATTCTGCACTGGATCCTATTATCCATGGGTTGAAGGGCGTCGTACATCATGGTAAGTAAGCCACGTACACTTGCTTTTGCTGGGATGTGAAGGGCTAAGGTCTCCACCTAAAGGAATGGGGTTATCTTGCAGAGGACAGAGGGTGACACCCATTTGTCATCCACTGATGTTGAAGGGCATTAGAGCCATTATTTGATGGGTAAAGAGCACGCCCATTTATTACCTGCAAATGGATCTGGGTTAACAGTAAGCAATTTGTTTCTCTTCAGGTACCACTTTGAATTCATGTGTTATCAATCAAAATGCCTTAGGATGTACCATTCATATGTGCTGAACTTGCTACTTGTCTCATGTCTCTCCTAAAAAGATTTCTTTCAAGCATCTTTTCATTTATAAATTTCTTGATTTGCCTCCCAGATTTAGGGAAAAAATTTAAGTACCCATGACAAGTCATTAAACTTGGCTGCAAGTGAGCAAGTATCATCAGCTACTAGAATGGAAAAAGCTAGGCCATGTTCTGTGCAGCAGACGTCTCAGCCTCAGGCGTAAAACTGGGAGAGAAAGTAAGATAAATGGGTTCTGTCTTTCCCAACTGGTTTTTATTGGAGGTATTTCGTGCAACTTTATTATCAGCAATGCATCATTACCTGTGACATCAGGATCCTCTAATTTCAAAAGTACCCTTGTCACAGGGAGGTGAGGATTCTAAAGGTAATGTAATGATTTGCAAAGTTTTAATAATCTAATTAGGATTCCAAAGACATTGACAGAAATAGCATTAGTAACCATCATAAATCTCTCCTTCATCTCCACGGCTGTGATAAACGTCTTCACACCTTTCTAGGAGGATTGTCTTTCAACACAACCTAACTCTGCAGAGCTTAACAAACATCTCTGATTTCTCTCAGGGAAACTAAAACCAGTTGTCATTGTTTGGTTGAAGCAATCAAGATGTTGGATTAATTGTTCTGCTCTTATAACTGTTCAGTCATGTAGCAGGTAACAATAATAAACCTAGTGAAGGTAGGAAAATAGGGCGATTGAAAACACCCTGTAGAGGTTTTCATTGTAGGAAGTTTCTATTGCTGCTCCTTAATTTCAGGTTGTGTCTCTGAAGTAAACCACTGGGAAATCCTATGACAGTTCTGCTAGGGTATACAACACCTTTGCCAAAATGGACTCTTTTTGTGCCTTTGTGTTGATGTTGGTAGCAATGGTGGTAGTTTGGGGCAGTAGGAAAATTTGCATTGTACTGTGGGCAGCCCCCAAAGTGCAAAGAAAATGGTGTCATGGGCAATGTATTACATAATTTGAGCTCCTCAATTGGTCAAACTCCTTCTTGATATTCCAGTCCATAGAATAGGTTATAAGTTGTGGAGGTTGCAATGTAGTAATTGATGTATAGATCTTCCTTCCCCCTGATTTTCTTCCTGTTAAAAAGCACACACCATGAAGAGTCTAGAATCTTCACGACAGGTACCTATTCTTCAGCTGGAGAGGAAGCGCTTCACCAGCTATGGCATTTAAATACATCTGTGTATTCTTATCTCCACAATGATAATTGAAGGAGATCCTATATATTTATATATGTGAAAGATTAGCAGTGGGCTTCCTTTAGCCCCCAGACCCTCACATCTCAATAACCTCACTGCATGGTGGGCATTCTGTTCATGATTCACGTGCTAACAGAATCATGATATCTGTCCTCATTATCCACGATTACCCTCCAAGAAGCTGTTTGCCCTCTAAGGGGCTGTTAGATGTAGGGATCCTTTACCTGGCACTGGGAGGGCAGCAGAGATGCCTTGCCTGTGGTTTTAATCCTTTCTTCTAAATGAGAAGTCAGAGGAGACCTGCAAAGGCAGTTCACTTGTTTATTCAGCAAAGGTGTTGCGTGCCCACTCTGTGTGATCACAAGGCTGGCACATTGATTAAGACCGATGTAGGCCAGCCTTGTGGGCCTGAAAGGGAGGCAAATGCTGCCTCCTTCCAGGCCGCGTGTTACACCTTCCAGCCTTTGCATTTTGCTGTTTCTGTTTTCCTTCACTAATAGCAAGGGTGTCTCCCTCTTACTATTTCACGTCTCAGGTCAGATCTTGCTCCCTCAGAAGGTTCTTTCATAATTATCCTTCCAAACTGCCCACTCTCTCCCCACTCCCATCACTCCCAGTTTCTTTCTTTGAAACACTTTAAAGTATCTGACATACCTTCTTGCTTGTTGATTCACTGATATATTACCTACTACAGTGTCATCTTCATGAAAGCAGGAACCTGTGTGTAGGGCAGATAATAGATGCTCAATAATTATTAACCAAATGAGTGAATAAAGTATACATACAAATAAGTGAAAATATAAAAATATTATAATGGAAGAAGGGGACGAGAAACTGAAGACCACGTGACTTTTGCTTTGGTTGGACAAGAAAAGGGCAGGATAACGTCTTGGAAATGGGATTTTGTCCTCAGTTCTCAGGCTGTTGCTGATTTCCATTTTGATAACCCTCATCCCTTCTGTCACTCTTCCAAAAGAGGATGAATATTTGCAATAGCTGAAAAAAACCTTTTGCTGGAACTAGAAACATTTTCACTGGAGGGTCCTGTGAGGGATTTGAATGATCTCCTAATTTGATGGGACATAAATAATTGTGCCCTTCACAGAATCTCTGGCTTGGGCATGATGATAGAGATGTGTAAAAAGAAAAAAATCAATACAGATTTCTGTTGCAGTTCAGAATTGGCTTTTATTTCTCCAGCTCTGGGAGTCTTATCTTTGATTATTAATTCCTCATTAAGTGAATATTTTTTAAATAGGAAAACTCCTATATGTTCCTTCAGCCGAAATGGCAGTGTGTAATCTGGCCACACGAGGCTTGGCATGTGGTCATTAGGGTCCACTGTGAAGCGGACGCCAAGATGGGATTTTCAGAGCAGGCGAGTTTTGGGCAGAGAGGGACTGAGTGGGAAGGATGAAGAGTAAAGCAAGCAGGAGTAGGTTGGGATCCCTGGGCAGGTCTGACACCTTTGAAGGGAGAGGTGGCCAGAAAGACGGTCTGAAGGCAGCTCTTAGAAAGGCCAGACCACCAGGGAACCCCAAGCCAAGGCTGCCCGTGCGAGGGGTCCTGTGCTGGGCAGGGGTTGCCTCGCCCTAGTCACTACAGCCTGTAGTTGTGGACTGGAGCGCCCTCCCAGCAGCCCGTCTCCGGAAGGCAGATCACAGGGGTGCACTCCCACGGCTGGTTCAGAGGTTCACATCATCCTCCCAAAGACGTTTTCCTAATTCCAGGTCCAAAAAGTTTTTTACTCGGTCCTCCCACTTTAAATTGCTCAGAGGCTTTTACAAGCAGTGCTTGTTCGTTTTTACATAGTTAATTGTTAAGTGCTAATCTAAGTACGCCACAAAGCTAGGCATAGAGAGCACAGCAGACGTGGACCGGCTCTCATTATGTTTACAGCCCCTTGGGAGAGACCTGTGGTTAAGCGCGGAATTACCTTAAAAACTGGAGAGCAGCAGATTTAACCCAGACTTGCGGGTATAGAGAAGGCATCTCAGCCAAGCTGATCATTAATACCTGAAAAGTGCGCAGAGAGGGTCCGGGCAGGGCAGGAGGCGAAGGCTTCAGGCAGCACCAGTGCAGGTGAGGGTGTCTGGCCGGGAGAGATGTGGCGTGTTGGAGGCTCTGAGCCTGGCAACATTGCTTCTTTAATGCTGGGCAGAGATGCCTAGAAATCTCTTGGCAACAAAGTGCTGTTTCTTACATATTCATTTTTCTATGTACATTGTGATTTGTATAAACCTGAGAATCCTGATGAAATACAAATAGAATACCAAAAGGTGATTTACCATTGATTCCAGTCCAGTCTATGCATTGAGCAATAGATGGAAGCACTAAAATGTATCTAGTCAGGCATTTTATTTACACTACCACCAACACCCACCAGAAGGGAAAGATTTAGGGGACAAATTGAACTCATATTCATGGCATTGACTCAGTCATTTACTGTGCTTTTGTATATACGAGAACAAGCACTGGCTGGTAACTGCAGCTGATAGCAGCATCAGTTTCAAAGAACTTAGTTTAGGACAATTTAAAAAAACAAAACGTCACTTAAAAAAAAAACCTTATATGTGCATTGAATGGAAATGTAGCCTTCTCTCATAAGGAGATCTACCCAGTTGATCAATGCTAAGAAATGGACATTGTAGCCTATGTCAATTAAAAAGGTATTTTTTTCTTCACATTTCCGGATTACCTACTTTTTTCCAGTGTCTAAGAAAATCCAACAGACTTCATGTACGTATTCTAGAGTACTGCCAAAAAGGAAGTGAAATACAAACCACTCCAGTTTTTTATTTTTGAAGGGAAATTTGCTAGTAGTGATTGGTTGTTGAGCTTTGAGGGTCTGTCTCTCTTTTTCCGTCCCCTCCTTGCTGTTAACTTCCCTCTTCTGCTGATTGCGGACCTTCAGGAGCAGGAAGGGCTCTCTCTCCTTCACAGGAAACGCGAGGGGAACCATGAGAAGTGGCCTCAGATACCGGGCAGTGTGCTGTGGCCCCTCTCCCTGTCCCCCTTCCCTGACCCCTCCGAGAAAGCTGATCAATGAGAGCACAAATAAATCACCACCTGACAACACCGTTAATGTCACAGAAACAGGCCCTTGCAAGCTTTTCTTATTAAAACTGAGCAATGGAAGTTGAGGCCATGACAGGACCAAAACTTCCTTCGTGGAACAGCTTCCCTGGCTCATTTTTGGGGTGTTTCCCACCCATTTTTCTCCCCTGCCCTGGGATACTCACCATCAACTCACCAAATCTATGGACAAGGTCATAGAATAGCTAAAGCTAATCCAGGCATCTAGCAGAAAAGAAAGAAATAAGGTAAATTTGCAAATACAAGCAACCACCTGGCCAGGCATTTCCAGGCACTGGTAAGAACTGGTGTGTCCACCTCTGTTCTTTTTCCCATAGCCTGCCTGCCAGGATTGAGGTTTCTACAGTCAGGAAAAACCTGGAGGAGCCTCCTGACCTAGAGAATCTGAATTCCTTCTAAAGTCATGGGTAGCTTTATCTTTGACAACTGCCAGCACGTCACCAGCCACAGATACACAATTCAGAGAGAATGCAGCCCAGGGAACGACGCTGCCGGCACGCCCCAGCAAGTGCTGTGGGGATGCGGACGGCACAGGTTTTGCGAAAGCTACGTGGCCACTTGTGGCAAAGTTACACATAGGCCTTACCCTTCAAGTCCGCACTTCCACGTGTAGGCATATGCTCAGGAGAAACGTCCATAAAAAGACTGGTAGACAGGGGCTTCACCTGTAATAGCCCCAAAGTGGAAACTGCCCAAATGTCCACCAGGAGACCTGGATATACAAGTCGTGACCCATTCTTATGGTGGAATATTAGGCAGCAATTTAAACTAATGAACTGCTTAATTTACACAACAACAAAAGCACACCTCCTGCATGCTTCCATTTATGTAAAGTTCACAAATAAGTACAACTCCTCTCTGGTGATAAAAGTTAGAATGGCAGGGTGGGTGATGGCATAACTGTAATTTTAAAAATGTACCACGCAGTCCCCTTACATTTGTGCATTGGACTGTTTGCCAATTAAAGAATAGCCCATGTATATTAGAGATTAATTGTTCAAAGGTATTACATTCACAAAGCTCAAAAGTAATCTAGCAGCTCATACCAGATAGTCAGATACTAAAAATTGTGACAGTATCAAGTGCTGGCAAGGCTGTGAATGCTAGAAACGGATTGATTCCATTGTCCTGCTCTGGTGTACGTCTGCAAGAGAAACTCACATAAAAGTGAACCCTGAGATGCGCACAAGAATGTTTGTGGCATTGTTTTTCCTAAGTGCCCAAATGTAGAGGTACCTCCAGTGGCTGTCATTAGCCCACTGACTAAATTCGGACCGTAGAACATCTCGCCTGCATGAGAAGGAGTGGAGCCGTGCCTCTCAGCACGGGCACATCTGAGAGCCACGAGTGCAGCGAGCATCTGAAGGACACATAGAGTCATTCCTCAGCATAAAGCTCAGAGCATGTGAAAACCGACCTGTATTGTCTAGGAGTGCATGTGTAGGTGGTAAACTAAAAGGAAAGCAAAGTAAAGATTATTTTATTTAAAAAAGGATGGTGGTTACTTCTTTGGGGCAGGATAGGAGAGTGACGTGGGACAGCCCAGGGAGGGGTGGCAAGGGCCCCAATCTGAGTCGTGGGCACACTGGGGTTCGCTGTGGGATTATTTATCAGTGGTCCGTTCATGTTTTGTGCACCTTTCTTCATGTATGTTAAGTTTCACAATCAAGGAAGATGAGGATTATGAATAGCATTAGAAAGTAAGAGATTCAGACAGTGCCGTCCTCTGGGGCACCTCACGTACTAATGACCTCACAACGAGCAAAGAGAGGAGTGGAAACACTTTAAAAAAAAACTTTTTGCCCCAAGAATCTTGACAGGCTGCTTGTTCTCTCTGCAAAGTGATTGCAGGCCAAAGAAGGAACTGTGGCTGCCGTGGTGTTGTGTCATTAAAAGATGACTTTGGGAGCCACTGCCTCCTTTGGGGACTTAGAAAAAGGAAATTGGAAAGAAAGGAGATGGGTTGTCAGATGACAGGTCGGACGCCAAAGGCTCCTCACAGCTGCTGCGTGGAAGCACGCTCGCTGGCTCTGCACCAGGTCAGGGTCTGATTGGCCCTGCAGGCGTCACTGAATCCTCCAGAAGCCCTTGGAACTGCAGCTGTGTGTCCCCATTACATAGAAAGGCAAGTAAGGCAGACAGCGGCCGGGAGATTTGATCCACGGTCCTCGTGGCTTCACACGAGCGCTCATCCCTCCCAGACCTTCTCCTGCCTCGTTCTACGCCAGGGTCATCACCTGCTTCCGTCAGTCTTGACTGAGGTCCGTCATCTGGCCAGTTGAAGGGGAAGGGAAGAAGTACCTCCAGAACCACACTCCGTCATTGTCACTCTGGCAGGTTTGTGATTATCCCTGAGACATAACCTTCTGCCTGAGGCTAAATGGCTGAAAAATAACTTGCATGGACTTTGGAAAAAGAGGACAAATCTCAGAACAAGGGACTTTGGGGAAGAAATAAACTGTCAGGTAGAGATAGGTCTGTGTCATTATAGTCCAGCAGCAAGAAGGTGGAGCAGAGATTTGTTGGTGAGGGTTGAGAGGTTCTTGCCTGTTTTTCCATATGTGATCTTTAAGCTCTTTTAATCAGAGTCTATCTATCCTCCCATCTCTCAAGTGCCTAATAAGTGCTAGTCAGGTAAGTGAGGGTTAAATGATGAGCAAGATTTCCCCTGCCTTTGGGAAAATTTTAATATCCTGAGGAATCTTTTTTTTGGCCTTGCCATTCTTGGTGCTGAAGGTCAAAAAGACGAATGTTGACTGCCTGCAAGCGAGCTCGTGTGTTCACATGAATATGCAGTCAGAACTTTGCAATGAGTTTTTATAAGAAGTCCACCTTATGGAATACACACCAAGAAATGGAGTTTTCTTATTTTTCACTTAAAATTCAACTGTTAGGAACAATACTGAACAAGGATTCTGGAGCAGTGCTTTAGAAATTCAGGTCCTCTCAGGTTTGAATTCTGGCTCTCCAGCTTGAGGGCTGTGTGATCCCGTACAAATTACTGCATCTCTCTGTCACTGAGGTTCTACCTTGTAAAATGGGGATAATCAAAATACCTGCCTTGTGGGTATTAGTGCTAAATGCGTTGGACAGGGAAAAGGACCAGGAAGGAAGGGTAGCTGGCATTGTCCACTGTCCTGTAAGTCAAAGGTCAGCAAATACAATCTGTGAGCCAAATCTGGCCTGCTGCCTGATTTTGTAAATAAAGTTTTATTGGAACACCACTATGTTCATTCCTTTATTTATTGTCTCTGACTGCTTTTCCGCTACAGTAGCAGAGAGTTGAGTAGTTGTGACAGAGAGATTACCTGGCCTGAAAAGCCTTAACTATTTACTCCCTGGGCTTTATAGAAGAAGTTTCTCCACACTGCCTTGTCTAAACGGGAGCTACTATAGGGGCGCTGCTAACAGTGTCGCCTTCACACAGTGGTTTGTTCACGTGCAGATAATGTAAATGCCCACTCAGATCATTACTTCCATTCAATAGACTTTTAACAGACATTGGCCTCAATTTTTATCTTACTCCAATTACCATCTACTCCAAATGTGTTTCAACTGTTTTAATGTTTACCTTAAAGAAATTATTCCGATTATTTTCTTCCTTTTGAATGGAAACCCTGATGCTTTATTATCTATAACCCACTGTTTGAACATCTTAACATGCAACAGAATTTCCTGTTTGAAGTCTATGTTTTCAGCATTAGTTACATGGAACTTTCCTGAATTGTGCTATACATATGACTAATTGGCTCACGGTTGTTAAGAATCCAGGAAGGGTGGATGCTTATCTAAACACTTTTGATCTCAAAATCTCCTAGAGACAGGCACACTTAAACCATTTCCACAATTTCCTGGATTTTGGTGTGTTAAAACCACCACCATAGATGTGAGCTATTTCCATTTCTTTTCTTAGCCAAAGCCAGGAAATAGGATGCTGTGCAGCTTCTATGTTATCACTGATAATGTTAACAATAATGTTAAGACAGAAAAAAACTTCAAAAGTGACTCCTTTTAGGTTGGATTTGAATTTGAGGCTGATTCTCATCTGGCCAGCCTTCTTTGTCAATATTTTATCATTTGAACAGGATGATGGGAGCCCAAGGAAATGCCCTTTTCCTGGTTCTTTCAACAGGATGTGGAGAGCAGAGAGTTTAAAAATAGGTCTCCAGTTACGTTCTGCAGAAGTGCTGGCTGAAGCACTTGGGGTTACAGTGTGTGACTTCTCTATCCCTGCTGCACATACGTCACCTGGGTGTAGGAGAAGCCCTGTTGTGTAGTGCCGAGCACACAGGTGTGGGTTTGAGTACCACCTGTGCTTCTCACTAGTTGTACACAAATCACCTGAGCTCTTTGTGGCTCAGCCGTATGACTGCCAGCCTTACTGGTCTGCCTTGAGGACTCGGTGACTTACTGTACATACTTGTGCTAGCACACTGTCAGCCCTCAGGGTCAGCTGTTATCCATGCCCCCTCCACTGCCGTCATCAGCATTACTGTTACTTGTCAACTGGAGTACAATGGAGGCCCCGTGTCGAGGTGGGAAATGACTGTGGAGCTCTGAGTGCTGCCTCCGTCACTGCCTGGCAGTTGAAGTAGAATGTGTGTTGCTTAACTTAGGGTCATACAAATAGAGAATGAAATGGTGAAGACAGTGGTCATAAAGATGATTTGGGAGAGCCAGTCCCTTTGAGATCAAGGGAAAGTGTCCTTGACAAGAAGCCAGAAAGGCTGTAAAAGGAAGAACGGCAGATTCTTATCTGCGAACCGCAGGCTATGAACGTAGCCCTTCCCTGATGTCCTCGATATACAGGCTCATTTAATCCTAGCAGCAGCCCAGTGAGATAAGAATGTCAGATGGGTAAACTGAGGTCCAGAGTGACTGGCTAATTTGTCCCTGCTCATGCAGCAGAGCAATGACTTGAACCCAGTTGTATTGGGCTCTGAAATGTTTCAAATCACTTCCTGATGATTGTCAAAATCACTTAAATCTTACGTGCCTCGGTTTCTCCTCTGTGAAT